>NC_091474.1:94191040-94491040 GCF_036971445.1 Narcine bancroftii
CAGTGTCCATTAAAACCCCTCCCACCAACTTCATCCCCATCTCTTTTTGTCTAGTGCTCTCTCTCTCTCTTTCTATCTCTCACTCTCTTTCTCTCTTCCCTTTTCCCTCTGTCCTTTCACAGAGCTAAAATCAATTCTCACCTTTCCTCTTATTATATGCAATTAACACTTTTTGTCTGTTGGTCCGGACTCTCCATTCTCCTCCCATTCTTCCCCTTTTCTCTCCCAGTCTTTAGTCAGATGCCTGTCGGCATTTTCCTTATACCTCGATGAAGGGCTCAGGCCTAGTAATATAACTTGTGCCGCTGGGTGTTTGTCTTCAGGCTACTGTACCTCCTTCCCGATGGTAGCAATGTGAAGAGGGCGTGGCCTGGGAGGTGAGTGTCCTTGAGGATTGAGGCTGCTTGCTTAAGGCAGCATCTCTGGTAGATGTCCTCGATGGAATGATGCCCGTGAAGGCGCTGACCGAGTTAACAACTCTTTGGAGCCTTTTCCTTTCCTGACCTCCATACCGGACAGTGATGCAACCAGACAGAATGCTGTAGAAGTTTGCAAGTCTTTGGTGACATACTGAATCTCCTCAAACTCCTCATGAAGTATAGCCGCTGGCATCAACGTAGACAGATCTTCATAGATATTGAGTGGTGGTGAGTGTGGTGCACCGCAGTGCAAACAAACAAGATCAAACGACAAAGGCTTTAATTAGCTTGCACACAAGATTCAGTATCCCTTCAGTGCTCCACTCCTGCCCAAGGCCTGGTGTGAGCCTTCATATGGGGTCGGTGATGGGCAGGAAGTAGGTGGAGCCAGCCTCCTAGGTTACCTCCCTGCAGGTGCAGTGGGTCGCCCCCTGCAGTCAGCAGGCAGGAATGCAGGCAGGCAGTTACAGACAGTCCGATGGTTGTATCACCAGTCAGTGACAGAGTCTCACACAGAGAGTGAGTACGTGAATCATGTTGTCAGACGAAGTGGAGGAAGTGGTGCAATCTCAATATTAAAAGGACAGGCACATGTGGGCCAAATAGGGCCAGCTTCGGTAAACAACCTAATTGGCAGGAAAAAGAAGGCTTGTTTCCATGCTGTAAAACTCAATGACTGCATGAGATACACCTGTGTGTATAAAGAGCAGTTTTGTGCTGTGCTATTGAGCGGAAAAGCAGGCACAAAACATTAAGTCTGCTCAACAGGCTTTATTCTACACAAACTTCCACAGAGCTGGCTGCGTAAGTGGCTCTGAGACTGACCTCGAGGGGCCAGATCTGGCTTATATCCTGGCGGGTGATTGGCAGCTGACCGAGTGGGGCTTGGTCCATTCAGGTCGGTTGATTGGCAGCCTTGTCCTCCAGTGCTCTTCCTGCAGGTACACAGGTTGCCCCCTGCAGTCGGCTAGTGGTTTATCACCATAAGTTTAATCACTGTGTGAAAAGCACACCTGACTCATATTGGTGCAGACTTTTGCATGCCCAAGCCCATTAAAGAATATAAATGGTGATTCCGGGAATGGGAAGTTTATCATAGCCTTTACTTTGTGGAATTTAGGAGAATGGTGGGCGGTGGGGGGGTGGGAAGGATCTAATTGAAACCCTTTGAAAGACGTGGACAGAGTAGATGTAGAAAGGTTGTTTTCCCATGGTGGGAGAGTCTAGGGCAAGAGGGCACAACTTCAGGATTGCAGGGCATTGGCTTAGAATTTGGTGGAATTTCTTCAGGGTTGTAAATTTGTTGGCACAGGCAGTTGTGGAGGGCAGGTCATTTAAAGCAGAGATTGGTAGGTTCTTGATTAGCCAGGGCATCAAAAGTTATGGGGGGGGAAGGCCAGGCAGTGGGGCTGAGTGGGAAAATGGATCAGCTCAGGATTACATGGCAGGATAGACTCGATGGACTGAATGGCCTATTTCTGCTCCTACAGTTTCCGCACTGTACTCGTTATATGGTTATATAGCAGTTCGGTGGGACTAGAGGAGTTTTCTTAAATCGGTGCTGACTAGAGGGACCAAGATGGCCAGTTTCCATTCTGTAATTTATTTAGAGTGATCATTCACTTGATGGACCAATGACACCTGGGTGAGCAGGGAGTAAGACTGGCTCAACAGAGATTTTGATTCCTTTTACTAAGCCAGCACGGTTACCCCAAAATTATTACAGCACCCGCGACCTGTGTTTGAATCCGCTGCTTTCTGTAAAGAGTGTGCACGTTCTCTCTGTAACTGCATGGGTTTCCTCCAGGGTTGGGGGGGGGGGCCTCCGGCTTCCTCCCACATTCCAAAGACGTACGGGGTTATGGGCCTAAGTGCTACGGGGTTATGGGCAAGTGGGACCATGGACTGGAAGGACCTGCTACCATGCTGGATCCCTGAATTAAAATATTTCAAAAAATCAACGATGTGCCTAAATGTGCATCTCTGCTTGAGTCAAACAGCATCTTGGCTGCTTACGGAATGAGCCAAATGACAATGGTGAGTGATGCAATGAACAGCAGCACTGATTTTTAACTTCCAGTTCGTCCAGTTTCGACTGGGCAATGGGCATTAAAATTAGATGTTCAAGAATGATGAGCAAGGGATGTTGCCCAACACCTTCCTTCTCTATTTTAGAAATCCAAACCATCTTTGTGTTACACAGGAGGTTGATAACGTATCACATGCTGGAGACTGAGTCAGATTTTCCTGATCAATGTTTGGTTCTGTTTCAGGGTGACAGGATACACTTTCAAACTGTTTTGTGCCTTTGTATTTATTAATCTCTCAGGTTTCAGATTTATTGTCAGATTACATAACTGTCATTGCAAACAACCCTGTGGTTCTTTTTCCTGCGGGCAACACAGAATTCCTTGCTCCAGTGCAAAAGCAACTTTACTCAATGTACACATGTAAACAAATAAAGAAATGTTAAAAACCAGTGCAATACAGAGAGAGAACAAAACAATGAATTGCACAAGTAAGAGTTCTTAAACGAGTCCCTGATTAAGTTTGATGTTGAGGAGTCTGATGGTGGAGGGGGAGCAGCTGTTCCTGAACCTGATGGTGTGAGTCTTGTGGCCCCGATACCTCTTTCCTGATGGCAGCAGCAAGAACAGAATGGGTGCTGGGTGATGAGGGTCTTTGATGATCGCTGCTGCTCTCCGACGGCAGCGTTCCCTGTAGATGTATTCAATAGTTGGGAGGATTTTGCCTGTGATGTCTTAGTGTGTCCACTACCTTTATGCTCAGGGTTATTGGTGAGAGGGTGCAGAGAAGATTTACTAAAAATGTTGCCTGGATTGCAGTATCTAGAATATTGAGAAAGATTAAATAGACTGGGGCTTTATTCATTGGAGCGTAGAAGGTTGAAGGGGGATTTGATGGTGGTATATAAAATTATGAGGGGGGTTAGACAGAGTAGATGTGAATAGGCTCTTCCCCTTGAGGGTAAGTGAGATTGGAACGAGGGGTCATGAGTTCAGGATTAGGGGACAAAAGTTTAGGAGTAACATGAGAGGAACCTTCTTCACTCAGAGAATGGCGGCTGAGTAGAATGACCTTCTGGAAGAGGTGTTCGCAGCAGGGTCAATTCTGTCATTTGAGGTTGGACAAGTGCATGGCTGGGAGGGGGCTGGAGGGTTATGGACAGGGAGCAGGTAGGTGGGACTAGTGGAGTTCTCTTAAATTGGTGCGGACTAGAGGGGCTGAGATGCCCTGTTTCCATTCTGTAATTGTTATATTTTGTATGGTTATATCATTTTTTTACTTCAACTATGGTTTCAACAGATTTTAGTGTTTTTCTTCTAATGAATGTAGATAAACTGTGCATTACAGAGAATTTTAAAAAAATCAACAAAGTGCGCAAGTCAGGGGCGTTAAATTAGCACCTGATTGAGTTTTTCATTGAGGAGTTGGATGATGGTGGAGGGGTAGCAGCTGTCCCTGAACCTGGTGAAATGAGTCTTGGGGCACCTACACCTCTTTCCTGATGGCAGTAGTGAGAACAGAGCGTGTGCTGGGTGGTGTGGATCCTTGATGATTGGTGCTGCTCCCCGACACCAGTGTTGCCTGAGGATGTTTTTGTGATGTCCTGGACTGTGTCCACTAGGAGGGATTTACACACAAGGGTATTGGTGTCCCTATATCAAACTGTAATTCAGCCAGTCAGCACACTTTCCTTAAATGCTGATTGAGTTTGTCCACAACGCCTCCAATCTTAGTGACATCTGCAAACTTCCTGATCCATTTTGCCACGTTATCATCCAGATCATTGATATAGACGTCAAACAACAATGGTCCTAATATCGATCCCTGAGGCACACCACTAGTCATAGACCTCCAGTCTGAGAAGCAATCATCCACACATCTGCCATCTCTCATCCAGCAATTATCGAATCCAGTTCACTCTTCACCATGAATACCTAGTGTCTGAACCTTCCCATCTAAACTTCCATGTGGGACCTTTTCAAAGGCTTTACTAAAGTCCAAGTAGACAACATCCACAGCCCTTCCTTCGTTAACTTTCCTGGTAACCTCCTTGAAAAGATTGATTAAACATGTCCTTCCATGCACAAAGCCATATTGACTATCCCTAATCAGTCCCTGGCTATCCAAATAATATTATATTTGATCTCTTAGAACACTGTCCGATAATTTTCCTACTACTGAGATCAGGCTACCGGCCTATTAACTTCCAGAGTTACTTTTGGAGCCTTTTTTAAACAACAGGGCAACATGAATTACCCTCTAATCCTTTGGCACAACACCCATGGCTAAGGTCATTTTAAATATTTCTGCCAGAGCCCCTAAAATTTCTACACTAGTCTCCTTTAAGGACTGAGGGAATATTTTGTCAGGTCTTGGGGATTTATCCACCTTATTTGCTTTAAGACAACAAGCACCCTACTCTTTAATCTGTTTGGTGACCCCACTGCTTGTTTTCCTTACTTCCCACCACTCTGTGCCCATTTCCTGAGTGAATACGGATGAAAAAAAAATTTAAGATCTCCCCCCATCTTTTGGCTCCGTACAAAGCTGACTACTGATCTTCAAGTGACCAATTTTGTCCATTACTGTCCTTTTGTCCTTAATATACCTGTAGAAACCCTTAGGATTTTCCTTCACATTGTCTGCCAAAATAACACCATGTCTTCTTTTAGCCTGATTTCTTTCTTGAGATTTTTCTTTCATTTTTTAATGCTCCTCAAGTACTTTATTTGCTCCATGTTGCCGATACCTGCTAGACCTCTTCTTATGAACCTGATCTCCAACATCCCTTGAAAACCAAGATTCTCTGTGCCTGCTAATCTTGCCTATAATCCTAACATACAGACTCAGTACTCTCAGACTTTCACCTTTGAACATCCTCCACTTATCTCGCACGTCCTTGCTCGAAAACAACATCACAATCCATGCGTTCTAGATCCTTTTTCATTTTCTCAAAATGAGCTTTTCTCCAATTTACAAACTCAACTTGAGGCACAGACCTATCCATCTCCATAATTAACTTGGAACTAATGCCATTATGTTCCTCTGCACATAATCTTCTCATCTGTCCTGCCTTGTTCCCTAAAAGGAGATCCAGAATAGCATTCTCTCTAGTTGGTATCTCTATAGAAACCTTTCCTGAATACATCTGACAAACTCTAAGCCATCCAGGCCTTTTATAGTATGGGAGTCCCATTTAATATGTGGAAAATTTAAATCACAACCTTATGTTTACTGCAGCTATCTCTCTACAAATTTACTCATCCAATTCTCATTGACTATTGAGCAGTCTACCCTATGAGTGTGGTCAAACCTTTTCCATTCCTCAGCTCCACCCATATAGCCTCAGTAGTCAAGCCCTCTTGTCTGTCCTGGTTGAGAACAGCTGTGATATTTTCCTTGACTAGCAATGCCACTCCTCCCCCTTTCATCCCCCCCTCCCCTGCCATTCTATCGTGTCTAAAGCAATGGAAGCCTGGAACATTGAATGGCCAGTCCTACCCCTCTAGCCACCATTTCACTAATGCCACAATGTCATAATTCTATGCTCTAAGGTCATCTGCCTTTCCTACAATACTCCTTGCAATGAGATAAATGCACTTTAGAAAATTTCCCCCGCATACAACCCCATTGACTTCAAACGGTGCATGTAATTTTGATATCATCTTTTCCCTCCTCTTCTTTATCTGCTCTGGCACTCTGGTTCCCGTCCCTCCACAAATCTAGTTTATACCCACTGGAGAAGTGAACCTTCCCGCAAGGATACTAGTCCACTTCAGATGTAAACTGTCCCATCAGAACAGCTCCCACCTTGCCTGGAAGAGAGTCCAATGATCCAGAATCCTCAAGCCCTTCCTCCTGCACCATGTCTTTAGACACGGATTATGCTGCATTATTTCTAACCTCACTAGCATGTGGAATAGGTACCAATGAGATCACAACCCTGGAGGTCCTGTCCTTCAACCTAGTGCCTAATTCCCTTGCAGGACCTCCTCATCTTTCCTACCCTGGTCATTCATCCCTATCTGGACCATGAAGTCTGGCCGCTTACCCTCCCTCCCGGGATACTCGATCTCTTCTACAGAACCTCTTATCTGTCCCTCTAACTATGGAATCCCCTATCACTACAGCACTCCTCTTCTCTTCCCTTCCCTTCTTAGCCACAAGGCCAGACTCTATGCCAGAGTCCTGATAACTGTGGCTTAACCCCCCCACCCACTCCCCCGCAACAATATCCAATATGGTATTCTTGTTTTTGGGGGGAATGGTCATGGGGTTACCTTCACTGCCTGCCTGTTCCCTTTCCCTCTCCTGACTGTCACCCATCTCCCCTCCTCCTGCCTCCTAGATGTGATAGTGTCTCTGTAACTCCTGTCTATCACCCCTCCCCATTCCTCCCGAATCATTGAACTCCAGTTCCAATTCCTTAACTCAAATTGTCAGGAGCTGCAGCTGGATGCATGTCTCACAGATGAAGTCATCAGGGGTACTGCTGGCTTCCCTGACCACCCACATCCTGCAAGAGGTGCAGTTCCCTCTCTTGGCTGGCATTTCCACTGTTTATAACCAGAAGAAACATAAATATCAGATATAAAACCTGCCTTTACCTGCTGAATCCTTTTGGCCCTTTTTTAAGTCAAATCCCTCACCTCTTACTTGTTCTCTCCAAAGCCCCTGTGGTCAAAGCCTTACCACTCTGACTCAGTCCACTCCAACGATGACCACTCCCTCCTTCATGCAGCATTTGATTCTTTCTTTGGCTTGGCTTCGCGGACGAAGATTTATGGAGGGGGTAAAAAGTCCACGTCAGCTGCAGGCTCGTTTGTGGCTGACCAGTCCGATGCGGGACAGGCAGACACGATTGCAGCGGTTGCAAGGGAAAATTGGTTGGTTGGGGTTGGGTGTTGGGTTTTTCCTCCTTTGCCTTTTGTCAGTGAGGTGGGCTCTGCGGTCTTCTTCAAAGGAGGCTGCTGCCCGCCAAACTGTGAGGCGCCAAGATGCACGGTTTGAGGCGTTATCAGCCCACTGGCGGTGGTCAATGTGGCAGGCACCAAGAGATTTCTTTAGGCAGTCCTTGTACCTTTTCTTTGGTGCACCTCTGTCACGGTGGCCAGTGGAGAGCTCGCCATATAATACGATCTTGGGAAGGCGATGGTCCTCCATTCTGGAGACGTGACCCATCCAGCGCAGCTGGATCTTCAGCAGCGTGGACTCGATGCTGTCGACCTCTGCCATCTCGAGTACCTCGACGTTAGGGGTGTGAGCGCTCCAATGGATGTTGAGGATGGAGCGGAGACAACGCTGGTGGAAGCGTTCTAGGAGCCGTAGGTGGTGCCGGTAGAGGACCCATGATTCGGAGCCGAACAGGAGTGTGGGTATGACAACAGCTCTGTATACGCTTATCTTTGTGAGGTTTTTCAGTTGGTTGTTTTTCCAGACTCTTTTGTGTAGTCTTCCAAAGGCGCTATTTGCCTTGGCGAGTCTGTTGTCTATCTCATTGTCGATCCTTGCATCTGATGAAATGGTGCAGCCGAGATAGGTAAACTGGTTGACCGTTTTGAGTTTTGTGTGCCCGATGGAGATGTGGGGGGGCTGGTAGTCATGGTGGGGAGCTGGCTGATGGAGGACCTCAGCATTTGATTATTCCACTGCAATCCTTGAGATCAGATTGCCATTTCAAACCAAGAGAAGAAGGCTCCTGTGTTTATACTGGCACCTTGCATGGCCTGTATGAGCTCTAGGTCAGCCATTCACAGCAGAGAATGCCCAGTGTGGGCAGCAGCACATTTAAATTGGGGGCAGGCTGCAATCGTAACATTTTTTGAGGGCTTTTTATGTAGTCGGTAGGAGAGTGGCACAAAAGCAACCAACTAAGCTTGTCTGCTTCACAGGGAATGGGACCCATAAACTTTAAGCAGAATCCTAAAGGGGCCATAGCCAAGGTTGAGAATGGCTGGTGTCGAGTATGGTGATGCGGTGGTTATGTCACTGAATTAATAGAATTGCAGCTCCAGTGATTTGGTTTAGTCCTGACCTCTGGCGCTGTCTGTGTGGAGTCTGCATGCTTTACCTTGGTTTCCACATCCCAGAGATGTGCAGGTTGGAAGGTGAATTCACACGAGGAAGGTGCCCCTTGCGTGTAGGAGCCCGGGAAGACTATGGAAGAGTTGATGGGATTCCAAGGAAAATGCGGATAACGTGAGTTTTTTTTTCTCTGAGCTGGCATCAGTGTGCGGATTTGAAATAGTTCTGCTGTATTGTGAAGAAACATGTTACGAGTACCAGGTAAGTCTGAGGTATGAAAAGTTAAGATTTTATCAAAACAACTCAGAATCGGAATCAGCTTTATTGCCATGAACGTGTCACAAAATTTACGGCAGCTGTGTTGAACAGAACATGATATAAATTACAATTTTGCAAACACAAGATTGAAAAAATTAAATCATTAGTGGAAAAATTAGAAAAAAAAATGTGAGGTAGAGGCTCCAATAGCTCAGTGGTTAGAGCACTGGTCCTGTAAACCAGGGTACATGAGTTCGTTCCTTGCTAGGACCTCATTTGTGAGAGGGGTGCTGGACAAAGTGGCGACTCTCCCTTTGCCTTATGGTAGGACAAGGTTAAAGAATTTCATGGATGTTACATCCTAAATGTAGGATTATGTGGCAATAATGGAACCTTTACCTTTAGTGACCATAGTTTCATTGTCTGCTCAGAACCCAGATGGCGGAGGAGAATAAGAATTATTACAACTGAGGGATTTTAAAGAAGTCAATTTAAATTATAAATTTTAATTTATTTAAATTTTATAAATTTAGGCATTCAGCACAGTAACAGGCCATTTTGGCCCACGAATCCGTACTGCCCAATTTACATCCAATTAACCTATGCCCATAGCACATTTTGAACAGTGGGAGTAAACCAGAGCCCCTGGGGAAAACCCACGCAGAGACGGGGAGAACGTACAAATTCGGTCCCAATCGCTGGCGCTGTAAAGGCGTTCCGCTAACTGTGCCGCCCCTGAATTAACTAAATCAAGAAAAAGAAAAGCAGGTAGCCAACTAACGGTCATGACTGGATAAGCTAAAACCCTGTCTAGTTTACAAATATCCTATTTGTATAAAGACTCCAGTATGACAGCAAAACAGTTAACCATGTACTGCTCACAGGAATGGCTAAACAAGTCACTAGTTGAGGGGAAATTTGTGTAAATGCATTCCTTCAACTCCCTTCAGTTAAAAACTGGTTTTGATGACGATCCTGGCCTGTATGGTTGCTGCAGAGAAATGGATTGGAAGTCAATCTACAGGACCATAAGAGTGGCGTAGAGGATCACTGGGGTCTCCCACACCCTGCCCCCACCATCAACATGATCTACCAAGATCGTTGTCTGAAGAGGGTGCACAAAATTATTGAGGACCTCTTCCACCCCTCATACAGAGTTTTTAAGCTGCCGTCATCGGGAAAGAGATACAGGAGTATCAGAGCCAGCACCACCAGGCTGAGGTATAGCTTCTTCCCACGGGCAGTGAGAATGACGGAGGGCCAAAGGAACTGCTCACACTGATCATCCGAGACTCTCGTATTTACGTAACAATATTTATTTATTTATTCCTATGTATGAATACTTGTCCTGCATATGCATTGTTTGTTTGCATTTATTTTGTGTCTGCTTGTTTTGCCTGGAGGACCGTGAATGCTGCTTCCTTGGGCTGTACTTGTGCGATCGGATGACAACGAATTCAACTTAACTTGGATCAGCCATTTCCTGCTCGTTAACGTAAGTGATGCAGTGGCTGCCATCAGGCGTCAGAAACGGAGAGCAAACCAAATTGGATCAAGGCAGCATCCATGAGGAAAAATGGCCAGTCAACGTTTCGGGTTGAGACCCTTTATCAAGGCAGAGGTTAAAAAAAAAAGGTGAAATGACGTATGTAAAGCGGGAAAGAAGCCGGTGTCCAGAGGTGTTAGGACAGGAGGTGTGGGCGGCACGATTAGTGCAATGCTATTGCAGTGACAGCAACCTGGCTTTGAGACCGGCATTGTCCGTAAGGAGTTTGTGAGGGGAGCTGGGCGAGGTTGCGACTCTCTCTTCCTTCTGGTAGACAAGCATTAAAGAATTTCATGTAGCAATGATGTGATGATGATGGACCCTTTACCTTTAACTTTTACCACGTCAGCATGGGTTTCCTCTGTCTTCTCTGGTTTCCTCCAACCCTTCAAAAGGTCTGGGGGCCATAGATTAATTGGGGTATTTGTGCAGCATGGGCTCATGGATTGGACTTAAAACATCAACAATTAGAAAGATGGAGAGGCAGGAAGAGTAAGTGACCATGAGGAGGGGGTGAGGAAGGAAGAAAAGTTAGTGCAAGAAAAAATAAATAGAAGACATCAATTTTAGATCACCCCACCTCTATCTAGTTCCAATGTTTCCATAACTTTCTTTAGCTACTTATTTCTCTTCATGGCAACAGTGGATGAGAGATGACTTAATAGATATACGTAAGATATGAGGAGCATTAGATAGTGTCAATATCAGAGGGCATCTGTTTAAGATGCAGGAGGATGTTTAATGGAGAGAGTGATGGGTGCCAGAAATGCACTGGCTTGGGGTGGTGGAGGAGGCTGAAACAACAGGGGCATTTAAGTGACTCCTCAATAGTTGCACAGATGTCAGTAAAATAGAGGGTTTTGGGCTATGTGGTGGGTAGGGTTGGATTGGTGCGTTAAAAGGTTTATATAGGTCGGCACAACAACATCGGCAGAAAGGACCTTTCTGTAATGTTTTCTGCTCTACGTTCTCCTTCACCACTTTCATGGTCTCTCCCTCTTCCTGATTCTCGTACCTTGTGGTGAAACCAGTATTGTACATATTCATTATATGTAAATATCAGGACATTTCCTGGTTGACTCTGCTTTCACTGGCCATCTCATGACTTCTCCCCCTTTCTCCCCCATAAAGGCTGTCCTGCCTCCAGCTCGAGTCCAGGTCAGTGTGAGCGACCAATGCAGGGACGCTGTCCATCTCTTGCGAATAAAAGTCTTCAGTTTCAATTACTTCAGTCTTTGTGCAATTGATGGTCCATTTACACCATCTGTCCAATACCCTATCATCTAGACTGGAACTAGAGGACATGGGCTAAGGGTGAAAGAGGAAAAGTCTAAAGGGAGGACTTCTTCCCACAGAGGGTGGTGGGAGTGTGGCAAGAGCTGCCAGATGAAGTGGTGAATCCGGGCTCAATTTTGACTTCTAAGAAAAATTTGGACAGGTATGGATGGGAGGGGTATGGGGAACTATAGTCCATGCAGGTCAATAGGACGAGGCAGAAGAATAGCTTGACATAGATATGATGGACCAAAGGGCCTGTTTCTGTGCTGTAGTGTTCTATGGTTCCAGGGTTCCATCTCTTGTCCCTCCCCAACATTTTTCCCCTTTCACATACATAATATCACCTCTTCATACATCAGTTATATAAAGGGTTGCAACCTGAAATATTGGCAGATAATTTCTATCCATGGATGCTGGCTGACCTGCTGAGTCCCTCGAGTTGTTCTCTGTTTCTGGGATCCACAGCCTTTGTGCTTCTCTTGGGTTTGTCCTCCATGGAGGCGAGAAAAATGAGATACGATTTCATTGAAACATTCAAGACCACTACGAGGCTTGATGAAGCAGGGCATCCAGGAGATGTCAGCTATTTCAGGTCTAAATGTCTTCAGCTAAAGGCTGATGAATCTTTGGAATTAATCCTGGAAATTGTAGAGGCCCAGGTGCTGAATATAAATCCTGGAGGAACTCAATGGGTTTTGAAGCATCCATAAGAAGTAAAGATATATTATCGATGTTTCAGGCCTGAGGAAGGGCACAGGCCCAAAATTCCATTGATATGGATGCTTTGAGACCTGCTGAGTTCTTCCAGCCTTTCTAAGTTTTTAACTACTATCATGGCAACTGCGGACTTTTGTATTTTACATCAATTGACCTCTGAACAGTGGTTGTGGTTCATCAAGGAAGATGGGCCTGGGTAAAAGATCAGCCATAATTGATGTGTCCTCATTGTTTACCATCGGAGGTCTTAATAAACATTAAGAAAGCTTGCAAGTTTAACAGCACAAATCTTTACTCACATTAGGTCAGGTATTAATATACTGTCGCACTGAGGATGCTCACCACTCAAGTGTGATGCAGCTCTTACAGTCTTGCGGTGTTCATGCTCCAGCATAAAATAGTCCCAAGTTTCCTCTGTTTATTACAACAATCTTAGTGAATAACGAAGCAGGCGAAAGGGAGCCAACAGCTTGTCCTGTTTCTCTCCCGTGTTGAGATATTGAAGGCATCCTTACCAAAGACAGCATTAAATATTTTTATTTACCAAAGCCGAGGATCTGGCCTTTGTGAGAAATTGTCAACAGCAAATAAGTTCCTCCATTGCCACAGCAACTAATATTTAAAATATTTCATTTTTGTTGTAAAAACATCAAGTTGTATAAGATGTGGGAAAAGTCTCCACAATGATTAAATGATATTACGTCTTGTGTAAGCTTAGAAAAAAAAAATTAGATATGCCATTAAAGATTCAAATACTAATTTTTCAGACATGTGGCCCTTTTATGGACCATTATCCTAATCTAAAGTTTTAAGATTGTTCTAAACATCGATGTTTCCAAGTGGTCGTCACTCGATACCAACATGCTAGGTTTATTTTCTAACCTTATTAATGGAAGGGCTTTTGATTAAAGGGTTTTTTTCCCTCTTTTTTTCCCAAAATTACTATATTTTATGAGAGTCAGGTCACTCACCGGGGTACTACCAGGTCATGAACATCACTACATGAGTGCAAGTCTTTCAGTCTTTGTTTGTTGTGTTTGAGCCTGATGTTGTCATATTTCTAATGCTGCACAAAGTAACATGTGTATGTTTGCTTTTAGGGGTGTCTGATGAAAGAATACATGCACATCTTTCTGCTTCCAAAACAACTCCAGTGAAGTA
Organism: Narcine bancroftii; assembly: GCF_036971445.1. Taxonomy (NCBI): domain Eukaryota; kingdom Metazoa; phylum Chordata; class Chondrichthyes; order Torpediniformes; family Narcinidae; genus Narcine; species Narcine bancroftii. The sequence continues at coordinate 94,204,472 of NC_091474.1, forward strand.
ACAGTGAGTCCTGCATAAGGTAGTGGACACAGCCCAGGATATCACAGGTAACACTCTCCCCACTGTCGAGAACATCTATGGGGAACACTGCCATCGGAGAGCAGCAGCAATCAGCAAGGATCCACTCCACCCACCACACGCTTTGCTCTTGCGGCTGCCGTCACAAGACTTGCACCACCAAGTTCAAGAACAGCTGCTCCCCCTCCACCATCAACTGGTGGCCCTTTTATGGACCATTATCCTAATCTAAAATTTTAAGATTGTTCTAAACATCGATGTTTCCAAGTGGTCATCACTCGATACCAATATGCTAGGTTTATTTTCTAACCTTATTAATGGAAGGGCTTTTGATTAAAGGGTTTTTTTCCCTCTTTTTTTTCCAAAATTACTATATTTTATGAGAGTCAGGTCACTCCACGGGGTACAACCAGTAACTTAGTGCTACCTGTGGCATGGTCGTTGAGAAAGCTGGCTTTACCCCACCACCCCTCAGGCTTGTGGTCCGACACCCCTCAGGATGCAAAGCAAGACCTGGCAAAGGGCAGATGAACCCTCTCACGGGGTCAGCGGTCATCAAGCGAACATGTGCCGTGAAGCCCGGAAAGGCCATTGAAGCTCGGTCTGGCTGTTCCCTGCAGTAGAACTTGCCCCCAGCCGTCTTGAACCTCACCGTGCCCCTGGAACCGGGAGGGGATGTCGAGAGGGTGGGGTCTGGACCTGTGCAACCCCCTACTCACCTAAAAACCATCCGTGTGCACGCTGTTCCTCTCTGAGGAGTGGGGTATCCTCATATCAAACCCCCAAACTGACTGAAAGGAACCATCATCACCCTATGGGATGGACGGCCCGAAGAATACTATATTTTAAACATAATTGTACAGTTTAAGGGTTTTGCTTAATTTAAATGTTTTATATCCTTTCTTTATTATGGCTGTGCTTTAGAATTCATTTGTTGCTTGCAGGGGTGGGGGTTTTGTCTCCCGTGGCACATTCCATAATTGTACTGTACAAATTTACTGTTACTGAAATTGATAAAAATATTTTAAAAACACAAAGAATGGAAAAGTCTCAGACTTTCTTTCATTCAAAGATTTATTTTACCACAAACTGCCACTATGTCATGAAGTTATCAATATAGATCAGTTAGGCTACATCCTGCATTTGTGCTGTACATTCAATAAACCATATGTTGTGGTAAATAGTCACGACATACACCATCATCCTGACCCTCTTTCACCCTACCTCCCACATCATAGACGCCACCCTCACCACAGCCCGCAACAGAGATCAAACCTTCCAAGGCTGCCCCGCGGCTGGAACCATGACAAATCCAGGGACGTTAGGCTCAAACAGACGGGAAAGATTTGGCAGCAATGCCCCGTGCATTTCGAAAGGAGAGCTGATCCGTTTCCAGGAACAATGCCGTCCAGTCCGGCTGACCCTCTGTGAAAGCCACCAACATCTTTGTTCTGTGGGAAAAAAATTAGAAGATAATCTGGTAAATATTCCGGTAAATAGATGAACAGAGGGTTAGCGACTATAGTTTGTCAGGACTTGTAACCATTTTAAGTGAAAAAAAAATGCAAGGAAAAACCTTTCTCATTGGGAATAAAAAACCCCCAAGTATTTGAAGACAGTCTGGTGAGTCTCTTTTGCACTCATCTACATTCTGACAGGTTAAAATAATTGCACAAATGGGCCAACGGAATGGATATAGGCTCCTTAATCACAACAGTTGTTTGCATACTGTTTAATGAATGATGTTCCTTTTAATCTTCATTACTATTCTTGGAGCCTATGACATGCTTATAAACTAAAGAATAGATTAATAAACTCCCCCTTTCACAGCATGGAGCAACTCATCTCGATTTTTTTCCCACAGAACATTCTGTAAATCATAATAGTGGTTGTCAATCACAATAAACAGAAGTGGGGAAAAGTTCAGATTCATCACATTTAACTCTTTCCCTCTCAGTTCCTGCCCCAGATTTATCTACCCTTCTCCCCACCAATTACAGCCATTGTCTGAAGCAGCCCCGAAAGGTTGGTCATGTTGTGGCGTATAAGTCGAACCTTGAAACCCTCAACGAGCTCTCAAAAATCGGGTCGTCTTATACGCCAGATACAAAAATAAGACCTTAAATTCAATTAAAAAAAACCATACATTCCGACAACCCAAAACAGCAAAAATAAACTCAACATACAACTTGGCCACTTCTATTACATTTGACTTAAAACTCACTTCATAATTTTGCTTTCATAACGGCCGCCTTCCCGCCACTCCCGACAGCTCAGTCAATGCAATTTCTGGGAGGGGGTGGTCATCTTATACTCCCGATCTATGATAAAACCATGAAATTGGAAACCCGACTTATCTGAAGATCGACTTATACACTGAAATATACGGTAATTCTTTGCATCCTATGGATGCCGCAAGGCCTGCTGAAATCCTCAAGCATTCCTGTGCTTTTTAGATTTAGATTTAGATTTATTGTCAGAGCACATACATGACATCGCATAGAACCCTGAGATTCTTTTTCCTGCGGGCGAGGCAGACTTACCACTAATAGGTAGAGCAAAAAAAAATGTACACAACGTATGCTTGTAAACAAATAAAGGAAGGTAAAGAACTGACTGTGGGAAAAAAAACATAAATACAGTGCAAAATGAGTCCCTGATTGAGTTTGTCGTTGAGGGGTGGTACAGCACAAATGCAGGATGTAGCCTAACTGATCTATATTGATCACTTCATGACATAGTGGCAGTTTGTGGTAAAATAAATCTTTGAATGAAAGAAAGTCTGAGACTTTTCCATTATTTGTGTTTTTAAAATATTTTTATCAATTTCAGTAACAGTAAATTTGTACAGTACAATTATGGAATGTGCCACGGGAGACAAAACCCCCACCCCTGCAAGCAACAAATGAATTCTAAAGCACAGCCATAATAAAGAAAGGATATAAAACATTTAAATTAAGCAAAACCCTTAAACTGTACAATTATGTTCTTCGGGCCGTCCATCCCATAGGGTGATGATGGTTCCTTTCAGTCAGTTTGGGGGTTTGATATGAGGATACCCCACTCCTCAGAGAGGAACAGCGTGCACACGGATGGTTTTTAGGTGAGTAGGGGGTTGCACAGGTCCAGACCCCACCCTCTCGACATCCCCTCCCGGTTCCAGGGGCACGCTGGGGGCAAGTTCTGCTGCAGGGAACAGCCAGACCGAGCTTCAATGGCCTTTCCGGGCTTCACAGCACATGTTCGCTTGATGACCGCTGACCCCATGAGAGGGTTCATCTGCCCTTTGCCAGGTCTTGCTTTGCATCCTGAGGGGTGTCGGACCACAAGCCTGAGGGGTGGTGGGGTAAAGCCAGCTTTCTCAACGACCATGCCACAGGTAGCACTAGGTTACTGGTAGTACCCCGGTGAGTGACCTGACTCTCATAAAATATAGTAATTTTGGAAAAAAAAAGAGGGAAAAAGACCCTTTAATCAAAAGCCCTTCCATTAATAAGGTTAGAAAATAAACCTAGCATATTGGTATCGAGTGATGACCACTTGGAAACATCGATGTTTAGAACAATCTTAAAATTTTAGATTAGGATAATGGTCCATAAAAGGGCCACCAGTTGATGGTGGAGGGGGAGCAGCTGTTCTTGAACTTGGTGGTGCAAGTCTTGTGACGGCAGCCGCAAGAGCAAAGCGTGTGGTGGGTGGAGTGGATCCTTGCTGATTGCTGCTGCTCTCCGATGGCAGTGTTCCCCATAGATGTTCTCGACAGTGGGGAGAGTGTTACCTGTGATATCCTGGGCTGTGTCCACTACCTTATGCAGGACTCACTGTTACTTCACTGGAGTTGTTTTGGAAGCAGAAAGATGTGCATGTATTCTTCCATCAGACACCCCTAAAAGCAAACATACACATGTTACTTTGTGCAGCATTAGAAATATGACAACATCAGGCTCAAACACAACAAACAAAGACTGAAAGACTTGCACTCATGTAGTGATGTTCATGACCTCAGGTGTCCCAGACGGCCAATGGCATGTATTTGCGATGTGAGAACTGCTTAACAAATAAGTCAGTCCAATTATCTCAATCCATTCTGGAATCCAGAAGCCAGACTTTCCTTTTATACAAATGGACTACGCAGAGCTCGAGGAAGGAGAACGCCGTCCACCATTTTGAGTCAGATTGAATAGCCATTGACGATCAACATCAGCGTAATTTGCCAGTACTTTAATGCAAGAAAAAGCTCGAAGAAGTTCCGACTTACTTCCAAATTCGACTTAAACACACACTTAGCAATGGATGTCAGTCGTAACCCAGGGGCTGACTTTATCCTTCTTGATATCGTTATTGCTGAACATCATGGTGGCTGACCCCATGACCATGACCGTGACCAACACTGGAGTCAAGGAAGGTCAGCACCCCAGACATTGCTCGATCTTTGCTGTTAATTTTATTTTTTTAAATTTTTTTAATTTTTCACACTATGAACCATACTAACCAAATTGCACACAAACATTTCCCTCTTGAATATACACAGTGTCATTTTGTCCCCTTTTACCTCCCTCCCTTCCCTCCCTCCTTCACCCCCCCTCCCCACCCACTCAACGTTCAACCTATATGATACATTAAATCCATTAAACAATGTCATCACACAATGAAAATAAACAAGAAATTTGTGTCTTCTCCTTTTACATACTGGGTCAGTTCATTTCATCTTCTTCTCCCTCTGTCATTTTCTTCGAGGGATCTAACTTTATTATTGGTCATTTCCAAATCCAGCTCAATGATTGGCTGGTATCACTTTGCTGCTGTGCTTAAAATTGGTTTCGTTGTTCGATAAACAATTTCTGCATCTCAAAGACATCCCACTGACCATCTACTGTTCTGAGGTCACGAACATCACTTCATGAGTGCAAGTTTCTTGATCTGTGTTTGTTGTGTTTGAGCCAGAAGTTGTCATCTTTCACTCCATAAAGTAACTTTGTGTATGATTGCTTTTTGGGGTGTCTGATGAAGAATTACATGCATATTTTTCTGCTTTCAAAACGACTCCCATGGATATTGTGGAGTAACAGTGAATTTTTAAAGCTGGAGGAACTCAGCAGGTCTCTCAGCGACCATTGAAGGTAAAGGTATGATACCTACATTTCGGTCCTGAGGCCTTCTTCAAGGATTAGTGAAAAGCAGAGAGGCACCTGAATTAAAAGAAGATGTGAGAGGCAGTGGGGGGCATGACTGAGCGTTAAGCCCTTGCACTAGTTCAGCAGTTTTCAAACTGCCTTCTAAACTCACATTCCACCTTAAGCAATCCTTATGCCATCGGTGCTCTGTGATCAGTAAGGATTGCTTTATCTTCCTATGATTGCCTATGTGGGCGGGAAGAGAAGTTTGAAAACCACTGTTTTAATCATACCTAATGGACACGTTATGTGCACGGTTTTATATCTCGAAAGGAAATGGGCCAATGGCAATTTTTCTCAAGCAAAATGTCTCAGTAACAACTGGGTCTAGAGCAGTGATTCTCAACCTTCCTTTCCCACTCACATCGCACCTTAAGCAATTCCTCACTAATCACAGAGCACCAATGGCATGGGGATCACTTAAAGTGGGATGTGAGTGGAGGGGTGGGGGGGCACTTGGACAACCTAGAGTACTGTCGCGATGATGCTTGGTTCTTAACAAGAAATCAGAATGCAATTTTAGGAAACAGAATCAGGGGAGGCCACTTAAACCCCCCCCCTGAGGGGGACATACCGGCCCAGCGAAATGGGGCGCAGGCTCACAGCACCAGCGACCTGAATTCGATCCCGACCTTGGGCACTGGGGCTGCATTTGCCCTGTTTCCCTTCGGTCGCTCCAATGACCTGCCATACCCCGATAACGTGCAGCTGAGCAGGCCATTTGGTCACACTAAGCTGCCCCTCATGTTTAGGTGAGTGGAAGAATCCAGGAGAAGCTGGTGTGGAATTTGTGTAGGATCAGTGTGTGGTTGAGGGAGGGTGAGGGCAGTGCTGCATCTCGCTATGACTCTGTCACTCTACAAGCCAATAAGATGGAGGATGACTTGACATCAGCCTCAGATCCCCTTTCCTGTTTGGACTTCATTAGTCTTGATGCCCTGTACATCGTCCCCCATAGTCACGGGAGAAACTCTCAACAAATTATCATCTTCTGAGAGTAAAAAATCTTCATCTTTTCCAACTCCAATCTGCAACCTCCTATTCTAGGTGAAACGTGATAGTCTTCAGACGCTGTGATCGTCATTGAAACATAGGAACTCAGCCAGATTCGCAGTGTTCACAGGAAGTAGAGATATATCACCATTTTGGGCTTTGAGCGAAACTGGCTAAGTTCCTGTGTTTTGAACCTCTTATTCTGAAACTATAGACTTCCCTTTCTTTATAAAGCTTTGCCAATTTATTTATTTCAAGGATTATTCTCCCAAGCTTATTCAACCTTCCCTCTATGTCGATGCAATCACGAGGAAGGCTCGCCAGCGGCTGTACTTTTTGAGGACCGAAGACTCTCAAAACTGTCCACGGAGAGCACTTTGGCTGGCTGCATCATTGCCTGGAATGGAGGTGCCAATGGTCAGATCAAGAAAGATCTCCAGAGGGTTGTTGCCTTGGCCAGTGACATCATGGGTCCCAGTCTTTACACCGTTGAGGACACCGACAAGCAGGCCGCCTCTATCCTCAAGGATCCCCGCCACCATGTCCTCTTCACTCTGCTACCATCAGGGAAAAAGGGACAGGATCCTGAAGACGAGCACTCAGCAGCACAAGGACTGCTTCTTCCCCGCTGCCCTCAGATTCCTGAATGATCAATGAACCACAGGCACTGCCTCACTTTGACTTTTCGTGAACTATTTTTATTTAATTTGTAAGGTGGTTTATATGAATGTTTGTTGTCAACAGCTGCAGCAAGACTTTCCTTTTATCCTTCCGGCCTTTACCAACGTGGATTCTATGTGCTTTCCTACCTATTTGCTGCCCCATAATGCTAACTTTCTGTGTTTCCATAAAAGGACACGTTATCTTAATAAATGATTTTCTGAAAAGGGTCTTCAATTTTGCTTGCTCTAAGTTTATTTCCTGCCCCCGGGCAGAAATGGCAAGGGAAGTAAGTTCAACTTCAGTTAATGGACGCAAAATGCCTGGGTTCCTCGCCTTGCCCACCTGTGTGCTTCTTCAATTGCGGAGCCTCAAGGGAGATGTTCACGGTTGGCATTTGGGACGCACACCCAAGTGCTGTGGAAACTCAGCCGGTCACGCAGCATCCATGGGATCCACGTCTTGATGGTTGAGGTCCACTCACGTATACATAAACTCCATCCTGACTTACCACTGCACACTTGAAGATGATTTTGAAAATACTCTGATGTCTTATCTCCTGTAATGCCAGCGCCCTTGTGTGATTTTAAAGCTTAATTTTAGCATGGAGAGATTTGAATCCTGAAGAAGGAACTCTTCATCCAACCCTTAAATATATTCACAATTAATGACTAATAAATTACACTTCGGAAATCAGGCAAAGAACATTCACAATTTCTTTGTATATCAAAAGTTATATTAATCAGATTCAATTAACCAAATCTTCTGATGAAGTGTATTAAATCAATAGGCCTAGCAGATGTCCTCAGTGGAGAAGGCTCAATAAGCTGACCTCAGTAGTGCCTTGAGTAGGCAATCAGCATTCCCCAGTTACTGCACTTCACAGTGGCATCAATTATTCGACCTGCTAAGTGCCACGAGATTTTTCAGAATTAGCTTTCAATTAATGGAACCATGTGCGGTGAATGCAGTTCTGAGGGCACATCCTCGCTGGGCTGGGAAGACTGGCCCGCCTTCTGTACCTGCAGCCTCTCCCATAAGATCCCCTAATAAATCTCCTCCCTCATACCTGCCTTGCACGTGAGCCAGCAGCATGGGTCTTCTGATCCATAAAGCCTTTGACTGCTTGCTTAGTGTCGGCAAGTGGTCATCAATCGCGCTCCACACCGTGTTGTGAGGCATTAAAGAGAAAAGCTCCAACAGCAGTCAAAGTACCAACAGGAGCCAATAAAAATTAGCAGCAAAGCACATGCTTGACATTACATACAACCCTGAGATTCTTTTCTCTGTGGACGAGGCAGAATTACCACTCATTGGTAGTGCAGAAAAAACATTGTACACAATGTACACATGTAAACAAATAAAAATTTGTGAACAACTGGCTGTGCAATACAGAGAGAAAAAGTCATGAAAGTGCGCAAGTAAGAGTCCCTAAATGAGTCCCTGATTGAGTTTGGTATTGAGGAGTCTGATGGTGGAGGGGGAGCAGCTGTTCCTGAACCTGATGGTGCGAGCCTTGTGGCACCTGTACCTTTTTCCTGATGGTAGCAGCATGTGCTGGGTGGCGTGGACACTTGATGATCGCTGCTGCTCTCAGACAGCAGTGTTCCCCGTAGATGTTCTCGACGGTGGGGAGGGTTTTGGCTGTGATGTCCTGGACAGTGTCTGCTACCTTTTGGAGGACTTTACGCTCAGAGATATTTGTGCTCCCATACCAGATGATGATGCAGCCGGCCAGCACACTTTCCACCATACATCTATAGAAATTTGCCAGAGTTGCCGATGTCACACCAAACCTCCACAAATTCCTGAGGAAGTAGAGGCGCTGACGTGCTTTCTTCATTATGCCGTTAGTGTGTTGGGTCCAGGAAAGAATCTCTGAGACTTCCAAGAACATAAATTTGCTCATCCTTTCCATGTCTGATCCCCCAGTGATCGTACATCTCTGACATTCCCTTCCTGAAGTCAACAATCAGCTCCTTGGTTTTGGTGACCTCGAGTGCGAGGTTGATGTTGGTGCACCACTCAGCCACGTTTTCAACATCCCTCCTGAATGCTGGCTGGGCATAGAGCCACTGGAATTTGAAAGCAGATCAGAAACACTGCATGAACACTGCAGAGGAGATGTTGCCTGGATTTAGAACGTGTCTTAAGGAGCAACGTTGGAGGAGTCACGTGATGGAGTAGTGGCCGATAGGAGAATATCAGCCCTCTCCAGAAAAGAAGAAGAAAAAGCAAAGCCCCAGACATACAAATCACAACAAATAAAAGATAAAGGTGTGGAGAAAATGGCACCTAAGAAAGATAAACCAAAAACAACGGGATGAAAAGAAGAAGGAAAGATGCCGGAAGAGAAAGGTGAAGGCCTTACCTGCACGAAAAAGCAGGGATCCGCCATGGAAAGAGGAGCCCGCTCCCTGAGGTTAGTGGAGACCCCGCAGGGTCGCAACCCACCAACCGCGTCACTTCAAAAATGGCTCACTGAGCCACACAGAGGTGCGCAACAGTGCACGACAAGGAGAACACCGACAGGAGGGGGGACCAGCTGTGAAGTGAAACTCCACACCACAACAGCTGAGAGATACCTGATAGCAGGGCTCCCAGCTGGAAGATAAAGAAAGCAATGGGAAAGGGAGGGGTGAGAAAGAAAAAGGAAGCAAGAAACACAACATTACAGCCCAGAAGATGAGGAACAACATCAAGAAATCATAGAGAAAAAAAAAGCCCAACAAACTGAGGCAAGCAGCTCAACAAGAAAGTCAGAAGAGACACAAATACAAGGAAGAGAAGTAGAAGACACAAACCCAAGAGCAAACACTGAAGAAGAAGAAGGAGAACACCAAGCTCTGCACAGAGGAATCGGAGGTAAAATAAATAGATAGACAGTACATAGATAAAAAAATTTCAAGAACAAGTGAAAGCATTAAAAGATGGCTGACACTAGAATTTAGTGAAATGAAAAGAAAAATGAAAAGTACAGAAGAAAAAGTGAGTAGAATAGAGCTGGTCATAGCAGATGTAGGGAAAAGATTAGAAAATGTGGAACAACGTGTAATGGCGGTAGAAAAGAAAATTGGAAGAAAGTGACAAAAAACTTAAAGAAACACAAGAGTTGTTAGATCAGAAGATGGATATAATGGAAAACTATAGTAGGTGAAACAATATAAAAGGTAGTGGACCTAAAGAAAGATGAAGAAGGCAAAGGTATGAAAGAATTTATAAAAGAATGGATCCCAAAAGTCCTGGGAATGCCAGAAATGCAGGAAGGAATGGAAATAGAAAGGGCACACAGAACATTAGCCCCGAAACCACAGTCACAACAAAAACCAAGATCCGTTTTAGTAAAATTTCTGAGATACATGACAAGAGAAAATATATTGGAGAAGGCAATGGACAAAATTAGAGAAGAAAAAAAAAACACTTGAGTACAAAGGTCATAAAAGTTTTTCTACCCAGACATATGTTTTGAGCTTCTAAAGAAGGGGAAGGAGTTTAACACAGCAAAATCGATCCTATGGAAAAAAGGGTATAAATTTATGTTAAGATATCCAGCGGTGCTTAAAATAGTTATCCCGGGGCAGCAAAATAGACTGTTCTCGGATCTGGAGAAAGCACGAGAATTTGCAGAACGCGTGCAAGACAGAAAGAGAAATGAAGAGATGTAACAAGAACAAAGAACGATGACAAACAATATATAAAGAAGTAAAAATAATGAACTAAAGGACTAAAGGAGGGAAGAAAAGGGAAGTAAGGGAGAAGGGGAAAAAAGAAAGAGGAGGGGTTAAAAAAAAGAAAAGCGAAGAAAAGAGGGGGAGCTTTGTTGTAATGTGAAGATAAAAGTCTTTTCTGGAGGGGGTTGGGTGGGAGAGAATAACAGTCACTGCGAAATCAGTTGACACTTGCGAACGAGTTCGCACTCTGAATGGAGAGGGGAGTTGTGGATGCCCATCAAGGAACGAGGGTGACTCAGGTGGGGGGGGGGGCACTTGGGGTTAAGGGAATTTTAGATGTGTGGATGTTTGAAATATTTTATGTTTTAGAAGTGTTGTCAAAAAACGAAAACTGAGAAATTAAAATGGGGAAAAGGGGAAAGGTGGTGGTGAGGAAGCGAAAATGAGATGCAAACATAGCATGAGATGGCCATGTTGAACTATATGACTATAAATATTAATGGAATACATAACCAAATCAAAAGGAAGAGGCTATTAAATTTACTGAAAAAAGAAAAAAATAGATATAGCATTCATGCAGGAAATGCATCTAACTGAAGTGGAACACAATAAATTAAGCAGAAATTGGGTAGGACACATAACGGCAGCATCATATAATTCAAAAGCCAGAGGTGTAGCTATATTAATCAATAAAAATGTACCAATCAAAATAGAGGAGGAAATAATAGATCCAGCAGGGAAATATGTAATGATAAAATGTCAGATATATTCAGAGCTCTGGAATTTGGTCAGTATATATGCACCTAATGAAGAGGATTAAAAGTTTATGCAAGATACTTTTTTTGAAGATTGTAGATATGCAGGGGAATATATTAATAGGAGGGGACTTTAACCTTAATTTGGATTCAAAGGTGGATAAAACTGGACAAAAGACGAGCAGAAAGAACAAAGTAGCCAAATTTATGGTTAAATCAATGCAGGAAATGCAACTTTTGGATATATGGAGGAGACAACACCCAAAGGAGAAGGAATACTCATATTATTCGAGTGGACATGAAACATACTCAAGGATTGACCTGTTCCTGTTGTCAGCCCATATCCAAGGGAGAGTTAGGAAAAGGGAATATAAAGCTAGATTGTTATCTGATCACTCATCCCTGTTATTAGCAATAGAACTGGAGGACATCCCACCAAGAACATATAGATGGAGATTAAACTTAAAAGATAGGAATTTAGAGAATTTATTGAGCACCGAATTAAAATGTACTTTGAAATAAATACAGAAAAGATAATAAGTTATGTAACTAAGCTGAAGAAGGACTACAATTGGGAAATAGAACAGCTGGAAAGGGAAATAGTAAGTACAGAAAAAGAATTAGCAACAAAGGAATATACAACAAAAAGAAGAGAATTGGCAGACAAAAAAAATAAAATACGAAACATTACGAATGTATAAAGTGGAGAAGAACATAATGAAAATAAAACAAAAGTATTACGAGCTAGGAGAAAAAATGCACAAAATACTAGCCTGGCAACTTAAAACAGAACAAGCTAAAAGAACTGTATTGGCATCAAGGAAAAAGGACAAACAAATTACATATAACCCAACAGAGATCAGTGAAAACTTCATGGAATTCTATGAGCAATTATACCGAACTGAGAATGAAGGGAAAGAAGACAAAATAGATGAGTTTCTAGCTAAAATTGAACTACCAAAATTGCAAGAAGAGGAGCAAAACAAATTGATAAAACCATTTGAAATAGAGGAAATATAAGCTATATTAAAAGAGCTACTGAACAATAAAACACCTGGGGAGGATGGACTCCCAATAGAATTCTATAAAACATTTAAAGAGTTATTAATTCCTCCTCTTCTGGAAGCAATGAACCAGATAGAGGAAACACAAAACTTGCCAGATTCATGTAAAACAGCAATAATTACAGTAATACCAAAGACGGGGAAAGATCCACTAACACCAGCATCGTAGAGACCAATATCTCTACTTAAATCAGATTATAAAATAATAGCAAAACTATTAGTAAACAGAATGGCCGACTGTGTACCAAAAATAGTAAAACTAGATCAAACTGGATTTATTAAGAAAAGATGAACAACGGACAATGTTTGTAAGTTCATTAACTTAATCCATGCAGTACAAGAAAATAAGACGCCAACAGTGGCTGTTGCTTTAGACGCAGAGAAAGCCTTTGACAGGGTAGAATGGAATTATTTATTCAAAGTATTACAGAAGTTCAACCTACCAGAGAAATATATTCATTGGATTAAAGCATTATATAAGGGACCATTGGTGAAGATGACAGTAAATGGATATATATTGAACCAATTTAAATTAAGCAGGTCAACTAGGCAGGGATGTCCACTATCTCCCTCACTCTTTGCTTTAGCAATAGAACCACTGGCAGAACTGATAAGAACAGAAAATAAAATAAAAGAGAGGGAATATAAAATCAGTCTATTTGCAGATGACATCATAGTATACTTAACAGAACCAGAAATATCAATAAAAGAACTACATAAGAAATTGAAGGAATATGGAGAAATATCGGGGTACAAGATCAACACAAATAAAAGTGAAGCGATGCCAATGAGTAATGTGGATTTCACAAAGTTTAAAAAAGAATCACGAATATAAAGGTGGATAAGTCTCCGGGACCAGACGGGATCTTCCCCAGGACATTGAGAGAAGTGAAGGAGGAAATAGCAGAGGCTCTGGCGGTAATTTTCCAAATGTCATTAGATTATGGGGATAGTGCCGGAGGATTGGCGCATTGCGCATGTGGTTCCGTTATTTAAAAAGGGTTCAAGGAGGAAGCCTGGCAACTATCGGCCTGTAAGTTTGACGTCTGTGGTAGGTAAATTAATGGAGAAAATTCTTAGAGATAGTACTTATAAACATCTGGATAGACAGGGTTTGATCAGGAGCACTCAACATGGATTTGTGGGAGGAAGGTCATGTTTGACCAATCTGATTGAATTTTTTGAAGTGGTGACTAGGAATGTGGATGAGGGTAGCGCAGTGGATGTTGTCTATATGGACTTCAGTAAGGCCTTCGATAAGGTACCACATGGAAGGTTAGTTAGGAAGGTGCAGTCTTTAGATATAAATTTTAAGATAGTCAAATGGATTGAACATTGGCTGAATGGGAGAGGCCAGAGAGTGGTAGTGGATAATTGTCTGTCAGGTTGGAGGCCGGTGACCAGTGGTGTGCCTCAAGGATCTGTATTGGGCCCATTGTTGTTCGTTATATACATTAATGATCTAGATGATGGGGTGGTGAATTGGATTAGTAAATATGCAGACGATACTAAGATAGGTGGAATAGTGGATAATGAAGAAGGTTTTCAAGGATTGCAGAGGGATTTGGGCTGCTTAGAAAAGTGGGCTGAAAAATGGCAGATGGAATTTAATGCTGATAAGTGTGAGGTGCTTCATTTTGGTAAGAAGAATCAGAATAGGACATATGTGGTAAATGGGAGAGCATTGAGGAATACAGAAGAGCAGAAAGATTTAGGAGTAACGGTACATCGTTCCCTGAAGGTAGAAACTCACGTGAATAGGGTGGTGAAGAAGGCTTTTAGTATGCTGGCCTTTATCAATCATTGCATGGAATATAGGAGTTGGGAGGTGATGTTGAGATTGTATAAGACGTTGGTGCGGCCTAATTTGGAGTTCTGTGTGCAGTTCTGGTCGCCTAATTATAGGAAGGATATAAACAGAGTGGAGAGAGTGCAGAGAAGGTTTACCAGAATGTTGCCTGGGTTTAAGCATCTGGAGTATGGGGAGAGATTGGACAGATTGGGTCTTTATTCTTTGGAGCGTAGAAGGTTGAGAGGGGATTTGATAGAAGTATTTAAGATTATGAAAGGGATAGACAGAATGGATGTGGATAGACTATTTCCATTAAGAGGAGGAAAGATTAAAACAAGAGGACATGAGTTAAGAATTAAGGGGCAGAGGTTTAGAGGTAACATGAGGGGGAACTTCTTTACTCAGAGAGTGGTAGCTGTGTGGAATGATCTTCCGGGAGAAATAATGGCGGCGGAGTCAATTGTATTATTTAAGAAAAGGTTGGACAGATATATGGATGAGAAGAAGATGGAGGGTTATGGGCATTGTGCAGGGAGGTGGGACTAGAAAGGGGTGTTTGGTTCGGTGCGGACTAGAAGGGCCTAATGGCCTGTTTCCGTGCTGTAATTGTTATGTTATGTTATGTTATGATTTAAATGGCAAACACAAGCAATCTGATACCTAGGTATTAGACTAGATAATAATCTAGGCTATCTATACAAATTAAATTTTCAGCCATTAATGAAGAAATTACAAGATGACTTAGAATATTGGAAAGATTTACCACTAACACTGATAGGAAGGGTAAATTGCATTAAAATTAATATCTTCCCAAGTTTACAATACCTATTTCAATCGTTACCAATTCCCTTAACAGAGAAATTCTTCAATGAGCTAAAGAAAATAATAAGGAAATTCTTATGGAAAGGGGGGGAAACCGAGGATAGCGCTAGATAAATTAACAGAATGGTACAAACAAGGGGGCTTACAGCTACCAAACTTTAAGAATTACTATAGAGCAGCACAATTAAGATATCTATTAGATTTTTATCAAACAAGGGAAAAACCAGATTGGGCCAGGATAGAGCTGGATAAAATAGGGGAGAAGATACCAGAACATATACTTTATAAGTGAGATGAAAAGCTGGTGCAATATAGAAGTTCACCAGTACTGCACCATCTGCTCAACATTTGGAAGAAGATTCATGTAGAAAAGGAAAAAAAATAAATTACCAACTACCAAAATTATTATTGACGCAAAATCAACTAATTCCTTTCACAATAGATAACCTTTCCTTTAGAGAATGGGAGAGAAAAGGGATTAAAAGAATAGAAAATTGTTTTTTGGGAAATAATTTATTATCATTTGAACAAATGAAGTACAACTATGGAATAACTCATGGTACAATGTTTGCATACCACCAACTGAAAACCTACTTAAAGGACAAATGGGAAACAGACTGAGATTACCAGAAGGAAGCAGCTTTGAATATGTGATTACAGACACAATCATAATTAAAAGATTTATAACAAACATGTACATCAAACTGCAAGAGAAAGAAAATGATGAAATAAGTTCTAAACCCAAACAAAAGTGGGAACAAGATCTAAACATAAAGATAAAAAATGAAATATGGGAAAACCTATGCTCCAGAACTATGAGAAATACAATAAACATGAGGTTATGTATGATACAATATAATTGGTTACACAGTCTATATATCACGCCCCAAAAGTTAAATAAATGGGACCCAACAGTATCAGATAGATGTTTTCGCTGTAAGAAGGAAACGGGAACAACAGTACATGCAATTTGGGCATGTGAAAAAGTGGAAAAGTTTTAGGAAGATCTAAATTAGGTATTAAATAAAATCACAAAAATCAACATACCAAAAAATCCAGAGATCTTTCTTCTGAGTAATATAAGAAGTAAAGAACTTGGACTCAATTTGGATGAAGCGCAAAAAAGATTTGTTATGATAGCCTTAGCAGTAGCAAAAAAATGTATAATGTCATCTTGGAAATTAGAAGATAGCCTGAGAATACAGCAATGGTGCATAGAAATGAATAAATGTATTCCATTGGAAAAAAATAACATATAATTTAAGTCACAGTATTCGAACAAATTTGGGAACTGTACATGGAACACATCAGAGAGGGCCTACTGCGGACCTCCACCCCCTAAAATGATAGAATGAGAAGAAGAAATGAACAGACCCAGTGTGTAAAAGTAGATGACACAATTTTCTTGTTTATTTTCATTGTGTGATGACATTGTTTAATGGGTTTATTGTATTGTTTATGTTGAATGTTTAATGGGTTTGGAGGGGGTGGGAATGAGGGAGGATAGGGAAGGGGGGAAAAGGAGAGAAAATGACACTATATTCAAGAGGGAAATGTTTGCATGTATTTTGATTAATATGCTTCATACTGTGAAAAATTTTTTAAAAATTTAAAAAGGGCGCAACGTTGACAGGCTTTTTTCTTTCTTTTTTCCCAAACATAAACTTAATTCACAATAAAAATAATTTGCAAAAGGAAACCATGCACCCTTGGTGATGTATCTATAGCTTTCCATCAGCACATAGTAATATTCTTTCTCTATTTATTACTATGGTCCCCTATAATTTATCCCCTTCTGTTTTTGAAGTGGTTTGTCTCCAGTCTCTAGACTATTGTCCTTCCCCATAATGTTAAAGCCAGCCCGCGCTGTAAGAAAACAAACAGCGAAAAAAACAACAAAACTAAGTAAACGTTCACCAGTTTCTTTATTATCCCTTTGTAACACTAGCAGAAGTGAGGGGATTCAAAAAAGAGTTTGGTAACTCATTCTCCACACTGAGCCCCACACTCAAAGCATCGGCATATGTGATAGTACACATTCTATCACCAATGTGTATATGTATATATTGTAGTGTAGGATTATTGTGTTTGGCTGAGAGTGTAGCCATGCCTACTGGCAGGTCTTAAAGGATTGCTCATAGCCAGACCAGATCATTCTGGACTGGTCGACCTATATGTGATATGCTCCAGTCTTCTAGTTAATAAAAGCCTTGGGTTGGATCAACAATCCTTTGATTCTTTCGACGCACTCTACAGTGTGCTCATCGTTCGTTTATGCACAATTTGGGTTGGGGTCTGCAGGAGCCCCTTACAAGTTTCATCCGAGCTTCACACACCTACATTTTGTGTTTACCATTACAAATTTTACCCAGATTGGTGCAAGGAGGGGCATTCGTGGGCATCGCTACCCCCCCACCCAAGCGAGGTGTTGTGCTCCCCTATACGTTCATGGCTGTCGCTCACCCTCAGTCCTGCCTCTGCCCCCCACCTGCGACATTAGTGTGTGTCAAGCATCACTAACATCCAGCTTGGAACGCGCCAGTGGCTCTCCGTGCAGTGAAAGCTGCGCTTTCAGCTGAGACGCCAGAGGGACAGAGGAGGTTTACGTCTGTAATGTTTGCCCCCTCCCATGTTGAGCGAGTTTATGACTGTTCCCCGCCCACAGTTACCCTAATGCCCTCTTATAACACTCGTTCCAATGCTGACCCTGCACGTTACCTTGTAATGTCAGAGTGTTTCTACCCCAACACATATTGACATCCCTATGGATAAGCTGCTATCTCACTTTGGCACTGATGTTAAGAAGCAATTATTATCCCCCCAACATGCAAGTATCTACCTAATCCAATATTCATAAAACATATTCTTTCTCAACAAAGCCATCACTTCGCCCTCAGCTTCTCTATTATGTAGCAGCAAAGGTGATTTAATAGAGCTCTACAAGGTTATGAGGAGCTCAGATAGGGTGGACAGCCAGCATCTTTCTCCCAGAGTGACAGTTGCAAGTGCCAAAGGACATCTGTTCCAGGAGAGGGGAGGGGGAGATAACAGGGGTACATTTCTGGTGGTGGGTGCCTGCACTGCCCTGCTGGGTTTGGTGCTGGAGGCTGGTACATTCAAAAGACCCTGAGATAGGCACATGGATGTAAGGAAAATCGTGAGGTTGGGAAGAACTCGGTTGTTGGGGATGCACCATGAATTACTCAAAGACTGAGGTTGAGAAACCAATAGGCTTTTTATTCACTAAAGCACAAAGGCACATCCATTCCGCTTGACTGCCCTGCACTGATGATGGGGCTGTGGAACAGTCACTTTTATACAGGAGTCTGTGGGAAGGGCCACGGGCATGATAAAGGTTGAAACCTTATGTTTTTGGTTCTTTTGTTAATTTTGTACCTATCTCTTTAAGAAGAATAATTGTTTGTCATGTTGCCACAGTGACTATCACATCATATGTCATAATATCCGAGCAGGCCAAGAGTTTGTACCTCATTCTTCGAAGAATCATGACAGAGACGAAAGCTCGAGATACTTTTCTTTGAATTCATTTTAATTCATCTTTAATAGTTGTTTTAAATTGAATATCATTGTTATCATACAGTTATGAAAATCTCACTGAGAAGTTATGCAAAATGTTTATTTGTTTTATCATTAAATTAAAGCTACTTACATCTGTAAATACAAAGTTTGATTTATTGGATTAATAAGATAGTGATTCGGAATATCCTCACTTTCATTTCTTTGAAGATGACACATTTGGAAATTAGAACTTGGAAAGTGTCGTCTCTAAGTACGGCCGGCCAATGGGTGTGCACGACTAGACAAATACATACAATAGTGTCTAGCGTGAATAAAAGCT
Organism: Narcine bancroftii; assembly: GCF_036971445.1. Classification (NCBI taxonomy): domain Eukaryota; kingdom Metazoa; phylum Chordata; class Chondrichthyes; order Torpediniformes; family Narcinidae; genus Narcine; species Narcine bancroftii. The sequence goes on from NC_091474.1 coordinate 94,223,280, forward strand.
CTCACGACTGGAGGGAGAATGAACGCTTTTATTAGCTTATAACTAAGGGTAGGGTCTCACCATCATCTTCAGAAGAGTTCAGGGCTTAGGCGGTTATAAGTGTTATAAGTGAGCAGATGGGCGTGGAGCCAGGAGGCGGGGCCAGCCATCAGCACAACACCCTATCAGTGAATCCCAGTTCACTGCACAGTGGTTTACCACTGGGTCGTCACAGCATCATGGGCCAAAGGGTTTGTACTGTGGTGGCATGTTCTCTGTTCTACCAGTTCAGCGACATCTGTGGGAGCTGAAATCAGCGAATGTTTCAGGTCAAAGACCCTTCATTAGAACTGGTTCTTCAACTTCCTCACACAACCTTTCACTGATACCGATTTTATACAAGTAGGGGTTGATCTCAAGAAAACAGTTGTGATAAATTGTTGGTGAGATTAAATGTGATAGATTTGTAAGCCTCACATTGATCTGTTGAACCAGTCCTAATGCTACATAATTCCCCAATAAGCATTGCATAGGACTTGGGCAGTTGATACGAAGTGACATCTCAGAGGAGTAGTGAGGGCCACCGCACTGTATATGTGCCACCATTTAGCTGAGGTATTGAACCAAAGCTTTATCCTTTGACATGCATAAGGTTAAGTTGATGGGGAGAGGGGTTGTGTGGGGCACATTTTTGGGGGAAGGGGGCTGGCTCCATCACAGTGTGATACAGTGACTGCAGAGAAATGGATCGGAGGTCTGCCTGTGGGACTCTGCTCCTACCCCACGCCCCCCGCCCCATTCGTCCTCTCTCCACCCCACCATTTTGCTCGGTCACCTGCCTTCATTTTGCTCATACCTTGATGAAGGGCTCAATCTTGAAACATTGGTCATGTGGCATCAACATCGACCTCTCTGCTAGTCCACTCCCTGTCCTCCCTCTCTTCCCTGTCTCCTTTCCTCCACCCCCTTCCCCCCTCCATTCCCCCTCCCTCTGCTTGCTGGTGAGCCCTCCCTCCCTTATCCTATTGCCTATGGGCCTTTCCTCCCCCCCCATCTACATTTTTCTCAGACCCTGATGAAGCCTGAAACGTTGGTTATGTGTCTTTGCAAAATATAAAATACACTGTTTGACCTGCTGAGTTTCTCCAGCACTATTTTTACTTCATTGACAGTGACTCCAGATTTTTGTGTTTCCTGTGTTCTCAAGATAAAGGAATAGAAGTAGGCCATTCAGTCCATCAAGTGTGCTCTGCCCTGAGCTAAACTGTTCTCACATCTAGTTCCACCTTTTCCCCATATCCCTTGATACCCTGAATAATTAGATACCTATCAAACTCCCCCTAATGATGGTACATACATTTGGATGTGGCAACGAATTGCACAAATCTGGCTTAAAAACTTTTCTCCTCATCTCTGTTTTAAATGGGAACCTTCTAATTCTAAGACTGTTCCCTCTTGTCCTGGATTCACCCACCAAGGGAAACATCTTATTCACATCTACTCTGACCAATCCTTTCAGGATTCAAAATATTTTGTTCTTGGTCTCTGTTTAGATTGAGGTAGGAGACTTTACTTTTGTCTCTATAAACTTGAGATACAACTGTAATCTTCTTCAAATGCTTGCTTTCTTCAACCCTGGCACTGACAGACTTACACCCTCTCCATGCAAGTCAGAACTGAGTGTAGAATATCTTGGAGCCCGGATAAATGCTTCAGCCTCATCCTCCGAAGATGCTGTCTTTCGCACACTCTCTCCTCCAATCAGAGAGCTGAAAACTAACAGCGAAAGGGGAAAATTAGATGATTTTAAACAAAGCGACCTGTCAAGTGCAATACCCAGATGTGTTTCTGAAACTCGGCAGGTCACGTAGCGTGCATGGGAAGGAAAAGGCAGCTGGCGTTTCGGGCCTGAGCCCTTCTTCAAGAATCAGAGAAAGGAAAGCAGGTAAATGTCTGAGTTACAAGGTGGGGGGGGGGGGGGGGGAAGGGACGAGGAGAAGAAGGGGAGGGGGAGAGGCGTAGACTAACAGGTCGGAAGGCAGATGAGAAAGGAGCCGAGAAGTGATTGGGAGAGAGGGCAGAGCACTAAGAAGGGTAGCTCTAATAGGAGAAGGGAGGGGAGGGGCTGGGGAGCTAGGAGAAAGGAGTAAGAGGCGTGAGGGAAAGAAAGAGTACAGGGGGAAGGGGGTGAATTAAGTCGATATTGATGCCGTCTGGCCAGAGCCTGTCGAGACACAATAGGGTGATGTGATTCAAATTTGCAGGGTGGTCTCAGTTATGGACGGCTGCCTGTAACTCGTGGTGGTCTGCAGGGATCGGTATTGGGGCCGCTGCTGTTTACAATTTATATTAATGATTTGGATTGTGGTATAAATGGTTTTGTGGCCAAATTTGCGGATGACACCAAGATAGGTGGCGGAGTAGGAAATGTAGTAGAAACCTTGAAATTGCAGAAGGATATGGACAAATTAGGAGACTGGGCAAAATTGTGGCAGACGCGATTTAACATCGAGAAATGTACAGTTGTACATTTTGGCAGTGAAACAAACAGGCAGAATATTATTTGGATGGGGTGAAAATTCAGACCTCGGAGGTGCAAAGGGACCTGGGCGTCCTCATGCAGGGAAACCTAAAAGTTAATGACCAAGCAAAATTGGTAGTGAGGAAAGCAAATGCTCTGTTTGCATTCATTTCAAGAGGAATAGTGTACAAGAGTAAAGAGGTGTTGATGAGGCTCTACAGGGCACTGGTGAGACCTCACTGTGTGCAGTTTTGGGGCTCCTATCTTAGAAAGAATGTGATGCTGTTGGAGTGGATGCAGAGGAGATTTACTTGGAAGATTCTGGGAATCTTCATAACGTATGAGGAGCATTTGGTGGCTCTTGGGTTCTATTCATTGGAGTAACGGAGAATGAGAGGAGATCTCATGGAGGCTTTTCGTATTTTGCAAGGTTTAGGTAGGGTGGATGTGGGTTAAGATGTTTCCCTTGGTGGGTGAATCAAGGACAAGGGGTCATAGTCCGAAAATCAGAACGGAGATTAGCCAAATTAATGTCTTTAGCCAGAAGATCATGGATTTGTGGAACTCATTGCTGCATACAGCAGTGGAAGCCAGATCACTGGGAGTATTTAAACAAGAAATAGACAAGTATCTCATTAGTGTGAGCATCAAGGGATATGGGGGAAAGGCCAGAAATTGGAACTAGTGTAGAGTACCTTAGTGTAGATTTACAGAACAGACTCGATGGGCCTAGTGGCCTGCTTCTGTCCCTTTGTCTTGTGGTCTTGTGTGACAATGGGGTACAGAATTGAAGTGGATGGCCAGAGTGAGGTCCTTTCTGTTTTCCTGGACAGAGTGAAGATGCTCAACGATGCAATCTCCCAGTCTCTCTGATGTAGAGGAAGCCAGATGCAGTAGATGACCCCCTACAGATTTACAGTCAGAAGGACTGTTTGGGGCCATGAATATCGGTGATGTCAGCGAAAGTGTTGCACTTCACAAAACACACTCAAATTACTTAAGACTTCTAAAGTATTCTTTATTTCTGGAGAGGGATGGTTCAAACCTATTCTAACATAAGTCCTCATAACTACACTGATTTATCCCCATTTTCCCTTCCTTTCCTGTATCTCACAGCTTCACCCAAATTTAAGCAAAGCAACTTTAGCTGGAAGGAGAAAGTTCCTGCCGAAGGACAGGGAAAGGGAGACAGGGGAATATTAACATGAAACAATTGATCTTTTGCAACCATACAGCTTGGAAACAGGCCCTTCAGCCCCCCTAGTCCATGCCATCCCATTGGCCTGCACCTAAACTATATCCCTCCATACCTCTCCCATCTATGTACCTATCCAAATGTTTCTTAATGTCAAAATTGAGCCTGCATTTACCAGTTAAGCTACACACTCCCACCACTCTCTGCGGGAAAAAACTCCCTCTCATGTTCTCTTTCACCTTTTTACCCTTAATCCATGCCCTCCCTCTAGTTTTTAATCTCATGTAACCTCAGTGGAAAAGGTCTGCTTGCATTTATTTTTATCTATACCTCAGATAATTTTGGGTACCTTGATCAAATCTCCGCTCCAGGAAATAAAATGTCCTAACCTGTTTAACCCTGTAACTCAAGTCCAGCAACGTCCTTGTAATTCTCCTCCGAACTCTTTCAATGCCGCTTTTGCATTACAATAAACTCTCTGGCCAGCATATACAAATGCTTGGGATTATGCAGGGTTTTGAGGGAAAGTGTCAGATGGAATAAACAGATACACAAGAGAATCTGGAACATCTTGGGAGGCCTAACGTAGGTAGGACCGACACAGTGAATGGTAGGGATCTGGGGAGTATTATAGACAGAGGTATAATAAAACACCTTCAGGAATCAATAAGATAGTTTTCTGGTTGCTTGAGGCTCACCTACAATGCCTAACTTTAGCCATCGCTGCATCTGCCAAAAAAATGAACAATAACATCATCATTAAACCACACCCCACCCCCCTCGGGTTTACAGGTAAAACCTTACTAATAGACTTAATAATATACCAATGAAGATAAAGACTCTTACTAAGCAGGGATAAGGAGATACCCCAATGGCGAGCGGCAACAACCAGCTCTTCATCCATTTTATTCAAACACAACTTTATTCCAACAGCTGGTTCAAACCAAGGGACTCTGCTTGGCTGAATAATTCCTCCCATCTTCACCACAAATTTATGGGTTACTTCAAAGGATGTCTACTGTGACAATTTTGAGGATGCCGGTTGCCCGAATTCCGGACACCAGGGGTTTTGGTATATATAGGTGTACACGTTACAGAGTGTCTTGAAAGTGGAATCACAGATAGATAGGGCAGTAAAAAAAAACTTTTGGCACATTGGCCTTCATCAGTCAGAATGTTGAGTGGAGAAGTTTGGAGGTCATGTTGCAATTAGTGAGGCCACATTTGTTTGCGTTCAGCTTTGGTCAAATTGCTGCAGGAGAATCTGAAAAAAATGCCCAATTCTCTGGACACAGGATAACGTTACCATTGGCAGCGAGGACCAGGACTGGGGTCAATCAATGCAGAGCAGTGAGCCACCCATGACAGATTTCAGGCAAACTCCTGGTCTGAATATCTCTGTGAGGGAGGCAGTTTATCAAAGACGTATAAAAGACACTTTGAAGACTGAATTGTGGATGAAGAAAATGTACAGAAGAAACTCAAGTTTTCTTTGGACGAGGCAACTGATCTTTGATAGCCTGGAATGTTTTGCAAATGCCAGGCAAGTTATCCCATCAACATATCATTCTGTAAAATTCTCTGCAGAAAAAGAAATTGTGCCAAGAGAGCTGGGAGTCAGTGATAACACAGGGAATTATAAACCAGGCAGTCAGTTCAATTGTTCATAACTCATTGGAGTGTGTAATATGGGATGAAATTAAAACCCATAGAGAGACGTGAGCTAATCAGCAGCGTTAACACAAATTTCTAAGGGGCAGATTATAGTTGACCAACCTCACAGAAAGGTTTAAGGAACTAACAGGAAAGAAGATGGACGAGATTCTTTGGATACAATTGCCATGGTTCAAAAAATAGCACCTCAATACGGGTGCCACAGATAAGCAGGATTAAAAATAACAGAAGACAAAATTAGAGTGAGATGTGGCTGCAGGGGTGAAGAGGGAAAGGATGCCAGTGTTGTGGCAAATGGAATATTCTTGGTCCCGGAGAATGTGGTGTGAATTACAGGAATTTGATGCCCTCAGGCACTGGAACTGTTTTTTTTCCCCACAGAGATATAAGACCTAAAATGAGGCTGTCGAAGTATCAACTGAAAATTGTTAAACTTGCTGTGGTGGTGGCCAGGAAATGCACAGCCATGACTTGGAAACCTGAGGTCCCCAACTGGGTCTGACCCGCTGGAAGCCAGAACTGCGTGGTTGTGTTCCCCTGGAGAAGATGGCTTGCAACCTCAGAAATTATTACAACTTATTTTTAAAAATATGGAACCTGTATTGAAGATACATGGGGGGGAGGGGGTAACGTCTGATGAATCCCCCTCTCCCATCTCCAATACCACTATCTCCAGTATCCCTAGCGACATCTATATCAAGACATTTGTCCCTTAAGAGTGGAAGTAAGCTCTGGATGAATCATGTCATGTTTCATCTGTAGGTAATTAATTGGAAAACAGATGATTTTGTCACATTATATGGGAGAATTACCCCTTCATTTTTTCTTTTTGCATTTCCTGTGGGGGAGGGGGGGGGTCTTTCTCCTTTCCTGCTTCCTACCTTTCTCTGAAGGATTGGCATGGAATGTAATTTTACATTTATAAAACAATGGTGCAGGATTTGATCAATGTGATGGTGTTCATTCTTCCTCCTTTGTACAGCAGCATGTAGTTCGGTTGTGGTATTTTATATCTGTAATGGTTCTTTGATTTTGTTTGTTTTGTAGCTCCATGTTGAGTGAAATTTTTTTTAAGAAAGGAGAAGTGTGCTGCTTCTCCGAGATACATGATGGAGCTGTTCCGTATTCTTAAGAAGGGCTCAGGCCCAATATCTTTGCATCCCATCAGTCCCCAATGTGTTAGAGGGCATGTGCCTGGTGAATGAAATGAGGCTGTTTAAGGCTTTGGTGAGGCCAGGTTTGGAGTATTGTGTGCAGTTCTGGTCTCCAAGTTATAGGAAGGATATCAATAAGGTAGAGAGGGCGCAAAGAAGGTTTACAAAAATGTTGTCTGGATTGCAGGATACAGAGAAAAATTGAGTAGACTGGGTCTTTATTCGTTGGAACGTAGAAGGTTGACAGGGGATTTGATAGAGGTATTTAAAATTATGAAGGGAATAGATAGAGTAGATGTGAATAGGCTCTTTCCCCTGAGGGTAGGGGAGATGGGTCATAAGCTAAGGGTTAGGGGGCAAAACTTTAGGAGTAATATAAGAGGATGCCTCTTCACTCAAAGAGCAGTAGCTGAGTGGAATGACCTTCCGGAAGAGGTGGTTGAGGCAGGGTCAATTCTGTCATTCAAGAGGAGGTTAGATGAGTCCATGGATGTGCGAGTTATGGGCGTCCCCGGTCCGGGCACAGGGAGAGCAGCGGCGGCCCCGGCCCCGGTCCAGGCTGAGGGTAGGCAGCAGTGGCCCCGATCCTGGCAGGAGCAAGGAGGAGATAGCGGCCCCGGCCTCGGTCGAGTGAGGCAGGCGGAGGCCCCAATCCGGGCGGAGAGTTGGAGGCGGCGGCCCCAGTCCGGGCACAGGGAGAGCAGCGGCGGCCCCGGCCGCGGTCCGGGCTGAGGGTAGGCGGCGGCGGCCCAGATCCAGGCAGGAGCAAGGGGGAGACGGCAGCCCCGGCCTTGGTCGAGTGAGGCAGGCGGAGGCCCCAGTCCGGGCAGAGAGTTGGAGGCGGCGGCCCCAGTCAGGGCACAGGGAGAGCAGCGGCGTCCTCAGCCCCGGTCCGGGCAGTATGGACCGACCTAGGAGGGGAGGCAGACCCCTCCAGCCCGGGTAAGAAACCTGCATAGGAGAAGGCCACTCCGATATAAAACCTACGACCCAAGGACCTCGCTGCCACTTCCCAGCTTGCTTGGCCATGGCACACGAACCATGGGTGTAAAGGGTGGGGCCAGTACTGCGCGCACTGCACTCCACCTAAAAGCTCCTTTGCGCAGGCCCGAGGACAGGTCCACGTCCTCCCCCTCCACGTCCTCCCCCTCCACATCCTCCCCCTCAAAAGATGCTCACAAACTTAAGCTAGCATGCTGGAACATCAGAACCATGCTAGACAAGGCTGACAGCCACCGACCTGAACGTCGGTCTGCCCTCATTGCACATGAACTCCTCAGACTTGACATCGACATAGCCGCTCTCAGTGAAGTCCGCCTGGCAGATGTAGGCAGCCTCCAAGGACGCGGCGCGGGCTACACACTCTACTGGTCTGGCAAGCCTTCGGATGAACGACGCCTATCTGGTGTAGGCTTCATGGTCAAGAACTTCATTGCCTCCAAACTCGAAAACCTTCCGACAGGCCACTCGGACCGAATCATGTCCATGCGACTCCCCTTTCAAAACAAGCGTTGCTTCACCCTCATCAGTGTCTATGCTCCAACCCTCCAGGCAGAACCAGCAGAAAAGGACAAGTTCTACACTGACCTGCGCAACCTCATCCAACGCACCCCTACAGCCGACAAGGTTGTCATCCTTGGCGACTTCAACACTCGCGTTGGCAAAGACTCAGAAACCTGGCCAGGAATCCTGGGCAAGCACGGCATCGGCAAGTGCAACGACAATGGGCGCCTCCTGTTGGAGCTCTGCGCAGAACAGCGGCTTGTCATTACAAACACCCTTTTTCAGCGGAGGGACAGCCTGAAGACTACCTGGATGCATCCCCGATCCAAACACTGGCACCTCCTGGACTACATCCTGGTGCGAGAAAGTGACAAACGAGATGTGCTCCACACCAGGGTCATGCCCAGCGCGGAATGCCACACTGACCACCGGCTGGTTCGCTGCAAGCTCAACCTTCACTTCAAGCCAAAGCCCAGGAACAGTAAAGCCCCCAGAAAGAGGTTCAATGTTGGAAACCTGCAGTCAGACGAAGCGAGAGGAAACTTCCAGGCAAACCTCAAAGCAAAGCTCGAGGATGCAATCTGCCTCACGGACTCGTCCCCTGAAACCTTCTGGGATCAGCTGAAGACTACCATACTGCAATCCACTGAAGCGGTACTGGGCTTCTCCTCCTGGAAAAACAAGGACTGGTTCGACGAAAACAGCCAGGAAATCCAGGAGCTGCTGGCAAAGAAGCGAGCTGCCCACCAGGCTCACCTTACAAAGCCATCCTGTCCAGAGAATAAACAAGCCTTCTGTCGTGCATGCAGCCATCTTCAGCGCAAACTCCGGGAGATCCAAAATGAGTGGTGGACTAGCCTCGCCAAGCGAACCCACCTCAGCGCGGACATTGGCGACTTCAGGGGTTTCTATGAGGCTCTAAAGGCTGTGTACGGCCCCTCACCCCAAGTCCAAAGCCCGCTGCGCAGCTCAGAAGGCAAAGTCCTCCTCAGCGACAAGATCTCCATCCTCAACCGATGGTCAGAACACTTCCAATCTCTTTTCAGTGCCAACCGCTCAGTCCAAGATTCCACCCTGCTCCAACTCCCTCAACAGCCCCTAAGGCTAGAGCTGGATGAGGTCCTCACCCAGGATGAGACATATAAGGCAATCGAACATCTGAAAAGTGGCAAAGCAGCAGGTATGGATGCAATCCCCCCAGAGGTCTGGAAGGCTGGCGGCAAAACTCTGCATGTCAAACTGCATGAGTTTTTCAAGCTTTGTTGGGACCAAGGAAAACTGCCTCAGGACCTTCGTGATGCCACCATCATCACCCTGTACAAAAACAAAGGCGAGAAATCAGACTGCTCCAACTACAGGGGAATCACGCTGTTCTCCATTGCAGGCAAAATCTTCGCTAGGATTCTCCTAAATAGAATAATACCTAGTGTGGCCGAGAATATTCTCCCAGAATCACAGTGCGGCTTTCGCGCAAACAGAGGAACTACTGACATGGTCTTTGCCCTCAGACAGCTCCAAGAAAAGTGCAGAGAACAAAACAAAGGACTCTACATCACCTTTGTTGACCTCACCAAAGCCTTCGACACCGTGAGCAGGAAAGGGCTTTGGCAAATACTAGAGCGCATCGGATGCCCCCCAAAGTTCCTCAACATGATTATCCAACTGTTTACATCCGGTACTGCACGGATGGCAGTCTCTTCAATCTGAGGCGCCTGCAAGCTCACACCAAGACACAAGAGAAACTTGTCCGTGAACTACTCTTTGCAGAAGATGACGCTTTAGTTGCCCATTCAGAGCCAGCTCTTCAGTGCTTGACGTCCTGTTTTGCGGAAACTGCCAAAATGTTTGGCCTGGAAGTCAGCCTGAAGAAAACTGAGGTCCTCCATCAGCCAGCTCCCCACCATGACTACCAGCCCCCCACATCTCCATCGGGCACACAAAACTCAAAACGGTCGACCAGTTTACCTATCTCGGCTGCACCATTTCATCAGATGCAAGGATCGACAACGATATAGACAACAGACTCGCCAAGGCAAATAGCGCCTTTGGAAGACTACACAAAAGAGTCTGGAAAAACAACCATCTGAAAAACCTCACAAAGATAAGCGTATACAGAGCCGTTGTCATACCCACACTCCTGTTCGGCTCCGAATCATGGGTCCTCTACCGGCATCACCTACGGCTCCTAGAACGCTTCCACCAGCGTTCTCTCCGCTCCATCCTCAACATTCATTCGAGCGACTTCATCACCAACATCGAAGTACTCGAGATGGCAGAGGCCGACAGCATCGAATCCACGCTGCTGAAGATCCAACTGCGCTGGGTAGTTCACATCTCCAGAATGGAGGACCATCGCCTTCCCAAGATCGTGTTATATGAAGAGGTACAAGGACTGCCTAAAGAAATCTCTTGGTGCCTGCCACATTGACCACCGCCAGTGGGCTGATATCGCCTCAAACCGTGCATCTTGGCGCCTCACAGTTTGGCGGGCAGCAACCTCCTTTGAAGAAGACCGCAGAGCCCACCTCACTGACAAAAAGCAAAGGAGGAAAAACCCAACACCCAACCCCAACCAACCAATTTTCCCCTGCAACCGCTGCAACCGTGTCTGCCTGTCCCGCATCGGACTTGTCAGCCACAAACGAGCCTGCAGCTGACGTGGACATTTACCCCCTCCATAAATCTTCGTCCGCGAAGCCAAGCCAAAGAAGAAGAAAGGAAATGAAGAGTGAATTAGAGAGAGAGAGATGGTGTCGGGCGCAGAATAACACCAGCTTGTATCGCTTGCCTTCTGGGCTCTCTGGATCATGAACTAATGAAGGAACATGGGTTATATCTTCTCACTCATCAAGAGAGGCTTTCTGGAAGTACAGCAAAATTCAGCATAGACCAGGAATTAACTCTCGGAAATGTGTTGATGTACAGCATATTGTGTGGTCTTTACCCCAAAGGCTATTGGCAGAGCTGGATTGTTGGAGATCACATGTCTGATTGTTCTTATCTTCACCAGTCACGTACGATTCCTATAATTTCCTGAAAGTCATTTCATTGCTCACAAGCACCGCCGCACACCCACACGAACCAAAAAGAGTTTGGTTCGTGATGAGACATCTTCAGGCTAATGCCATCCCCCACATGCTGTTCACATATGGGATCATTAACTCAAGATGCTGATTCCTACCCAAAGCTTCAGTTGAACCACTTGGCAGGACGAATCACAGTTGTCACCTGAATCTCTCCAGATAGCTCAGATGCAGCATCAGGGCAGCATTGAGGTTGGAAGGCTTGCCCCCCTCCCCCCCAAGTAGCTGTAGATGAACAAGAAAATTTACAGTTGCAGTGTGGTTTACACGGCGTGGTTGGCAAAAGGCTGTCACAGTGCCAGGGAGGGAGTTTCAAACCCAACACTGTCCGTAAGGAGTTTTTGCATTTTTCCTGTGTCTGCGTGAGTTTCTTCCCCCTCTCACCATTCCAAAACCATAACCGCAGGGTAAAGGTCAATCGGATGTAATTGGACGGCACGGGCTCCTGGGCTGAAAGGGCCTGTTACCGTGCACTCTGTCTTGGGAAACTCAACAGGTCACTCAGCATCTAATAGGAAGAAGAGAGACTGAACACAAAAATGTTGATTGCCTTCTACCTTGTATGGATGATCTGTGGGTGGCCTGCTTAGTTGTAGATACTATCAGTCTAGTTTTACTGGCATAAAATGCAGGATAAGGACAGTTATACTGAGCAAGGGCACTGTTTCTTACTGATGAAGGGTTCAATCAAGAGTCTGATAATGGTAGGAAAGAAATTGTCTTTCAATCTGAAGGTGTAAAACATGAAAATCTACTGACACTGTGATTGAAGTTAAAAATGCAATGCTGGAGAATCTGAGCAGATCAAATAGAATCCTTTATCTTGCAGAGATAAATATACTGTTGTGTCCGGCATGTACCATCAGAGGTCTTAATAAGTACTAGAAGGCTTGTAGGTTTAACAGCACATTTTTTTACTTGCATTCAGCTACCGGGTCACGTATTGATACAATGTGTCTCACCGCGCGGGCACCACTCTCAAGTGTGATGTGGCTCTTAGAGTGTTAGTGTTCATGCTCTAGCATAAAATAATCCCAGGTTTCCTCAATATATAACAGATACATAACCAACATTTCAGGCTTGAGCCAGACCTTGACGCAGGGATCAAGCCCAAACGTTGGTTATGTATCTTTCCACAGGGTCTGCATCCACGCTGCTTGACTCTATGAATATAATTGTGAGGCCAAATTCACACGTTTCTGGGTGACATCCAATCTTTAGCCAGGGAACTGGGAAGGAGATTGAGAGCCTGGCGTTAGCCCAATAAACCTCTCCCTCAATGCCAATAAAACGAAGAGAGCTGGTCGCTAACTTCATGGAAGCGTGCTGAAGTGGGTGGGGGGGGGGGGATCGGAAGGGAATAATACTGTGAACAATGTTAGACCAAGTTTCTGGACAAAGCACGAAAAAGTGTAATTCGTTAAACAAAGAGGAAATATTCCTTTGAATGTTGGACACCTGAAGACTCAGGGTTGATTTGATGGAATGATTTAAAATAACAAAGAATATTGATAAGATAAATAGGAAGTTGACAGGCTGGAAACTCAATTGCACCTCACCTGCTTCTCCAGCTTTTATACAATTGAAAATCGATTTTTCCATGAGGCAAGCGTGATAACAATTATTTGCATCATTCACAAAGTTTGTCCAGGCACCTACTCTTGCTGGTCATCTTGATGGGCTTTTCCATGTCGGGGAGGTCCCATCAGTCAGTTTATAATGCAAAACCCTTGCTATCCCCCCCCACATCCTCCCCTTTCTCCAACTCTGATTGTCCACCAGTTTCATGATGTGCCTCAATCCCTCATGTCCTAAACAGTGGTACAGTATCTCCCAGCAACCCTGCAAGTAAAATGTTGGTGTGTCTGTGTGTACATTAGTATCTGTGTCTGCACACTTTTGTGTATGTCTGTTTGTGCATCTGTGTCAGTGTCCAATTTTTCTGGTGTGTCTGTGCAAGTGTCTTTGCCTGTATTTCTGTCTGTGTTTGCTGGAATGTATTTGTCTGTGTGTGTGTGTGTGTGTGTGTGTGTGTGTGTGTGTGTGTGTGTGTGTGTGTGTGTGTGTGTGTGTGTGTGTGTGTGTGTGTGTGTGTGAGTGAGAGTGTGTGCATGTGTGCGTGTGAAAATGCATGCATGTGTATGAACGTGTGCGCATGTGGGTGTGTGTGCATGTGTGTGTGTGCGTGCGTGCATGTGCATATGTATAGGTATGAGTGTGTGCATGTGATTGTATGTGTGCATGGGCCTGTATATGAGTGCATGTATGCGTGATAATGTGTATGTACGTGTGTGTGTGTGTGTGTGTGTGTGTGTGTGTGTGTGTGTGTGTGTGTGTGTGTGTGTGTGTGTGTGTGTGTGTGTGTGTGCGTGAGTGTGTGTTGGTAAGTGCAAGGCATTAAGGTGAGAATATACAGAGATATCCAAAGGGATCAGCTGAGTTTTGATATGCCTCATGAGAGAACACCACCTCCAACCCCCCCACCCCCCCGACCGACCTCACCATCCTGCTGTCTTCTGTGGTAGAATGGTCTAAAGCACAAGAAAGAGGAGCAGAAGTCGGCCATCTGGCCCTTTGAGCCTGCTCTGTCATTCAATAAGATCAGCAGTACACCATCTGGTCGTGGACTCAACTCCACTTATCACTTTTCCCATTAACTCTTAATTTCCCTTCTATGTAAAAATCTATCTGTTAAATTCAATTAAATATATTCAAAGAGGCAGCCACTACTGTTTCCTTGGGCAGATTGACTACTCTGCGAGAGGCATCTCCTCCTCTTCTCTGACCTAAATCTGCTTCCCCCAATCTTGAGGGTCTGCCCCCTGGTTATAAACTCACTGACCAGTGGAAACCACTTACCTGCTTCTGCCTCATCACATCAGTTTATATAATCTCCCTCGCTGCCTTTTGAATTCCAGCGAGTATCAACCCAAGCCTCTTGGTCTCACCTCAGTGGCTAATCCCAGAATCAAACTGCTGAACTTGCTTCAAGGCCAAAGTATCTTGCCTCAGGTGAGGAGACCAGAAATACTCCAGGTGTGGCCTCACCAGCACCTCGTGCAGTAGCAGCAGAGCCAGCCTGCTCCTAAATTCAACCCCTCTAGGAGTGAAAGCCATCCCATTGGCCGTTTTGACTACTTGTACCTGAAAAACCAACTTTTTGTGATTCATGGACAACGAAGATTTTGCTTCCTGAAACCTTTTGGGTATATTTTATGGATTTTGGGCATTTTTCTATCACGTATTTTTGTTTGATATAGTTTCCAGGGTCATATTTTGACCAGCCTCATTCAAGGCCACTACACCTGGCATCACAGGAGGTTCTATGGTGTCTTGCAGCAGTTCTGGAAAAATTGGCGGATGCTCTGTCTCCCCTCTTCATCCCATTGTCCATGAACAGCATTTGTCCGAGAAGGTGAGGGTCAAGCCAGAATCACCGCACAAAGACCAGACTCCAGGGCACGAAACTGGAAGATGGCGGCAGATTTAGGCCAAATTAAATTGCAGAAACCAGCCTCAGGCCAGATCTTGTGCGCTGCGGTCAGCCTCACTCCATCTCGTTTACATCATTGAGTCTATGGTGCCCTGGGAGGATGCAGTGGAGGAGGCCAAGGAGCGCAAGAAATTGAGGGGCGCTGAGCTTGCAGCTGATGTGCAGCAATGGGGCTGGAAAGTGAGGGTCCGACTGGTTGAAAAGGATTTTTAGCTACATCGACATCAAGGCTACTCCGGGAATTGGGAGTGTGAGGAAAGACACACCGACAAGCAGTCAAAGAACTCTCCAGAGCTGGAAAGGGTTGTCAGCGGATCCAGTTGAGGAGAAAGGATTCCACCTGGGCTCACAAGTGAGTGAATTGCATCTAGGGGGTGAGGCCGGGATTCACAGCTGAACCCTCTGGAGGATTCTTGGGTCTATCAGTGAATCACTGAGGAAGGAAGGTGCCCACTTGATAACCCAGAAGATGCCACCACTCACTTGGCCACCCTGCAGAATCCAGGCAGCAAATCTCAGGACATTTAGTCCGACACAACATACCTTCAAGCAGACAAAACCATGAAGCACAACATGTCTTTGAAAATTCATTTTCTACATTCTCACTTGGACTTGTTCCCTGCCAATCTTGGCGCAGTCAGTGGCGAACATGGTGAAAAGTTTCACCGGGACCTTGCAACAATGGTATCAGGGCAACTGGAATCCATCAATGCTGGTTGACTATTGTTGGACACTGACTCGAGAGGCATCAGATGCTGAGTACAAATGAAAATTAGCAGTTAAATCTTTTTAGGTCAGTAAAACTAACATATGTCAGCGTTATGATGTGATTAAACATGCTAAATTCAATAAAAGTTCATTTGGTTATCCAACTTCCTACGTGATGCAGCAAATCTGAAATTATTTTTGTGTCCAGCTTGAAGTCATAATCCCCAATTTATTTTCAGGAGCCAAACCTTTGGAAAAGTTTGGAAAAGGTGCTGTCGTTGGTGATTAAAAGTTTGGTCATTGTTTAAGGAGACTCTTGGAGGAGAGAAAAAAGATAAAGAAAATGTCAGAAAGGATTATAGGATTTAGGATCTGAGCCAATAAAGGCCCAACATCAATGGTGGAGCAATTAAAACCAAGCAGGTAAAAGGACACACGGAGACCTCAGTGCATCGTGTAGCTGGAAGAAGATAAAGAGGACAAGGATGGATTTGAAATTTTACAACTGCAACTCACAGGGGCACCTTGATGCCGCAACCCCTTTCCAAAGGAGTTCATCGGACGTAGGAACATAAGAAATAGGAGCAGGAGTTCAATCAAAGTTCATGCTTCTCCGATTTCCTGCGCAACATAGCAAATCTGAAGTCATCTTTGTGTTCAGCCTGAAGATTTTCTGCAGCACGGTAACAGGCCATTTCGGCCCAAAAGCCGGTGCCTCTCAATTGACCTACAACCCCCGGTACATTTCAAATGGTGGGAGGAAACCCGAGCCCCCCCCCGGGGAAAACTCACATAGGCACAGGAAGATTCAAACCCCACGTCCCAATTGCTGGCGCTGTAACAGTGATACACTGACCACTAAGCTAACCATCCCACTGACCGTGTCTATCATAATCCCCAATTATTTTTCACGAAGCAAACCATTTGAAAAAAAAAATTGTTGTCCAGATCTTCTATTTTCTTTCCAAATTAAGAAAGAAAGAGTAAGCGCTGGTTTAGGTTCTAGACGTTGGTGATGTGTGCAATGTGTTCCGAAGTGAACAAAAATTATTTCTCCAAAATGAGGAAGTGGGAGTCTAAGGAATGCAGTGGCGGTTGCACAGGCACATATGGCAGCTATTTTTCAACATCCCGCAAACCACATTGAGCTGAATGAGCAGTCACTGGGGCCTGTGGCAATGGCTGTGGGAGATTCAGCGCGAAGTTTCGGCAAATTAAAATAACTCAACAGGCAGGCAGAGCTCTGAAAGGTTGTGAAGAAAGGGGAAGTTGAAGCTGTCAAGGAAAAGACCGTGCTCTCAAGCAGTACTTACTTAACCAGCTCACCCATCCCCTGTTTAGCTCCAGACCCTTGGTCAAAACCTGGATCATGGAGATAATCTCTAGCGGTAAGGTGAAAATGTCTGCCCTTGACACTGAGCACGGCTTTAAGGAGTGTGGGATCATTCAAGTCAATGCACATCAAAATGCAAGATGCATATAATAACACAACTGTAATGTTAAGGTAAATTTCCTTTAGTCTTTTGTGAGGTAGACAAAGATTCGCCATCAGCAGAAATTGCCCAGTGATCCTTACAGACAGAGAAAGAGATGCAAAAGAGAATCCCCCCCTGAGTTATCGAGAGCTCCAGATGCCAATCTCCGACACGATTGGGAAGCCTTCTCGCGTCCAGTTCCCAATACCTGGCACCCCCTTCAGCTGGTTGCGAGCTGGACTCCAGCAACCCGCAGCCTGCATGGGTCCCTTGCCTCGAGTTGCCAGGAGTCGACCGTGAGATTTTCAGCTGCAGAGCCCTTCGCTGGCACGCCAGCATGGTCACCATCACATGATTGGTGGGTTGTCTCCTCTCATGGGGGGAGGGGTGGGAGGTTTGATCTCCCCATTTCTGGTATCCTGGCCTAGTCCTTTGTTCCACTGGAGTGTGTAACCCCTCGAGGCCGCTGCCGAATATGGGCACTGCCAGACCCCGCGGTCACAGGATTTTAGCAGGCTGCTATACGAAGCCGATGACAGTCGGAATGGGCAGTTGGAGCCTGCTGGGGGAGTGATGTGTTTCTCCAGAGATCCGCACCATTGGCAGCACTGCCATTATAATAGCTCTGTCAGATCCACCATCTAGGTTTTTGACCTCCTATGAAGTCCATTTGGCACAAATGACTGTTGTAATGGTTTATGAGAAGTCAATCTTACCCAGCCCTCAAAGATCACTACAGAATTCTTCAGTGCAGTGTTTTAAACCAAGTATCTTTGGCTTCTTCATCAATGACTTCCGTTCCATACGACTGGACTGCAGAAAGTTGACCACTTTATTAGATATATTCCTAATACTTATGGCTAAAGGGATCAAGGGCTATTGGGAAAAGGCCTGAGATTGCATGATCAACCATGTTTGTATTGAACGGTGGTGCTGACGTAACTTTTAATCTTTTTATTTAGCGATACAACATTGCAGCAAGCCTTTGTGGCCTACATGTCCACACCACCCAAATCCACCATGTGACCAATTAACCTACTAACCCCAAAGATATTCAAGGATGGGAGGGCACGGGCAAAACTTCTGGCAAAATCCTTTCTTGCCTCCTCTATCAAAACTCCGCGTGTGGTCCATTGCTCTGCATTCTATCGCACATATAAACTGGAAATGGTAGATGCAGGTTCAATTGTGATATTTGAGAAGGTACATCGGATGGGAGAGCCATGGTCCAGCTGCAGATCGATGGGACGAGGTGTAATTACAGTTCAGTGGAACTATGGGCTGAATGGCCTATTCATGTGTGGGGAAAGTTTAGGGATAAGATAGTGCTGAGTGCCTGGAAAGCAATGCCAGACATGCTGCAATAGGGACATTCGAAAGACTCAGGTACATGGGCATAAGAAGAATATAGGGGTCCAGGTAGGGAAGGATTAGATTGTTGTGGGGTAGGTTTACATAGACCGGCTGAAAGGCTTATACTGTGCTGTGATGCTCTGATCCAATGAATCAGAGTCAGAATTTATTGTCATGAGCCACATCACAAAATTTGTTTATTTGCAGCAATACTACAGCGCAAACATTGGGCTCGATGCCAATTGGCTCATCTTTTGAAGCCAGCCAAATTCACGAGAATTTAATTTTCCGCTCCCCCATTTGCAGTCCCCTTTATTTTTTTTTTTAAATTTTATTTAAAAGATTTCCATAGCCATATATAAAATGCAAGAATCAAATATCAACGTCAAGCCCATTACATGATGATATACACACCAACCACCCCCCCCCCCACCTTAAACAAACCCCAAGAGAAAGAAAAAAAAATAGAAATGAAATAATAAAAAACATAGAAAAAGAATAAAGTAGGAGAGGAAGAATAGAATCCTGGTTGCCAGAGGGTCCCCTTCATTTTATATATCGAAGGAGGTTAACAGGTTCGCAACCTAAGGTAAAGGTCTATAAATCAATTCCCTCAATTTGTAAATACGGGCGCCAAATTTTCAAAAATACATCCTCCTTATTTCTCAGATTATAAGTAATCTTCCCTAAAGGAGCACAGCTGTGCATCTCTGTGTCCCATCGCTCCATATCCAAATGGGCGACCAATTTTTACGTTATACATTTTCTTGCCACTGCTATTCTTTTTGATATATAGATTTGGGTCTTATCCCTTCAATATCACCTAATAAAAACAATGTTGGATTTTGTGGAGATTTAATTCATATAATCCATTCTAAATAAACTGCCAGGTTTGTTCTCTTGATTGAAGCCGCCTTTTAGATGAGAATTTTAGATGAGCCTTTGACCAAACTCAATGTTAATCCTTCAACCACCATTGGTGACCATGACTCCTTGTTGTGAAAGCACTGATTGAATTTCCAGAACTGCAAAAGTTACAACCCTTGGTTAGCTCAAAAAATTTGTCTGAGGGCACATAAATCCAAATTTCTCCTTTAATTTCTCAAATTATAAAGTCAGATCATCCCATCTTTCGTATTGAGACATTTTTCCACTGGATGCTTCTTTCAAAAAAAGTAGATGTTCCCTGATAATTTGTCATTGATTCA
The DNA here is from genome assembly GCF_036971445.1 of Narcine bancroftii. NCBI lineage: Eukaryota > Metazoa > Chordata > Chondrichthyes > Torpediniformes > Narcinidae > Narcine > Narcine bancroftii. The sequence continues at coordinate 94,242,626 of NC_091474.1, forward strand.
TTTTACATACTTTATCTTGGGCAAATGTGACTGGTTCATTTATCCATATTATTTATCCAACAAAATGTTTAATGACAAATATGGATGGATTGCCAAGTTGGGTTTTAATAGCAATGAGCTGCTCTGTATTTCCCATTAACTCTTGATCAACAGCCACATTCACTCTTCATAATAATTACGAGATCAAACTAGACATTTTTATCAAATCAAAACTTCTGAATATTTTTTGAAAACAATAGCTCTTGTTGCACTTTTGTCAGATTTTGTCAATATTAGGAAATAATGGAGGAGATATATTTATTTCTCTCCTACCCATCAGGATATCTCAATAGATACTTGAGGGAATAACTTCCAAGATGAACCAAAGTGAGGTGCAATGCTTGCAGTTCCAGGAGGACATCCATTTGATTCATGACCCCCACTGTGATGGTTCCAATGACACTCCTCCATGCTCCTTGAAATCACCAGTACATTTACCACAGAACTGTAGAACATTACAGCACAGAAGTTGGGCCTTCAGCCCATCCAGTCCGTGCCAAACTATTATTCTGCCTTATTACATTGACCTGCACCCAGACCATAGCCCTCCATGCTACAGAGTTCTAAGCGCCTGTTCAGAACTGAAAAGTGTAGGTATTTCTTTAGCCAAAGGGTGGGAAACCTGTGGAATTTGTTGCCACCGGTTTTTGTGGAGTGCAGGTCATTGGGTCTATTTAAAACAGAGATTGACAGGGCATCAAAGGTTATGGCAAGAAAGCCGTGCAGTGGGGCTGAGCGGGACAATGGATCAGATGATGATTAAATGGTGGGGCAGGCTCAAGGTGGCCGATTTCTGCTTCTATGTCTTCTGGCCTCATTCTCCTCTTGTTCTTCTACCTGCCCAATGTTTTTATTAAATGTCAAAATTGAACCTGCCTTCACCGCTTCAGCTGGCAGCTCGTTCCACCACTCTCTGCGTGAAGTTCTTCCCTAACTTTCTCCTTCAAACATTTCACTTTTTGTGGCTGGTGTGCAAGGGGCAGAAACCTGAAAAATATCCCAAAGCAAGCCCCCAGACCCCCAAAAACATCAACAGGTTTATTTCATGGAGATTGAGTGAGTTGGTGAATAATCAGTCTCTCTCTTCCTTTATAGATTGTTTATCACAACCAGGGCAGACACACATGACAAGAGCTTAATTTTACTCCTGCCTCATGCTTAATATACGTGGCCTGGTCTCGGTGATAGTTCTTTGTTTGCTGTCTCTCTAATGAGGAGAGAAGGAGAGGGCAAGAGTCCAGATACTCTGGTAACAATTACTCTCAGGGAAATGTGATGGAATTTTGCACGAATGGAATTTCAACTCTCATTGTCAGCACCTTTGTACCCTGTTCCACCCTGCAATTTTGGCAACCTTTCCTGCTGTTATTGAGTGTGATTTCCAACATTGAATGGGAATGCTAAGGTGTTAGGAGATTGGATGGGGTGATTTTTTTTTGTACGTCCAGGAGAACTTCCTGTGGGATAGGTCTACTGGGAAGAGACAACGTTAAAGCTGGTCAGGTAACTGAGTAGCTGTGCACTTTGGTAACAGTGACCTCAATTCTATTCACTTTCAGTTAGTTATGGAAAAAGTTAACATTAGTCACTAAAATGGGCTGAGGCCCATGTGGACATGATTGGGAAGGAATTAGCAATAGTTGATTGGATGCAACTGTTCGACGATAAAGACATGGCTGCCCAATGCGAGGGGATGAAGAGTGTGGTAAGGAGGGTCCTGGATGAATATGTTCCTAGTTGGGTAAAAGGCTGGACGGGGAAGGTAAAGGAACCCTGGTTAACAAGAGATATCAGAAAGGAAAAGGAGGCGTAGATCAGATCCAGGCAAGCAGGTTCAATGGAATCTCTTGAGGTGTGAGGTGAGGGAGGTAACTTTAAGACAGCCCAGGGCATGCCTGCATCAGTAGTGAAGAGATGTTAGCACTCTTAGATCATATTGAGTTGAATAAATCTCTGGGGCCGGATCTGTGGAACGGCAGGAAAGATATTGTTGAGGCCTTGTCAGGCATGTTTAATGCATCACAGAAGACGAGAGAAGTTTCAAGGGACTGCAGGATGCTTAAATGTGGTTTAGAAAGGGCTGCATGGATCATCCAAGTTAGTCTGATGTCAGTAAGAAGCGTCAGTATGGATTTGTGTGTGAGAAATCATGATTCACAAATGATAGAAATTTTAGAAACATGACAAATAAGATAGACAATGGCAGGGCAATTCATGTTATTTATAAAGATTTTTGCAAGCATTTGTTAAGGTCCCACTTGGTAGGTTGATGGGGAAGATTCGGGCACATGGGATGAGGTCAGCCAACCAACTGTGTATTTATATAAAAACAACTTCGTGATAGGAGTCAGAGAGGGCAGTTTCTCCACACTGGAAGATCATGAACTGTGGAGTACCTCCGGGTCCAGTACTATTACCCTTGTTTTTTTGTAAATGGGCTGGGCAACCATGCTTGTGGCAGAGTGAATGACATAAGTGCTATGGAGGACAGAGAAGAAGGTCACTTGCAAGATCAGCTGGGAAACTGGGTTAAGGAACAGCAGATACCGTTCAATTCAAAGAGTGAAGTGGATGCTTGGGTAAATCGAAGCAGTGCTGGATTTGCTTGGTTAACAGCAGTGCCCTAGAAGACCGTTATGGATAGAGGGACCATGGAGTGGAGGTGCATGGCTCTTTGAAGATGGCACAGTAGTGAAAAGAGTGTTTGGGACGCTTGCCTTCATCAGTTGGGGCCCTGAATGCAAGTGTTGGGATGTCCTGTTGAAGGCAAGGCATTGGGAATATTGTGTACAGATTTGGTCACCGATCTATTTGAAGGATTGCATAAAGGTGCAAAGGACATACAAGAGGTTTACAAAGTTGTTTCTAGGATCAGGAGAGGTTGTGTTTAACATAGATTCATTACAGCAGAGAACAAGCCCTTTGGCCCTTGATATTCTTGCTGTGACTGAGTATATAGAAATGTTCTGGGAGATAAATTGGGAAAGGTTTGTTAGGGTAGGTCACATGAAAGCACTTTAAAACAGATCTTATTTGAAATACTGGAGCTCTGATAATACTGGAGACATAGTGGCTTCTCACACCTTTTTGAAAGAGTTTTGAAGAGTCATTAAATGGGTTCTTGTTTACCCAAAAGCAACAGATGAAAAAGAATGCTGGTTCCTATTGTCTACAGGATACTTACTGTTGTAAGAGGGCCATGTGGTTTTCGAAGCAGAAAGAGTCAAACTGGCTTTGTTTCAGTCTCAGTTTGTGTGTGTGTGTGTGTGTGTGTGTGTGTGTGTGTGTGTGTGTGTGTGTGTGTGTGTGTGTGTGTGTGTGTGTGTGTGTGTGTGTGTGTGTGTGTGTGTGGAGAGAGAGAGAGAGATTGAGAGAAAGAAGCAGAGATCAGTGTCAGCCAGCCAAGAAGTTGCTGGAACCGAAACAGGACATGCTGGCAAGCCTTTGGAAGACGGTCTGGTCGAAGCCCTTGTGGTTCATGTAAGAGGAGAGGACTAGCTGTCTAATGTTTCATTTGGATTAAGAGAAACAAGAACTCTGTGGTGACTTGAAAGAAAGAGGTTATCATCTGGAGAACCCTGACAGGGCCAGTTTTGTCAGCAAGACACTGAGGTGACTGATGGAAGTACCTCAGTTGTGGATGTCTTGGAACAATAAATCTCTCTCTGAAAACCGAGAAGAACCTTCCTGAATGGTAACCATTGACCTTTCAAGCACCAAAGCCAGGTGAAATTTATAAATGTTAAATTCTGTGCCCAGCGTAAGAATTGAATGCAACCAGTGAACTTGGAGGAATGAGAAGCCAGATTGGATTGTGAACCAAAGAACTTTTCTGAATTTACACACACATTACACACATTACATACACGTGTACTTAGAATTAGAAGAGGGTTAAGTTAGGTTAGTTAAGTCAATAGTGAGAAGTTAAAGTGTGATTCTGTTTTCATATTTAAAGATAATTAAAATCAACTTTTGTTTAAGTAACCATTTGTCTTGGTAAATGTCTATTGCTGCTGGGATTTGGGGTCCTCCAGGCTCATAACAGTACCAAACTTAACTAAACCCTTCATAACTTGTAACCCTCTCTTTTTTTCAATCATGCACCTGAGTCTCTGAAATTTCCCTAATATTTCAGGCTCCCTCAACCCCTTTGGCAAGTTATTCCAGGCACCAACAACTCTCTGGGTAAAAATATTACCCCTGAATTCTCCCCTAAACTTTCCTCCCTTCACTTTGTAAAGATGTCCTCTGGTATTTTGCGATTCCACCCTGGTTGTCCACCTTATCTATGCTCTCAGAATCTTGTCGACCTTGATTAAGTCACTTTTCCTCCTTATTCCCTCCCAAGAGAAAAGTCCCAGCTCTGCTAACCTTGCCTCATAAGACTGTTTTCCAATCCAAGCAATTTCCTGGTGAATCTCCTCAGCCCTCTCTCCATAGCTGCCAGATCCTTCCTATAATGAGGTGACCAGAACTGAACACAATATTCTAAGTGTGGACTCACCAGAGATTTGTAGAGTTCCAACATGATCTCTCAACTCTTGAAGTCTATCCCCTATTAATGAAGCCCAGTTTCCCATAGGCCTTCTTAATTATCCTATCAACCTGGGCGGAAACCTTATCTATTCATTTCAACCCCAAGGTCCCTCTATTCCTCCATACCATTAATCCTATACTCAGCCTTTGGGTTTGACCTTCCAAAATGCAAGTGACTAGAAAAACCTGGACCGTTGAGAGAGGATCTGTCTATGAAATCAAGCCACAAGGTGAGGGGATGGGATTTAGAAGGGACATAAGTTCTTCACTCAGAGGACGTAGGCACATGGAACGAGCTGCTAGACACAGCAGTGGAAGCAGGCACATCAGCTTCCTTTCAGAACACTTGGATAGGAGGAGATTAATGCAGGCGCACCTCAAAGAAGCATGTTCACTTGACACCCATGACTATGTGGCAAGGCAAAATTCCAATGTTTTATCAACAAGTTTGCCAAAGATGCCGCAGCTGTCAGCTGAATCACAGATAGCAATTGAAGAAACGTACAGGAGGGAGATCAGCTCATTGAGTGGCGTTACAACAGCCACCTTGTGCTCAATGCTAGCAAAACCAAGGAGATGACTGTGGACTTCAGAAGAACATGACCCAGTTCTTATTAGAGGGGTCAGCAATGGAGAGGATCAGGAACCTCAAATTCCTGGGTCTCCGTGATGCACCATCAATGGATCCAAAAGACTGAAGCGGAGAAAAAATGATAGGCCTTTTTTTGCAATAGAAGGAAGGCACATCTCTGTGGTTGACTGTCCTGAACTGAGAGGAGGGGGGCAGGGGAAAGTCACCTTTATTCAGAGCCTGTGGAAGGGAATCACAGGTACAGTCATCCCAGGTAGATAAATATATACAAACAGTGGTTTACCACAGTCAGCATCTCTGAGGATCTGTTAGGGAGCCTCCATGTCGATGCAATCATGAAGAAGGCTATCAGCGGCTATAATTTGTGAGGAGTTTGAAGAGATACGGTATGTCACCAAAGACTCTCGAAGACTTCCACAGGTGCATCGTGGAGGGCATTCTGACTGGTTGTTTAACGCTCAGGACAAGAAAAAAAACTCCAGAGGGTTGCTAACTTGGCCTGCGATGTCAAGGCCATCAGTCTTCACCTCATCGAGGACATCTACAAGTGATGGTGTCTTAAGAAAGCAGCGTCTATCCTCAAGGACCCCCACCACCTAGACCATGTCCTCTTCATTCTGCCACCATCAGGAAGGAGGTACAGGAGCCTGAAGACGAGCCCCTAGCGACACAAGGATGGCTTCTTCCCCTCCGTCATCAGATTCCAGAATGAACCGTGAACCGCAGACACTGCCTTAGTTTGACTTTTTCTTGCACTATTTTTATTTATTTTGTAAGGTGGTTTTATATAAATGTTTGCACTGTGATGCTGCCACAAAACAATGAATTTTGCGACATGTTCCTGACAATAAATTCTGAATCTGCTTACAGGGGGATGGGCCTAATGTGAGTAAGTGGTACCAAAGTAGGACACGCTGTTTAGTATGGACAAGCCAGACGTCTGCGACTGTCAGATGGCGGGAATGGAGGTGGATTCTTTTTGGATCTTCCACACATTTAGGTGTTCTGAGAGGGTCAAATGAAAACCAACAATCCGAAGTTACTGGAACAAAAACAGAAAATTCTGGATTAAATCAATCCCTGAGGCAGCAGCTGAGGAGAGAGAAGGAAGAATTAATTCTTCAAACAATGATCCTGAAGAAAATGTAAACTTTAATTATTTCTAATATTCTGTGGTTTGCTTTGACAATCCTAAACTGCGCAGCTATGGAGCTGAGGCCCCTCAAAGACGGTTGTAATTACCTCATCCTAACTGTAGAATCGGCACGCCTTACGCTAGCCAATCTCATCCATTAAACAGACGCGGTTGGATGTCCCATGACTGATAAAGAGGAGATTCGGTGAAGGTTTTTGTTTGTGAGGGTGGAAGGGATAGAAACAGAGAATATTTTCACATGCTAACAAGACCGCCCTCAGACCCCTTCTCCAGTGACAGTCTGTAGTGGATCTCCTGGCCTACTCACAGTGCTGAGATGGGGCTTTCTATCAGGGCAGGTTTTTGGTTTTTGTTTCTTTCTCTGCAGGAGTGGGTCTAAAGACCAAGAGTCCAGCAATGGTTTTTACGATGATTAGTTCAAGCCTAATGAACCAGTTGTTTTTAATTTTCTAGTTAGGTATGAATGTAATTTCTACTCTCCCAGTCTTGTTCCTGCATCTGAATACACAGACACGCACATGCACACGCACATACAAATACACACATGCACACGCACACACACACACACACACACACACACACACACACACACACACACACACGCACACATGCACATGCATGCACACACACATCCTTGCATGCATACGTGTATACACACACACACAAACCCTCTTGCAAAGATTTTGAGTTAACAGTCAGGAGGCGGAAACCAACTTCTCCCTGGATAAGAAGATTACAATCAACTGCAGCTGAATAATCTTCAGCAAACACCAGAAATGAAGCCTCGCATCTTCAAGCCAAGCATCAGTTATTATTCAGTCTAAAGATGACTTAAAAGAATCTAATCTTCAAATATAGGAAGAATCTTTGAAGTCATTAATTTATAATGGAGACTGGGTTATATTTAAAAAGGCAGAGAAGAAGCTATCGTTTGATGTTACAGAGATGCGGTTAAACACCCAGTTCTAATCATCCCTGCTTTGTCTCTGACAGTTTACCCATGAAATGTCCTTTTGCTGACAGTCATGAAAGGCTGTAATTTTTAATAAAGCACAGAAAATTACACTTATTTTGTTAATAGCAATTACTCTGAGATTTCCCCCTTGTCAATTGTTTTGATCCGATTCTTAATGCAGTTTTTAGCAACCTTTTCAAATTCAACATTAGTATAATTGATACACAGGTAATTGATAATGTTGCCATGAATAATGTTGGTAATTTTCTACAAAATTCCATTTTTTAGCCATCTGGGCTCCCTAGCACTTCAAACGACACCCCTGAGATTTGAGGCAATAGCGGTAATTATCCACAAGTCATTTAATTTCTTTTTTGAAGTGTTTTAGCGTTTAGCAGTTTCACATTAGAAGCTGCAGAAAAAGCACTTCCCTGTTTTAATAGAGTGAATCGTTTTGTTAGTTTATGGCTTTATGCTGCACTTGTTTTCATTTTTAATATTAAACTATTCTTTGGTGAAACAGTTAATTCTTTCCTGTTTTCTAGTGTGCTATGTGGTTTGTTCAGAACAAATACCAGCAATGAGCCTTTATTTTGAACCTCAGAGATAGAGGTGGGTGGAGTGTGTGTGTGTGTGTGTGTGTGTGTGTGTGTGTGTGTGTGTGTGTGTGTGTGTGTGTGTGTGTGTGTGTGTGTGTGTGTGTGTGTGTGTGTGTGTGTGTGTGCGTGCCCGTGCATGCCTGTGCGTGCCCGCGTGTGCGTGTGCCCCTGTGCCTCGGACCGCAAGACCCTGCAGATGATAATGAAGTCAGCTGAACAGATCACTAGGAAGAGGTAGGAAGAGAGCCCCCAATCAAGGGCATCTACAACACACGATGCAGGCGAAAAGCAATAAACATTGTGAAGGGCGCCACACACCCTTCACATGAACTGTTCCCCCTTCTGCCATCTGGCATCAGTCGGGCACTTAGGCCCAGATTGGGCAACAGTGTTTTCACCCCAACCCATCAGTCTCCTGAATTTCCAGGATATATGTGGATAGGGTACCGTGGACGTTTACTGTATACGTCTTAGTATTTCAACGTGTCTAACTTTTATTATGTAAATCTGTCCGTGGTCCTGGAGAAACACTATCTCATCTTTACCATACGAGCATGGTTTGAACGATAAATAAAGGTGATGACTTGTGTGTGCTTATGAGACAGTATAAGTTAAATTTGAGTGTTAATGTTAGGATAAATATGCATGCAAGTAATTGCTGCTGTACAAACAATTCTAAATAAAATTCAAGTAACCTTCAAACTGGTTTCCTTCTTACTGCACCTAATGAGAAGGTGACCAAAGACATCTCTGCCCATCCTCAAAATAAACAGGCCCGAAAGCAGAGTCCTCTCCCAGGACTGCATCCCCAGATTTGAGGATCTACTCTCAGCCAGATCCGATAGGAGCTTGCATTACCTGCCCAATGCCAGACTCCCATAACAGGCCCTTGATTCCCCATCACTGCAAGGGGAAAATTCCTTGAGGCTTTCCTTGAAGCCTCCTTAGAAAAAAAACCTCATCCTTGTTGTCTTGTGGGAGTCCCTGGCCCAGGAGCAGTCTAATGTCGAGAAGAATCCTGTGAAGGGCTGCAGATCTTCATCAGGAGCAAGTGGCAGGTATGACTGATGAAGCCCAAACCCATCCAAACTACCTGTCGATGCCAGAGTAGTGGGCCAGGTATCAAATCACAATTAGGCAGAATACAGGAAAGCAATTGAAGCCAAGATAACAACTTCTCAATGTCAGTAAGATGAAGAAGATGATCGTTAACTAAAGATCGTAAGCCATAAGTTATTCAACCCATCGAGTCTGCCCCGCAATTCAATCATTTTCTCACTCAGCCCCACTGCACGGCCTCCTCCCCATAACCTTTGATGCCCTGGCCGATCAAGAACCTATCAATTGCTGCCGTAAGTACACCCAGTGGCCCGGCCTCCACAACCACCTGTGGCAATAAATTCCTCAGATTTACCACACTCTGGCTGAAGACTTCCCTCCGCATCTCTGTTGTGCCTCTTGTCCGAGACCCTCCCACCATGGGAAACAGCCTTTCTACATCTACTCTCTCTCTACGTTAGTGGTTCTCAACCTTTTCCTTTCCACTCACATCCCACTTTATAACCCCTATGCCATAGGTGCTCTGTGATTAGTAAAGGTTTGCTTAAGGTGGGGTGTGGGTGGAAAGAAAAAGTTTGAAAACCACTTTTAATTGTACCTCATGTACTTGTAATGTGCATGCTTTCATAACTCCAAAGGAAATGGGGCCAATGACAATTTTTCTCAAGTAAAATATTTCAGTAACAGTTGGGTCAAGAGTGTGAACTCCATAGCCACCTTTGCCTGGTGCTAATGGACCTTTCTTTCCTTTGCATGGCTATGTGAATGTTAACCTGTTGGGCTGCTTACAGAAGAACCTTTCTCTGTGTACTAACTAGTTTGTGTCTACAGTTGCCTCATTCATTATCCCAGGTGTTATAAAATGGAATGGAACCAAGTCATTCACAAGCCCAAAAAATGTCCTGGGAAGAGAAGCAGTGGTTAGTGCAACTATCTAATGTTGCCAACGACCTGGGCTCGAATCTGATGCTGTCTGTAAGTACATTCTCACCGTGTCTGCACGGGCTTCCTCTGGGTGATCCAGTTTCCTCCCACCTTGTACGTTAATTGGGGTATTTGGTTGGTACAGGCACATGGGCCAGCAGGGTCTGTTACCACACTGCATGTCTAAATTTTTTTAAATTTCAGATTTCAGATTTATGGTCAGAGTACAACCCTGAGATTCCTTTTTCCTGTGGGCCAGGCAGAATTACCAGATATTGGTAGTGCAAAAAAACTGTACACAGTGTAAACATTTAGACAAATAAAAGAACTGTAAACAGATAACAAATGTAAATGAACTGAATGTGCAATACAGAGAGAACAAAAAAGAAAATCAATAAAGTGCAGAAATAAGAGTCCTTAAATGAGTCTCTTATTGAGGAGTCTGTTGGCAGAGAGATGATATTTTTGCAGGGAGCAATTGCTGTAACTAGGGGGGGCATAAAGAATTGATGTTTGCTAGAATTATAGGGGAATCCCACTCCTCCCGCCAATTCAAAGAAACAGTGCAAGTACTTCTCTGCATCAACCTAGGCTCAGTAGGAGATCTGTCCGTTATAGCTTTAAACCTCACTTCAGGTTCTTGAGGCGGTAATAAAGGCTGGCACTTCAGATGCAGCTCTGAGCTGAGACTCTTGGGAGGAAATGACACCTCTGGGGTGGAGTTCTCCGTCAAGCTGCACACTGAGAAGGAACCGCAGATTTGCCTTGGACGGGAGACCACCCAGCCCAGTGGTTCTCAACCTTTTTCTTTCCACTCACACACCTCTTCAATATTCCCTCTGCCATCAGTGGTCTGTGACTAGTAAAAGATTGCTTAAGGAGGTATGTGGGTGGGAAGGGAAGGTTGAAACTTACTGTTTTAATCGTACCTCATTGACTCATTATGTGCATGGCTTCATATCTCCAAAGGAAATGGGCCAATGACAATTTTTCTCAAGCAAAATATTTCAGTAACAATTGGGTCTAGAGCAGTGGTTCTCAACCTTCCCTTCCCACTCACAATCATAGAGTACTTATGGCATAGGGATTGCTTAAGGTGGTAAGCGATTTACACCACTGCCATCACTAAGGCCCTTTGTTGTTGCTCACCCTCTCTTGTTTGAGGCTCTTCCCCTTGGTCTCAGCCCCTCAGTACCTAGTAGCAGAACAACTCTAGGCTGTGGTCCCTCCCCCCAGTGCCCTCGCATTGGCCATTCCAAGCCTCAGTGTGTCCCTCAGCAAGTACTCCTTCAGCCTGGAATGTGCCAGTTGGGCAGCGTTCCCTCACCAGCATTGCCTTACGCTGCAAGACCAACAGTTTTCAGGCAGATCAAAGGTGATGGTTTTCCAGGAACACCCCGTAAATCAGAGATTCCTCTGTTATGCTGTTGCAGGAGATGTACCATAGCAAGGACTCTTGCAGCTTTGGCTGGCACAGTCAGTTAACCACCAGTGAGGTGGTTAACGAAACGCCTTTACAGTGTCAGCGATTGGGACCGGACCTGCGTTCAAATCCCATGCTTTCAGAAGGGAGTTGGTATGTTCTCCCTGTGTCTGTGTGGGTTTTCTCCAGGGGACACCGGTTTCCTCCCACCCTTCAAAAATGTACTGGGGTGTAGGTTAATAGGATGTTAATTGGGCAGCACAGACTTGCAGGGCCGAATTGGCCTCTTACTGTAGGTTTACATTTAAATTTTCAAAAAGATTTAAAAAAAATCCTTCTTTGCACCCTCCAAGCAAATCTGCATTCTGCAAAGAGGTGGGGTGACTGTCTCGACTCCACCGCAGTCATCTTGGGGACAACGTGCATGGTGGGTGATGCTTTGATTGTACAGGAAGGATTTTATTCCTCTCACCGCCAGCCAGGCCGAGTCCTGGTGCTTGTTCATGACCACTGACGATGAGACCTGCTGCCTGACCGTCTGTTCAGGGACCCGCCTCATTGGAACCTTGTCCCTCAATGCCTGCAGGATGTTCACAAGATCACAAGATCACAAGTCAAAGGAACAGAACCAGGCCACTAGGCCCATCGTGTCTGTTCCGTAAATCTACACTAAGCTACTCTACACTAGTTCCAATGTCCTGTTTTTACCCCATATCCCTTGAAGCCCTCACTAATGAGATACTAGTCTATTTCTTGCTAAATACTCCCAGTAATCTGTCCTCCACTGCTGTATGCGGCAGTGAGTTCCACAGATCCTCTGGCAAAAGAAGTTCTTCCTAATCTCTGTTTTATATGGATAACCTCTAATTTTCAGGCCATGACCCCTCGTCCTCGATTCACCCACCAAGGGAAACATCTTACCTGCATCCACCTTTCAAAATATGAAAAGTCTCTATGAGATCTCTTCTTATTCTCCTATACTCCAATGAATACAAACTCTCCTCGTATGTTAGCCCTTGCATTCTGGGAATCACCCTAGTAAATCTCCTCTGCAACAACATCACATCCTTTCTAAGATAGGGGGCCCAAAACTGCACACAGTACTCCAAATGAGGTCTTACCAGTGCCCCATAGAGCCTCATCAACACCTCTTTTACTCTTATACACTATTCCTCTTGAAATGAATGCCAACATAGCATTCCCTTTCTTCACTACCACTGCCTGATGCACGTGATCTAAGGTGTTTGTCTGGAAAACCTATACCACAAAGGATATGTCCTCCAAGCATGTGACAATACATGGTATTCTTAGCTCAGTGTTCCTGTCAAAGGAGGTAGGCATGATGTCTCATTCAACCTGATGACTGAGGATTACCACTCGCTGGATCCTGCCACCAAGTTGCTCAGACCAGCCATTCTCGCCCAAAGAAAACCATGAGATTTGCCGAAAAACACGAGATTTCACCGGGAAAATAAAACGCGAGGTCAGAACCATCGCATCTTTGAAATATCATATGTTGGTACATCATAAGTAGGGGTCTATCTGTCAGGTGTTTAGATGTAATTCGGTGATAGCTTGTTTAATTTTGTCATGGTCTTGTTATTTGAATAAACATTTGTAAAAAACACAAGAGATAATAAGATAGTGGACAGATAAAGATGGCAGAAGTGGGGACAGGAGACAGATCGAGGGGACGGGAGACAGATAGATTTTCACGTGAGATCACTGAAGAAAACATGAACATGGATTATATTCTTTCTTCTCTGTGGTATTGTACGGATGTTTTTATTTGATACGATTGTCAACTGGAATTGTAATTGTGCATTATCAAACCCATTTGGATCCTATGGATTCTTTCCATAACTCAATTACAATCCCCCCTGCTGCACGCGTCATTGCGCGAAATGGCTTCTTGTGACCCCAAGCGAAAATTGGCTGTAAATGAAAAAAACTCCTCCTTCAAATAATTGTATAAGGAAGGAGAGGAGGCAGTCGAAAGGACAGTGAGAGCCTTTACCTGGAACACGACCCAAGTGGTCAGGGCTTGAAGATACAGCCATGGACATTGTCACAAGGCCCACTGAACCAGAGACCCAGTACAGCTTCAGCTGATCAACTTTCCGCTGTTGAAACTTTCCCCCCCCACCTCACCTTCAGTCCCAAAACAGATGGTTTTCAGAACCAAATGGCATACAGGCGCTCAGAGGGCCTTCCAGCAGAAATACAAAAGGAAGTCTTTGCAATAACTTGTTATCCGTTGCAAGTGTGCTCATTGCAATTTTGATTATGGTAACAGATGCTTGTTTGACATCGAACTTGCTCCGGTTTGATGCTTTCAGTGGTTATTCTCAGAACCAGAGGCTTGACTGAAAAGAAAAACCACAGAACAAAATAGCGCTCATTACCACTTCTGCACGAAAGTATCTGGTCACGTTCCTGCTGCCCAGATCAGTGGAATTATATTAAAACAAATGGCATAATTGACAACTAGATCTGTCTTTACCAAAATCACTGCCTTACAGTTAATAGCTGCCCTTGTAACTTTACACAATTGTACACACTCCCTTACTGTCCGAGTGGAAAATTGGGACTGCATTTGTCTCTCTCTCTCTCTCTATACCATTCGTGGGAATGTCTTCAGACTTTCACAAGTCTATGTTCTGGAACATCCTCTCCAAAATTGTTCCTTCTCTCTCCTGCCGATTTTTGGTGGACGGGCTTCAATTGCTCAGAGTTGAGCGTTTTTAAAAAATAAACGCAGAATGACTTTTAGTAGCAAGGATAATTTTGGAAAGGGTTTACCTTCAATGGAAATGTGCTTTGCCTCCTCAGGGACCCACAACCATATCATACCTTCACACAAGGTTGGAGGTGTTGTGGATAGCGTTTGAGGTGGTCATAAGTTACAAATAGATAGGATGTGGAGTTGGGCAGAAAAGTGGCAAATGGAGTTCAATCTGGATAAATGTGAGATGATGCATTTTGGTAGGTCAAATTTGAAGGCAGAGGATGTGATAGGATGCTTAACAGTGTGGAAGAACCTTGGGATTCAAACCCACAGATCCCTTAAGGTCGCCACACAGGTTGAGAGGACAGTTAAAAAGGCCTCTAGTATGTTGGGCCTCATTAATTGGGGGAGGGGGAGGGGGCTGGTTGAGGAGCTGTGAGGTAATGTTGCAATTCTCTATGTAGGGGGACCACACTTAGAATATTGTGCTCAGTTCCGGTCACCTCATAACAGGAAGGATGTGGAAGCTTGGAGAGGGTGCAGAAGAGATTTACCAGGATATTGCTTTGATTAGAAAAGATGTCTTACAATGTAAGGCTACTAGAGCTCAGGCTTTTCTCTTTGGAGCTGAGAGGTAAATTAATAGAGATCGACAAGATTATGACCTGCATAGGCTAAGGTAGACGGCACCCTTTTTTGCCTAGAGCAGGAGGAACAAAATGAAGGGAGGGAAGATTAGGGTAAGTTTGTTACACAGAGTGGTGGAGGTGGACCATTAGGGGTATTTAAGAGACTCTTAGAAGAAAAATAGAGGCTTACGGGGGTAGGAAGAATTTAGTTAATTTTGTGACAGGTCAGCACAACATTGTGGGTCGAAGGGCTGTACTCTGCTGTAATATTCTATATTGGGGGAAAACCAAGTGGATTTTTTTGATGGATGGCCTCTGCCCTGTTCTCAGGTTTGCTGCCTCTTTGCTCGAATGATCCTGCCCATTAATTGCTGTTCTCAGAAGAGCGATAGGCAGCAAATTAGGGTGGATGAGTGATTCTTCTGCTGCTTTGCTGAGATGTAGTTAGATCATTGGTTATGCGTCTTTATCTTTGCTTTGTGCTTTTAGGACTTTACTTCCTGGAACGTTGGTGAATGAGGGGAGATTTGATGGAGGGATTCCCAATTATCAAGGGTGCAGAGAGAGCGAATGCAAGCAGGCTTTTTTTCCCCCACAAATGCTGGGTGAGACAAGAACCAGTGGACGGGGTTAAGGGTTGAAGGTGAGATATTTAAAGGGAACAGTCAGGCAAAATCTTTTCCCGCAGAGGGTGGCGAGAGGGCCAGCTGAAGTGGTGAATGTGGGTTTGATTTTGACATTTAAGAAAAACTTGGATAGGTACACGGATTGGAGGGATATGGAGGCCTATGGCCTGGGTGCAGGTCAGTGGGACTTGGCAGAATAATAGGTCGGCAAGGGCTAGATATTTCTGGGCTGCAGTGTTCTATGGTTCTAGATATCTGAAACTTAAAATGAAAAAAGAAAGTGCTGGAGATATAGAGCAGGTCAAATAACATCTATAGAGAAATACTCTAAATGCTTCACAACGATGAGCATTTATATGAGCTCACTGAACTGAAACATTAAATATTTTCCTCTCTGCAGATGGTATCTGACCTCTTCAGTATTCCTTGGAATATAATACCTGTCTCTCTTCTATAGCTTTATAAAACATTTTTAATTAAAAAAAAATTTAGACATACAGCACGGGAACAGGCCATTTCGGCCCATGCTGCCCAATTTACACCCCATTAACCTACACCCCACCCCCACCAGTACATTTTGAATGGTGGGAGCAAACCAGAGCCCCCGGAGACATGGGGAGAAGGTGCAAACTCCTTTCAGACAGCGCAAGATTCGAATCCCCATCCCGGTCGCTGGGCCTGTGACAGCGTTGGGCTACACCAACAGTGGAAGTTCCTAAATTTGAATCAGTATGCTTTATTGGATTGCACAGTGGACTAGCCAGTGTTGGCCTCATCATAACTGTTGTATCAACAACCACAAAAAAATTATTTTAAATATTGTAATGGAGAGGAGATAAAAAGAACCAGCAGATGCTGATATCCGGAGCTAAATATAAACTCTTGGACGAACCCAAAGCTTCAAGCAACATCCGTGAATGTCAAAGGCCGGGTAGAAATGTGCAGAAAGGTCTCCTGGAGTTTGACTAGCAGGGCATTGGAGAAATTGCTTCGTTTTGGCCAGAGAGCAGAAAGCCTTGAAGGACCCGACAGGTGATCTAGGAGCAATTGAGGGACAGAAGGGGGGGTCCCTGTTACTACAAAGCACTGAGGCTGCAATCTGAGGGTGGGGTCCTGGATTTAATCTGATGGAGTTCGAGGATGGAAGATGGTGGAGTGTAGCAGGACAGGTGAACTCTTATTTCCATCACTTAGTCCTGGTAAAATAAAGAGAATGAAAAATGATGGGGGGGAGGGGGGGGAAATAAGAGGCCTTGCTGAGATTTAATTTTTTTTAAATTAAGATTTACGCTACAGTAAAAGGCCATTTTGGCCCATGTGTCCATATCACCCAATTACCTACATTTCGAATGTGGGAATAAACCACAGCCTCGCCCCCCCTCCCGGGGAAAACCAATGCAGACATGGGGAGGACATACAGACAGCGCGGGATTCGAACCCCGATCCTGATCGCTGGTGCTGCATACACATTGCACTAACCATCACGCCAACCTCACGATTGATATTTGGGATTGACGGCCAATCCACAGGACTATAAGTGTGGCATAGAGGATCATCTCCCTCCCCACCCCCATCGACGTGATCTCCTAGGACCCTTGATGGAAGGGAATCATTGAGGAGCCCTTCCAACCTGCTCACTGATTCTCTCAGATAATCCCATCGGGATTGAGAGATACAGGATTATCAGAGCTGGAACCACCAGCTTCTTCCCACGGGCAGAGAGAACTGCTGAACAACTGTTCACACAAACCCTCTATTTATTCAACAAAATTTGTTTAATTTTTAAGTTTGCATCGCTGTCCCGCGTACAGTATGTATCATTTACCTGTATGTGTGTCGCCGTGTTTCGCGGCGAGGAACAGAGAACACTGCTTCGGCGGGTGCAATCGGAGGACAATAAACTTGAATTTGCATTAGTTACTTGATGTTAAACCATCCAGAGTATCGGGGAAAGAAAACTACACTGAAGGAGGCATTTTTTTTAACTTCTCTCACTCCATATGGAAAACCAGAAGACGCTGGAGTTAATCTTCTGCTAAACTAATAAAAAAACAACATATTCTGAAGACCTTGGGGGGAGGAACATTTGTTCCCATCATTTTATTACAAAGCTACAAACAATATGGTGTAGCTTAAACAAACACATCTTATTACTCTAACCAACTGGTATTATGAAATGGTTGCTCACTACAGCTGCTAAAGTATTAATAACTGTTCTGTTAAAAGCTGGTTTATTTATTTCCTCCTGCTATAACATTTTAATTGTAGCCTTAAGACCTGAAAAGTTCAAACAAATAACTGAGGGCTTTCTCAAAGCATTTTTCTTTCTGACGAGGGGTTCTGTTATGAGCACATCCTGCTCCCTCTTGCCTTGCTGGGGGACTGAAAGATCCCAAAATCCTTCATAAATTTTATTGTCGTTAAGCGACGAGTAAATTAAATGAGTAATGAGAGGAAGAGCATGGGTCGTGTCTTCCTTGTGAGAAAATGGAAAAATTTTACCGGCTGCAATTTTGAAATTCTTGTCATAGTTTCCAGCTCCCTCCCCTGGAATATCTCCTTCCAACCTCTGCACTTATCATAACTGCCAAATGCTCAGCCCCCAGTCTTCATGACTTTCTGCCCTTCTGGAATAATTCCTCGGTCAAGGCCTTCTGCCAAGAGTAGTCGGGGGGATGGGGACAGTAGATTTCAGAGGCTTCCCGGTGGACTCACCAATATGAAAGGGGATGGAGGGTTAGCTTTCAGGTACCATCTCAGAACAAGTCCACGCAGCAGAGGGTAAAGGCGGCTGAGAGAGGTGATTGGGGTCTCTCTCCCCGCCACGATGGACATTTATAATGGCCGTTGAGGCAGCTTTTTCCCCCCGAGCCATGAGGCTTCTGAACTCCGTGGACACAGGGTTAGCATATGCCGCATGACATTTATAAGTGCCATTTAATTTATAAAAAGTTTCTGAGGTGATTTATCAATATAAATAACGAGCTCCACGGTCTGGAGAAACGTGATCTCTGTACACTGCAAGGTTTATGCTATGAATGACAAATAAACACGACTTAACTTGAGGTTCATTCATTAGCTGGCCCTGTGCTATACTTCGTGAAGTTATTTACTTTGAAGTCTCAAGTACAGTGTTGCCGGGGTTACAGGATCTGAGTTATAGGTATTGGTTAAATAGGTTAGGATTTTATTCTATGGAGTGTAGAGGGTTGAGAGGGGATTTGATTGAGGTATTTAAAATTATTAGGGGTATAGATAGAGTTGACGTGCAGAGTCTTTCCCCTTTAAGAAAGTGGGGAGAGATACAAACAAGAGGGCATGAGCTGAGGGGGGACTTCTTTACTCAGAGAGCGGTATGGTACGAGCTTCCAGACGAAGTGTTGGAGGCAGTCTCGGTATTAGCGTTTAAGGAGAAGTTGGATATGAATATGGACGGGAAAGGAATGGAGGGTTACCTGGGGTTAGGTGGGAGAAAGTGTTCGGCATGGACTAACTAGAAGGGGCAAGTTAGCCTGTTGCTGAGCTGTAATTTTTATATAATATAAATACAAAGGCCGAGACCTTCACTAGTCTCTAAAAAGGGGAATAAAACAACGATGAGTGATTATTATAAAGATAACGCATTCATTGTCATATACATTGCACAACAAACATATACAACAAAATTGTTGCTGCAGCTGAACCAGGACTTGGCAAAAGAAACACCATAAGATACGACTTATTAATTGAATTAATAAATATATGCAAAAAAATTATCATAAATATTCACAGTAATCCTGAACACAAGGTTACAGCAATAGTGCGGACAATCATTTTTGCAATACAATTTTATCTTGACCAAGATCTAGCACAAGGTAATACTGGATAACGAAGATTTTGCTTCCCGAACACTTTATGGATTTTGGGCCACTGATCACAAAAATCACTTTCCTATCACATACCATTTTTTGATACAATCTATTTTTTTGTCATATTTTAAGTCTACTTCGAGCGTACAAAAACCACGTGCAACATGTTATTCATTTTCTGCCTTCGCCCTTGGACTTCTTCCCTGCTGATCTTGGTGCAGTCAGTGACAAACATAGCGAAAGGTTTCACCAGGACGTCACGACCATGGAAAAGCAACTGCGACCGATCAATGCCATTGGGCACTGACACGAGAGGCATCAGATGCTGAGTACACACAAAAATCAGAGGAAAAACATATTTTAGGTGGTTGAACTGATGCAATGTGTCAGCATCATTATGTGATTAAACATGGTAAATTCATTCAAAGTTAATATACTGTTTATCCAACTTCCCATGTGATACAGCAGATCTGAAATTATCTTTGTGTTCAGCTGGAGGTTGTCTATCATAATCACCAATCTATTTTCAGGAAGCAAACCTTTTGAGAAAAAAAATTGTTGTGCAGCGTAACAGGAACCACAAAAGCCTTTACTAACTCCATTATGGCAGAGCCATTGAATTAAATCAGAAGGGCTCTTACACCCTGAGGAAGGTCCATCAAATACACTGACTCAACCTTTTGGTCTCTGGCTAAACCCGACAGCACCGTGAAATCAAGTTGAACTCGAAAGTCTACTGACCCCGTGATTGTAATTTAATGCCTGGCCCGAAAGGTTGGTTATGTATCCTATGGGCGCTGTGCGGCCTGCGCTTTTCCCAGCACTTTTGTGTATTAAGCATAAAATCAACCTGCTGTTTGTATGCCTCACATATACAAATATCTGAACCACTCAATTATATGTTATGAGTACAAATTGATATAGATTGTAAATCATTCAATGTCATGACAAATGCCCACCAGTCTCGATGGTGTGCATCTTGCACAGACATACCTTGGAACAATTTTTTCCAAGTGCGTAGCATGCACCTAAAGGCCATATTTTGCATCCTGGTTTTAGATCAGTGTCCTTTGTAATGCACTGCAAACCATCAATGGCATAATTAGAGCAACCCAGTTACAGAATCAGTAACATGGGTTCGAATCCCATGTTGTCTGTAAGGAGTCGGTACGTTTTCCCCGTGCCTGTGCGGGTTTCCACCCACCATTACTAGGGGTTGCAGGTTAATTGGGGATTTAGGCGGCATGGCCTCATGGGCCAGAAGGGCCTGTTATCGGTCCAAACTAAAATTCAATTTAAAATTTATTAAAAATATTTTTTTTTACCCTGTCTGAAGGATGTTTACCTCAGTGTGCTGTTGAATGCTACATTTTTGAAGGGATTAACATAGAACAAGCTGCTGCTTTGATTGAAACACACAGCGATAATCAGTACACAGTTTTCGGGGCCTTGCCAGTGACAACAAACCGCCTGTTGGGATTAGTGGTTGATTATCATGGCAAGCGATAGTTTGATGGTCTTTATTGTCATAAGACCAAACATCTGTGGAAAGGCTGAAGTGGCAAAGGAATAGTTGGGACAAAGACATGCCGAGAAACTGGGAAATGCACATTCTGAAACTCATTATCCAGATGTACATGCAGCAAAGTGCCAGTAAATGTAATGGAATGGCGATTTAATGAGCTCTTGGGAATGTAAGTCCAGGGAAAGATGTATCAGTGACAATGGAGAAACATCACATCAGTGACATCTTCCCAATGTCCCCGATGGCACCTCTCAAGATTAGCTCAACGTTATTACAGCACCAGTAACCCGGCTGTCTGTAAGGAGTTGGTATGATCTCCCCGTGTCTGTGTGGGGACGTAGCCTCATGGAGGTGAGTTTGAGAGGTGCTTGGCAGTGCTGATAGCCAAAGAGGAATTTTGCCCATTGTTACAAAGCCAAGCAGGGTTTATTATAATGTTACACAGTCATACAGGCTTGCCATGTCCACGCTCAACCTCTTGTTACCAAACAGTGGGCAGTGCAGTTTGCCCAACTCTATTACAGCTTCAGCGACCCAAGCTGCCCGTGAGGAGTGTGCACATTCTCCCCATGTTCACGTGAGTTTTATCTGGGTGTACCGGAGATTCCAAAGACACAAGGATTTGGAAGATTAATTAGTCGCATGGGTATATTTGGGAAGCACGGCCTCATGGGCTGTTATTAATGCTGCATCTCTAAAGTAAACTAAAAAAAATTTAAAATTACATTAAACAGTGCTATGTGATCTTTGACGTCCTGGGTGAAGGGGTCCACAATGCAGCACATGCTCCAGTGGAGGTATAACAATGCAATGAGCTCCAAGATCAGCTCATTGTTGTCTCAGGTGGAAATGTCCAAACATCCCTTACTAAGATACATAAATATCACCAAAGCATGTTTGCACGATCACACTGTGGCAGGTCACATTTCCTTGCACACTTCTACACCTCATTACCGAACACTTCATTGGATGCGAAAAGCCTGAAGCTTTTATTCTCAACCTCTTCTTTTAGCTTTGGCCTCC
The DNA here is from genome assembly GCF_036971445.1 of Narcine bancroftii. NCBI lineage: Eukaryota > Metazoa > Chordata > Chondrichthyes > Torpediniformes > Narcinidae > Narcine > Narcine bancroftii. Next base: position 94,264,288 of record NC_091474.1, read on the forward strand.
TTAGAACTTTGCTCAAAGTTTATGGGCCCTGAGAAGCTGTCAGGTTTCGCTGGCTTCTTCCCTACTTATCTTTGACCGGCAACATAAAAATGTCCTGTTGGCACCCGGGTGTATAGGCCCTGTTCAGAATGGCTGGCCTAGAGCCCCCACAAGCCATGAAAGGTGCCAATATAATTTAATTTAGACATTTAAAAAAAAAATTTAGACATCCAGCACGGTAATGGGCCATTTCAGCCCATGAGTCTGTGCCGCCCAATCTACATTCAATTAACCTACAGCCCCAGTGCGGTTCAAATGATGGGAGGAAATTGGAGTCCCCGGGGAAACCCCACACAGTCACAGGGAGAACGTACAAGCACCTTACCGACAGTGCGGGATCCGTACCCCGGTTCCAATCGCTGGCGCTGTAAAGGCGTTGCGCAAACCGCATCACCCCAAAATGCAGGCTCCTTCACTTCTTGTTTGGAACCACAATTGAGTTTGAGGATAGACGTTGGAATATTCAAATGTTGCATGATTTCTGTAACTTAGAGAGGGGATAACTATTATGCATTGAGTAAGGTTTAGAGCAATGTACAAACGTGATGAAGAAACTCAGGGTGATTATCGCTTTGGGCCTGGACGCTTCATTAGGAATAAATAAAAGCAGGAAGGCATCTGAATAAAAAAGGTGGAGGGAAGAGGGGAGATGGAAAGGAGTGAGTAAGGGGCAGGGGGAGGATCTCTTGAGGGAGAGTAGAAGACAAAAAAGCTGAGGTGATGGGTGAGCATAGCTCTCCTATGGGAGAAGGAGGTGAAGGGGATGGGAAGCTGGATGAAAGGGGAGGGAAGGGGCTTAATAGAAATTGGAGAATGCCCCGACGGAATTCGGGGGGTTGTTCTTCCAGTTTGTGGGTGGCTTGGTTATGCAGTATTTGAAGGCATGGACATACATGTTGGTGGGAATGGGGTGTGATCTAAAATGCTTGCCCATTGGGTGAATTTTATCTTGGGAAATAGCATCCTTTTTCCAGAGTTTAACGCTTAACATGATAAAATTGTGTGTGCGTGTGTGTGTGAATGTGTGTGTGTGTGCGCTTGCATGTATGCATGTGTGCATGGGTGTGTGCATGTGTGTGTGTTGGTGTGTGAGAGGGTGTGCGTGCACGCGCATGCGCATGGGTGTGTGTATGTGTGGGTGTGTGTGAATGTGTATGTGTGGGTGTGTGTATGTGTGAGTATGCGTGTGTGTGTATGTTTATGTGTGAGTGTGTGTGTATTTGTGTGTGTTTATGTGTGTGCATGTGTGGGTGTGTGTGTGTATGTGTGTGTGCATATATGTGTGTGTGGCTGTGTGTATGTGTGTGTGTATGTGTGTGTGCGTGTGTGTGTGTATTTGAGTGTGTGTATATGTTTATGTGTGAGTGTGTGTGCATGAGTGTGTGTTTGTGTATTTGTGTGTGTATCTGTGTATGTATTTATGTGAGTGTGTGTGTGTGTGTGTGTGTGTGTGTGTGTGTGTGTGTGTGTGTGTGTGTGTGTGTGTGTGTGCGCGCGCATGTGCACACATGCGCAGAGATATGTCTTCAGACGATCAATCAAATCAGACAGATGCAAAGACAAATTTGCATTTATATAGCATCTTTTACAACCTCAGGGTATCCAAAAAAGTCTTTGCAGCCAGCGATGTACTTCTGAAGTTTTATCACCGTTGCAGTTTTGGGAACAAAGTTCCAATTTGCACACAGCAGGTTCCCATCAACAGCAGCACGATAATCACCAAAGAATCTGTTTCAGGGATGTTGACTGAAAGGAAAGTATGGGTCAGGTTAAGTGAAGTGACCCCCCCTCTGTTCTGTGCAATAATCAATTCAAGCAAAAGGGGTGAAGTTGCATTTCCATGCCTTATGGATGAAACAGCGATCCCTGCCCGCAGTGCCCTTCATTTGCTTAGCCCTTTGGGATGTTGGCCCAGATTTAAGGATCAGGGGGTGCTCCATCCCAAGCTTCATCAGAGAAGAGCTCACCAGGTGTATCCAACTTCTCAGAATCTTGTACATAGCTAATGAAGGTGGAAGAGGAACATTTGGGGGGGGGGGGGGATGGGGAATCTCGAGGCAAGGTATCGGGTACCTACAGTGGCTCTGTAGGGGAGTGAAATGATTGCCTTGCCTCACAAGCGACTCACCCCCACCCAACCCCACCTGGGATATTGTCACCTCAGGACAGGAAAGATGTGGATGCTATCGAGAGGATGGGGAGGAGATTTTTCAAAGATGTTGTCTGGATTGGAGGGCATGAGTGAACTGGGGTCTCTTCTCCTTGGAGTGGCAGAGGATGAGGGGTGGCCTGGTAGAGGAGTACAAGATTATAAGAGGCATTAATTGTGTAGAGGCTTTATTCCCCAGGGCTGAAATGGGAAACATGAGGGGATACAGGGTACTTGGGAATAAGTATGGGGAGAGGTGGGGGGGGGTGTGTAAAGGATAAGTTTTTCACACAGAGAGTGGTGGGTGCATGGAAGGCATGACCAGCGAAGGTGGTGGAAGCAGGTACAATAGGATCTTTGAAGAGACTATTAGATCGGTCGATGAAATTGAAGAAAAATGGGAAAGTCCTAGTTTGCTATTAGAGTACTATATTAATTGAGCACTGGTATATAGTCAGGGTAATGTGGACTCTTTTGTAACCGTGTAAGAATACACCCTTCTCACCCCACTGTCACCGCTTTATATATATTTATGCGTGTGTGTGTGTGTGTGTGTGTGTGTGTGTGTGCGTGCGCGCGCGCGCGCGTGTGTGCATGGGTGTGTGTGCATGTGTGTGTGTGTGTGTGCGTGGGTGTGCGTGGGTGTGTGTGAGTGTGTGTGTGTGTGTGTGTGTGTGTGTGTGTGTGTGTGTGTGTGCGTGTGTGCATGTGTGTGTGTGTGTGTGTGTGTGTGAACAGTTTCCTGGCATCAGTAAGTAAAGTCTCATCTGTTATTTGAATCTTGCATCTTTGAGTTATTTACGAAGCCTCCCACATAACACAGAGACATTACAGGCACAACACACTGTGAGCCGAAGGTCTTGCACCGTGCTGCAAATTTCTGTCAACCATGACCTGCCCCTTCCGTGGAAGTATCTGTCGTTCCCTCATTGACCTCATTAACCACCCCGGAACACACAACGTTAAACAAGGTGGTCTGCAGATGCTGGGGTCAAGTGCAATACACAAATGTTTTTTTTTAATACTTTATTTAAAATTTTTTAACCACAAAGCATTGAAATACATTTGAATATAATGAATCATATAAAGAAATGCATGTGGAATATACAGCCCCCCCACCCCTCATACACCCCATCCCCCACCTCCCACCCTACTACCCCTCCCTGCACCCCCTCACCCTACCTATAAACCAAACCCCAAGGAAAAGAAGAAGATCCAACCCATCAATCATGTGACGAAATGCCCCGGACTAGAGTAACACCTGCACAATGCGCCATAGAATGTACCAGATTTTAAACCCACATAATCCAAATAAGGGCTCCAAACTTTCCAGTAGAAAAAATAATTATCACACAAATTCTGTGTTATCTTTTATAGTGGAATAGATGATCTCAACTCCATCTGCCTGCTTGCACATCCTTCGATTGGGATCGATGATGCTAGACGTGAGCGACAGGTTAACAGAGGCCAAGGCCATCCTCTAAGCTGCCTCAGTACGGAGGTGCTCCACCGGCTCTGCGTATCATTGTGTGCCGGCCCAGATAGAAACACAGGGTACTTCTACTGTTCATGTTTGCTGACTCATGACTGCGCTGCCAGATTTGCTTCCAGCAGAATCGGCGAGTTTGCGGATGATGCAACAGCAATTGGCCTCATCAACAACAATGTGGATGGGGGAGATGGTTGGGAGGCGGGGGCTCATAAAATGGAGCAAGGACACCGGAGTCTCAACATGGAGTCTCAGACAATGGAGATGATTGTGGCCTTCAGGAAAACCAAGGGCGACACATCATGAAGAGAGCAGAGAAAACGTTATTCTTTAGCGGAGATATAAACAGCAAATTATCCTGGTCCCACCACACCTCCTCATTAGTCAGGAAGGAGGTTGAGGAGGGCAAGGATACCGGCCCCTATCTTGACAACATTTTACAGAAGTACAATTGAGAGTGTCCTGTCCGGCTGCATCCTTGTGTGAGGATGGTAGCTGCAAAGCATCAGGCCGGAGGTCAGTGCAGAGGATCATCACAAAAGCTGAGAAGATCACTTGGGTCTCCTTGTTGTTCAAGTAGGGCTCAAAGAATTATAGAGGACCCTTATCATCCAGTGCACACATCAAGCAGGAGGTACAGGAGCATCAAAATCAGGACCACAATGCTGGGGAATAGCTTCTTCCAAGAGATTGATTGATGAACAGAATCCTTAATCATCCCAAAACTATATATAAATACCTGTAAATATAAAATGTGTGTGTGTGTGTGTGTGTGTGTGTGTGTGTGTGTGTGTGTGTGTGTGTGTGTGTGTGCATGTGTGTGTGTGTGTGTGTGTGTGTGTGTGTGCGTGTGTGTGTGTGTGCACGCGCGTGTGTGTGTGTGGGTGTGTGTGAGTGTGTGCGTGTGTGCATCTGTGTGTGTGCGTGGGTGTGTGCATGTGTGTGTGTGTGTGTGCGTGCATGTGTGTGTGCGCGTGTGTGTGCGTGTGTGCGTGTGTGTATGTGTGCATGTGTGCATGTGTGTGTGCGTGTGTACGTGCGTGTGTGCGTGTGTGTATGTGTGCGTGTGTGTGTGTGTGTGTGCGTGTGTGCATGTGTGTGTGTGCGTGTGTGTGCTTTTCCCACTGAGGTTAGGTTGAGACAAGAACTAGAGGGGTGAAAGGTGATATGTTTTGGGCAGACATCTTCACACAGAGAATGGTCAGAACGTGGAACGAGCTGCCTTCTGAAGTGGTGAACAGGGTGGGGGAGAGGTTCGATTTTGACATTTGACTAGGCAGAATAATAGTTTGGAAATGCCTTGATGGGCCAAAGGGCCAAAGGGCCTTTCTCCATGCTGTATGGTTCATAGTGCAGCAGATGATGCAATATTTCCATTTTCAGGGTACCTTTTTTCTGGGGTCAACTGCCACACTATTTCCTTTATGTCACTGCAAAGCACTTCAAGATCATTTTAATATTAAAAATGCACTTTGCGCCATTCCTGAGACGCATCCCTGTACGAGTCCACTTGCCCAAGGCCCCGCCACTAGTGCTGCTTCTCAGCTCGACGCTGGAAGGCAACCCCAATCTTTATAGGATTTGGAATTACAGAGGGGGAGCTCCAAGGATGCAGTGCGCATGCCAGTGTGCAAAAGATGGCTTGTCTTTAATGTAATCCACCCTCCAATAGTTCAGTAAATTGGTGTTTAGTCAACATTCAGCATTGTATTATTACTGGTTAATAGCACAAGGGATGCGTGAAATAATGATGATTATTTTAAGCTCTGTATAAACACCAATGCTGAAAAATCACAATCTGCAATGAGCTCACAACAAAATGACCAATAATCGCCTTTCCACAAAAGAAATTTTGAAAATAAAATTGCCAGATCCCGATTTCAATAACGTTCTCAGTGGTTTTGAGTTGATTCCTTTAACATACATTTTTTTCTCACGTTCTCCTGAAGATCCTGCCACCCGCCTGGCCTCAGTCTTGCACGGTGGGCGGTCGTGAAAGAGCCGAGGCCATGGGTGCTTCAATCATTGGACTTGAAATGGGCCCCTTTGGCCTGCCTGAAACCTGTTGGTCTCTCCGTGATGTCATGGGAGGGAATGCTGCCGACTGGCCCATACCAGGCAGCCGGGGGAATGCGCCGAGGTTCGGCCCAGCCAACACGAGGGTGCTGTGGGGGGAGACCACAATCTAGAGTCCCTACGCTGCTGGGCATTGAGGCGCTGAGACTGAGGGGGAGCCCCTCAAACAACAGAAGTGGGAGGGGGGGAGTAACGACAAGGCTAAATAGAAGAATGAGTGTACAGTGATGAAAATATATGGACAAGATATGAGAAAACTTTGAACAGTTTCCTTTTTTTTAAGTTTATTTTGAAATAAGATCAGATTTGCAATTGGCGGTCCAGATCCTTTGAGTCACAAGAGTGATGCAGTGCAGAAACAGCAAGGCCATCACACCCATTAAGGAACCTTTCTCACTCATTCCATTTCCTTCTCCCCATATTCTCACCAACACCCTTCAGATTCTACCACTCACCTACAAGCCAGGAACATTTGACAGTGGCCAATTAACCAAACAGCTTGCACACTTTCAGGATGTTAGAAGAAACTTGAACATTAACTTAACAGAGACTTAAACATCACAAGGACAACATGCAAACTCCACATGGGCAATATGGGAGTTTGGGAATTAACCCAGGTCAGGAAGCAGCAGTTTGACGAACTGCGCCTGCCTCAAATCAAAGAGATTGCGGCAGGTATTTAATAACAGCACCACTTTCCAGCGCAAATCCCACATCCCTCAACTTTACTGAGCATCTAAAATCTGTCCACCATGGAAGACTTCTGGAGACGAAATTCTTGAGACAGAACTTTTGTGAAGGAAATTCTGAATCTCAAGCTTCAGAATATTGTCTGTATCAAGAACAGGAGATTTTAAAAAAATGAGGATAAAGAATGGTTTAAATTTGTAATTTTTAATTTTAAAAGTGGAAGGTAATTTTGGCCGTTGAGACCCATGTTGACCAATTTACCCCAATCCTGTACATTTTGGAGGGTGTCAGGAAGAGCCAGGGAAAATTCACACAGAACGGACAAACTCCTTTCAGACAGCACCATATTTGAACCCAGGTCGCTGATGCTGTAATGGTGTCATGCTCACTGCTACACTAACTGTGCTGCCCAAGAACATGGAACATTGATGAACCAGCCCTTCATCCATGTGTGTGCTGATCATGATGTCTAAATCATTCTCAAACTGCCGCTTGAACCTGATTGATATCCCTCCAGTCCTGTTATATTTATAAGACCATCTAGGAGCCCCTTAAATGAACTATTGTATCTGGTTCCACCTTACACCTGGCAGCCCAGCCCACTTCCTTTGTAAAATTATTTGGCCCACACATCTCCCTTAAACTTCCACCCCACTCACCTTGAACATGCCTTCTGGTGTAAGATACTTTTAGCCTTGAGAAAAATTCCGACTGAAAGAGTTTTCCTCAGTCTCTGAGAAAACAACACAGGCTTGTCCAATCTTCCCGCAAAACTCATCCCCTCTAAACCAGGCAACATCCCATTAAACCTTCTGTACACTATCCAAAGCTGCCACTTGTAATGGAATACATATTTGGGAGATAATTGGCAAAATTAGAGTAGGTTACATACATGCACACATTCTAAAACAGATCTTATTTGAAATACTGAAGAATTCATATTCAGTGGACTTAACAGAAATGATGGAGGAATGCTATGCACATTTCACAAGTAGGTGCTAATTGAAATGACATCATAAAATGAATAGACCATTGTTTTGGACTGAAGACACTTTGGCTGTTTGCAAGTATCTTTAGTGCTCACAGAAAGGTCACTCCTGGGTTTTTTTTACCTAAAGCAACAGATGGGAACAGAAGGAGAACTCCTGTGGTTTGCTGAAGAGGGTGGGGGTTTTGTGGCAAGTGAGAGTCACATGGGCTTTCTAGTAGTCTCAGTTGGAGAGAGAGAGAGAGAGAGGCGAAACAAGTTCTCTCAGCTAATGTGTGTGACACTGAAAGCAGCTGAACAGTGCAAGCCAGGAACTGAAGAAAAACTCCAGAGTGGTGGTTGGCTGGAAGAGCTATCTGTCTGATGTTTCTCTTGGAATAAGGGGAACAGAAGGGAAATCTGTATTAGCCTGAAAGAAAGAGGTTATCATCTGGAGAAGCCTGATGGGGCAAGTTTCATCAGCGAGACATTGAGGTGACTAATGATGGTACCTCAGTTATGGAAATCATGGAACAACAAATCTCTCTGTAAACCTACAAGAACCTTCCTGAACATTTACCTTTTGAGCACCAAACCCTGGTGAATTTTATACATGTTAAATTCTGTGCACAGTATAAGAATTGCCTGCAACCAGGGAACTTGGAAGAATGAGAAGTGAGATTGAACTGTGAACCAAAGAACTTTCCTTACATTTACACACACATCACATATATGTGCGCTTAAAATTAGAAGGGGGTTAAGTTGGATTTAGTTAAGATAAGACAGAGATAAGATAAAGTTTGATTTTGTTTTCATGTTTAAAGATAATTTAAAACCACTTTTGTTTAAGTATCCATTTGTCATGGTGAATATCTATTGCTGCTGGGTTTTGGGGTCCTTTGGGCTCATAACACACTTCTTTCCTGTAATGGGGCAACCAGAATTCCAAGTGCAGACTAACCAAAGTTTCATAGCACTGCCACACAACTTCCTTACTTTTATACTCAGACCCACTGAAGCCAAAGGTTAGGATTAGAATAGTAACTGGAGGTTAAAGAGCTTGGTAGTCATTTGAAAAAAGGCTGTTCCTGAACCAGGAACTTTAAGTCTGAACGTAGCAGTGAGAAGACATGGTGGAAGATTTTGGTGCATGTGTAAATCATACACTGTATGTGGCAAATGATGCAATATCAATATCGCAAGATGAGGTTGATTGGGACTCTTTATGATATCGGCTGCCTTCTTGAAGCAGCACACCTCACATTGATTTTCTCAGTGGACGGGAGGGCAGTACCTGAGATGCCTTGACCAGATTTTGGCACTTCCTGCCGCCTTCTGCGTTCCTGGACACTCAAAGCTATGCTGTTTTCCTCTGGCAAGCTGTTTCAAACCACTGTGGCATATGCACGTAGCTCATCAGTGAGTTGTGACATTTAGTGACCTGTAAAATAGTCACAGGGAGATCAAGCCTCTGCTGTAGGGTTGAGGAGAAATCCAAATTTATGTAAAGATCCTTGTTTTGAAAGGGCATACTGACCTCTGAACAGGAAATGCCGAAGCAGCAAGGTCATTTTCTGATACTTTATACTTTGGATAATCCAGGTACACAGAATTACATCCAAATAATTTCTAATTAAATTTGATTTATTTGTTGTCACCTCCCTTGAGTTATTTTCTTGGCTATGGTTATATAGAGCCAGTGAAATAATCATGGGCTTTTCAAGTGATATGTAAATAACCCTTTAGTCTCTGACACAGTGCAAGCAAGAGGCACCAATGGAGGTTCTAAGTTAACATTGAAAAATTGGCTCAGGAAATTCTCAGACTTTTCCCACATGGAATAAAATGTTGCATTGAGGGATTTGAGGCCAGTTTGACCAAAGTAACACAGGAACATAGGAGCTAAGAGCCATTGGTTATTTGAACTTCCTCTACAATTCAAAGTTCAGATTTATTGTCAGAGTACATACATGACATCACATATAACTCTGAGATTCTTTGCTTTGCGGGCCAGGCGGAAATTTTACTTATCGGGGGTTTAAACTGTACTCAAGAAAAGAAACATATAAAAGCGAGAAATGTACACATGAAGCCAATGAAAACAAATTGGGCAATACCAAAAATAAATATTCAATAATAAAGAACGAGCAAATAAGAGTCCTTAAATGAGTCCCTGATTGAGCAGCTGTTCCTGAACCTGGTGGTGCACGTCTTGTGGCACCGATACCTCTTTCCTGATGGCAGCAGTGAGAACCAAACATATGCATGTGCTGCTGCTCTCCGACAGCGATGTTCTCAACGGTGGGAAGTTTTGCCTGTGATGCCCTGGGCTGTGTCCAGGGCTCAGGGGTATTGGTGATCCCATACGAGGTCATTAGAACACTTTCCACTAAGCATCTGTAGGAGTTTGCCAAGTTTTTCAATGTCATACCGAACCTCTGCAAACTCCTGAGAAAGTAAAGGAGCTGATGTGCTTTCTTCATGGTGCCATTAATGTGTTGAGTCCTGGAAAGATCTTCTGAGATCATGACACCCAAGAACTTAAATTTGCTCCCCCCTCCCCCCTCCACCTCTGATCACTGAATCATACACACCTCTGATTTTCCCCTCCTGAAGTCCACAATCAGATCCTTGGTTTTGGTGACCTTCTTGTCACTGCAGCCAAATTTTCTACCCCCTCCTGTATGCTGACTCATTGCCACCTTTTTATATACAGGTATGCAATCCTTTATCCAGATATCTAAAACCCAGAAAGCTCCAAAAACCGGACAGGAGAGGTGGGGGGGTGGGGGGGGGAGAGATTGGCAGCACGAGTTGGGCGGATGAGGGGGGGAGAAAAGCAGCGTGAGTCGGGTGGGTGAGGTGGGGGAGATCGGCAGCATGACTGGAAAGGGGTGGGGTGGATACGGCAGCACAGTTTGTCTGTAGGAATGTTATGTCTGGTTGTGTGTCTGCGTGTCTTGCACTGAGGACTGAGAACGCTGTTTCGTCGACTTTTCTTCTGTAATCAGATGACAATAAACTTGACTGTCTGACCTGCTGAACTCCACCAGCAATTCTTGGCCTGCAATATGCATACTCTGTTCTTTTTAATGTTGTGTGCACGCTCTGTATCTATGCCAATCTTGTAAACCAGTGGTTCTCAACCTTTTTCTTTCCACTCACATCCCACTTTATGTAATCCCTATGCCATCGGTGCTCTGTGATTAGTAAGGGGTCGCTGAAGGTGGGATGTGGGTGGGAAGGGAAGGTTGGGGATCACTGCCCTAGACCCAACTGTTACTGAAATATTTTGCTTGAGAAAAATTGTTATTGGCTGATTCCCTTTGGAGTTATGAAACTGTGCAATTGGGTACGATTAAAACAGTGGTTTTCACGCTTTTTCTTCCCACTCACATCCCACCTTAAGCAATCCCTTACAAATCACAGAGCACTGATAGCATAGGGATTACTTAAAGTGAGTGGAAAGAGAAAGGTTGTGAAAGAAGTATCCTGAATGTTCACACCAAGCAATTTTAATTTCCAAATGTAGGCCATTCTGGCCCGCATGCCTGTCTGCCCAAAAAATGCCCGTGTGACCAATCAATGTCTTTGGAATGTGGAAGGAAACCGGAGCACCCGGGGGAAAGCCATGCCAGTCCCGGGGAGAAAGTACAATCTCCCTACAATGATCTGCTCCACCCTTTGGTCCCATCCCATCCTTTCCAGCTACTTCTCCGTTCCACCCCCTCCCCCCCCAACCAGTCATGGTTCCTCGAACCCTGAAGGCCCCCACTGCCCATTTGAACATACTCTGTGTCTCTTAATTGTCACTTACGGTTGGATGGTGCCTAAGGACACAAAACAGCCCTGGAGGTTAAGTCATGTAACTTTACTCTGCATTTTATTCAAGGGAAGGAGAATATGGGGGCAATTAGTTGCCCAACAGCCACTGTAACCAGCAACTGGGGCAACAAAAAAAAACTAGTCGCTGTATTTACAAAAACCAACATGTTTGCCCTGCAGCAGCTGGGTCAAGAATGTTAACGGCTCCATGAAGAATTCTGGAAATTGATGCTGACTTCTAGTTAGAAATGAAACCCATGTGCTGACCTGGATGTTGTGATTCAAAGATGTTTTTTTTTATTTAAGTGCTTCATGGAGATAAAAAAAATTATTATGTTCATTTTTTAAAAAAATACGGGATGACTAGGGTCTAGAGATGCGATGATATTGCATGAGGTGCCGACCTCCTTAACTGCTGCCGTGTGACCGTTTACAAGGATCTCCTTGAATCCTAATGAACCCTATAATTTCTGCACTTCCCTCTCTAACTTGTGGCAGGCATCCCTGCCTCGAATGGCTCGACTGTCATGCTGAATCCGGCTGCCATGGAGCAGAGAGATGAGTCGGGATTAAGAGCGGGCTCAACAAGCCATGAAGGGGCCCCTCCTGCCACCTGTCACATTAACCCTTGTCCTCCTGCCTCTCACCGTTAAAGGGTTAACAGGAGCGGCGGCGCGGAATCAATTCCATTATACTGTGGGCAGAGTAGGGAGAGTGGAAACCTCCAGAATCCAGCACGTCTATTAATATCTTGCTATTAATTTTTACTTACAGCTTTTGCTTAACAATTTTCTCTTATTCTCCTCTCTTCTGAATTTATCTCTCATTTTCCTTCTGCTACTCTGCACGTTATCTCTGCTTCAATTTCCCCTAAGTAATCCCTTTCCTTCATTCATTCCCTCATCCTCATACACTCTTTGCCTCCTGCCTCTTTTCCCATCCCCACCTCGGGTGGGAACGATTTCCCCCCCCCCCCACCCCCTTCCTGTGCACAGGCTAATTAATTGTATCCTTAGACAAACTTCAGCCTTGCTGATTTTGAAAAGAGCAGAAGAAATAAGCTGAGGACACCATTATCTCTTCTCACCTTTACTGGATAGAAAGCATTTTTTTTAAATTTTTTTTGTTGTTGTTAATAGATTAATGTTCATTTGGTCTACAGCCTGCAGGCGGAAATCAATGACATTTGAAATAATTGTTGTTACAGGGTAATCTCCAGAGGAAAATGGTGCAAAACTGTAGAGAAGATTTGAGTAAATTACTGTGTCAGCCCCTATTTATTTGCTACATGATTTGCCAGAGGCGCTGCTCGCAGATAACCATTAGAAGCTTGGACTATAAAGAAGAAACGGTTTGCCAATGTTGGAAAGTTAGCGTGTAATGCGGCAAGTTATCAGCAAAGTGCTCCCTATAGAGAGCTGCCAGAGGGGAAATGCAATGTGAGCAAATTGCACGTTGAGAGAGCGGCGAGAAAGAGAAAGGGAACCTCTTTATTTCTTTTCTTTTTAAAAGAAAACCTGCAACGCAAATTAGAGCAACGTGTGCCAGAGTAGACTCGAGAGGGGAAAGGAATCAACGTATCCCGCTCGCTGACATTCCTCGCAACTTCTTGGGAAGTAAAATGGCATATTATGAGCTCATTATTTAAGCTACCAAGCCCGTCAACCACCCCCCCCACCCCCCGACTGCTGGAGGATTTTCCTCTTTTAACAATGCAAAATTGGGGGCATTTGTCACTGAATAAATCCAGGTGTGCTACCTTGGGTAAAACACATGATTCTGTTGAGTGGGGGGAAAATACACACACACACACATGCTGGAGAAACTCAGCAATTATGTAGCAAACGTAAAGATGATACATCACCAATGTTTCGGGCTTGAGCCCTTCATCAAGGTGTTAGGGATGTACCTTTGCTACATAAAGGCACTGTTTGACCTGCTGAGTTTCTCCAGCATTTGTGTGTGTCTTCCCCCCCCCACCCCCCTGGGGTCCAGCCTACAAGTTGGCCGGGAGAGCAAGTTGTGGGGTGGACCCATCAAGATCAGCACACCCGGGTAAATTGGTGAAATGTATCTTGTTGATAAGCACAAGGTGAGTCTTAGAAGGATGATTCTTTGAACATTGACAACCAGGGACTAAACTTAATTAAGAAGGAACCGATTACAACTTGCCAGCATTACTTTGAGAGTAAGAAGTCATATTGATCTGAACAATTAATAATTTGTGCGGGCAGATTTCAATTAATTAAATTACGCCGAGATCGAGAACAGGTCACAATTGAGGGAAGAAGCCGCAAACAGCTTTGAGAAGCTGCTAAACAAATGGTAGAGGTCCCTCAGGGATGAGAGATTTTCATTGGGCTGAGTGCTGTCACAAGGAGAGAGAGAGAAAGAGAGAGAGCCAAAGGCGGTCGTGAGCCTCTGTGGACCTTCTGAAGACTGGGCTCTGCTCTTTGCAAGAGCCCCCACGTTTTCACACCACCCCCCCCCCCCCCCCAAATCTCTTTAAGCTGCCTTCCATCCTGTGGATTAGTGGGGCCCAGGACTGCTGGAGAGAAAAAAAAGAATTGCGACCTGTTCAGGACCCTGTCACAGTTAAAGCTGCTGCCCATTGTCAGAGAAATTATGACCTGCCTCTGATTTTTGCCCTTGGGCTGAAGTTATTTAAGTGAACGTGGGTCTTGGAAGGTCCACCCCTTTCATCCCAATCCATTCTGCTCCTCCCCTTGGACAGGTAGGGACGGAACAGGGGAGAGAAAGTGCGACACAGAGCCACGGGGATCAAAGGGACAGTGAGAAAGGAGCAAGGAGTGGGGGGGTGGGGGGAGGGGGGTTGTGGTGGATAGCAGATAGCAGGCTTAAGGAACAAAAGCAGGGGAAGATCCAGCTTCTGATGGGGAAAGAGAGAAAAACAGGCCAAAAGAAGCCAAAAGGCATTGTGTGCAGGCTGCTTTTTTTTAATATATTTTAGAAACAGATGCTGAGGCAGATGGTGGTGAATTAACAGAGATGGGAGAACAAGGAATAAGAAGGAACATTACTAGTCCAGAGAGGATGGACATTAAAAAATAAAGATCAGGGAAAAACAAAATCCTGCATTTGCACAACAGGGAACAAATCCAAAATTAGGGCCCAAAATACTTATGAATATGAACAGACTACGGGACAAAAACTGAGGCAAGATGCACAGAACTATGTAACCTCTACCAGCCCTTTCCACGTACAGACCGCAGACATGCATGCGTGCACACGCACTCGCACAACATCCACTCTCCTTCACTCCTCTGATCCCCAACACAAGGCAAACCACATTCACAAAAAGTGTACAATAACACACAGACAAAAGCACATGCAAAATAAAATGCAAAACACACACATACACACACACTCATATATAATATATACACACACCCATAAATATATACACACATACACACACACACACACACACACACACACACACACATATATATATATATACACATATATACATATATATATATATACACATACACACACATATATAATATATGCACACACACACACACACACACACTCATATATAATATATACACACCCCCATAAATATATGCACACATACACACACACACATATATATACACACATATATACATACACATATATAATATACACACACACACTCACACACACACATTAATTATCCAAAGATTTAGACAGCTTCAGACAAAAATATTGCTCCCAAATTAATTGAGAAACCTTAACAGCAGAAGCACGAAAATGCCATAATTATCAGTGCCTTAGTCACAGGTGGAGGAAACCCTACAGAGGAATATTAGGGGAAATTGAGTGCCTTTTAATTTCTTCCTAACGAGAGTTGGAGATTTAGGATGCAGTAATACATTGGAGTCAGCTGGCCCAGCAGTGTATTAAATCTGGGACATTTGAATCCCAGAGATTAATGGGTGAGATTTCTTGAAAATTGAAACCTCTCCATCAGCTACTATACAGGCCTAATCACCGCCTGTAAAAGTAATTGGGTTAATAAGGCTTAAATATTGTCTTGAAAAAAAGCACTCATAGAAGTATTGTTAAAGAGAGCAAAAGTTTTGACATAATATTCCACGTGCACCAGTGATGGGATAGAGAAGGTGAACAGTAGTTGAGGAAATCAGCATCAGATGCTTTTACATTCAGGCAAGCACAGCAGTTAATGTCAGATTTTGTCACCTTAACTCAGATCGAGCTGGAATTAAGTTTCAAAGTTTGGGAAGGCAGCAAATAATTGACGTCACACCCAGTGGGCCCACGCTGATTCAAGTTGTGGAGTAACTTAATGATGGACAGAATGAGGGGAGCATCTTACGAGGTGGCGCTCCCTCTGACAGTGATCTGGCCTGGTCACGTTGATTCATGAGGTTGGTGGGGAAGAAGATGGCAGAAGAGGTTAGCTTAATATGGTAGACAATGGATTTGTCTACTAAGGTAAGAAACCACTAAAGATTTTCTCTGCCAGATTCCTTGGTGTGTCTGACACCCATAAGTACTGGTAGATGGTGAATAAATACTTAAGAATGATTGCTGTGTGATTGGTGATCTAAAGGCGAAGTTTGCCAAATTTACACTTCCCTATTTTTTACCTATTTATTTTCCGTGATTTTTTTTTGTCAGTTGCTGGAAATCCAGATAACAGGATTTTTACTGTAAATAGATTACACAAGACCATACCTGTATAAAAGGAGTATTCACTTCCACAATTTATGCTCTTGTAAGTTCTAACAATGATGATGACCTGTGTAATTTATCCACACATTGGACATCACATGGAAAAGAATAACTCACATTGTTACAGAAACGTCTGTCACCTGAGGATATCCCAGAGAAGGTTATTTTAAATAAAGGCATCAATATTGTAATGTAGGGAACTGGATCAATAATTACACACTGCAAGTTTCCCATAGATACCAATACAGACAGCTCATTTAAAGTTGTTGAGTGAGGAACAAACCCCTGTTCCTTCTTCAATATGTGCAGTGACTTCTTTCACAGCGACCATTCTTAACTTTTTTTGGCTATGGCCCTCCCCAGGACCCTGCTCAAAGTTTAGGCCTTCTCTGTGAAGCATTCGAGTTTTGGGTTCTCTCACCGACTGCATTAAAAAAAAACAGTATTTATGTTATGCGAGGTGAAAAGAAAACAAGGCTTTTACCTAACTGTGCCGTGGCCCCTGTTGGGAATGACTGGCCTATGTGACCAGGTAGGCTTTGCTGTATTCTCTAAGTATTGTATAGAATAACAGCTTGGATTAGTATCTAGCTTGGACCTTCATTTGTGTTTTTCAGGGGTAAAGGTGCAACTGGGTTAAGATGGACAAATCTCAAATTGCAGAACTGTACCCGATAAGGATTTGGGTATTGAATGAGAATTTCACAACTTCCAGCTGGAAGGACAAGGGGAATAAAATAAAAAGCATGGCTAAACATGGAAGTTGACCTCCAAGCCACACACCATCCTGACTGGTGATTATATCCGGGTCGCTGTGTCAAGTCTATCCTTGAATCTCAAGAGGGCAGCTCATCCCCACCTTCCTAAGGCCACTTGGGGAGGGGCAATTCAATGCTGGTTCAGCCTGGGAAGCACTCAACCCGTGAATGGATGGAAGATTACGCGGTTAGATTTAGTATACTTGGAAAACCAGCACTTTTTTTCTCGGTGCAGCAACAACAAGCTCCAGCAGGCATCTGTTTTAGATGAGCTGAGGAAATTTTAGGGAAGACATCACAGATCAGAGAGTGGTGGGTGCCTGGAATTCACTGCCAGGGGTGCTGGTGAAGGCTGGTACAACTTGGCCATCCAAAAGACTCTTAGATTTAAATGTAATTGTTTTTAATTTTAAATTTAGACTTACAGCACAGTACAGGCCATTTTGGGCCACGAGTCCGTGCCGCTCAATTAACTTACATTCCCGGTATGTTTCAAATGGTGGGAGGAGACCGGAGCCTTCCCCTGGGAAAGTCCATGCGGACACGGGGAGAACATTCAAACTCCTTACATACAGCACAGGATTTGAACCCCTGTCCCGATCACTGGCGCTGTAAAGGCCTTGCACTAACTGCTAAGCCAACCATGCTGCCCCACGTAAGAGGAATAGAAGGTAATGGGGGTGTGAGGTAGGGAAAAATTGTCATGCAGTAGGTTTACATAGTTAGTATAGCGGTTAGTGCAACACTCTTACAGCACCAGCGACATGAGTTTGAATTGGGCGCTGTCCATAACGGGTTTGTATGTTCACCTGTGTCTGCGTGGGGTTCCTCCGGGTGCTCCGGTTTCCTCCCACCCTTCGAAACATATGGGAGCTGTAGGTTAATTGGGTGAACTTGGGTGGCACAGACCCATGGGCCGAAATGGTCTGTAACTCTGCTGTATGTCTAAATTTAACATTTAATTTAAGTAACTTGGAGAGAGTGAAGAGTTCCTTTCTTTAAATGCTTGTCAGAAAGTTATTAGGAGCATTAAAATTTGTTCTGATCAGCAGTCATGC
The DNA here is from genome assembly GCF_036971445.1 of Narcine bancroftii. Taxonomy (NCBI): domain Eukaryota; kingdom Metazoa; phylum Chordata; class Chondrichthyes; order Torpediniformes; family Narcinidae; genus Narcine; species Narcine bancroftii. The sequence goes on from NC_091474.1 coordinate 94,282,043, forward strand.
AGAAATCAACTCTGTGATGTTGTGGGAGAACAGCTTACCACTGAAATACTGGAGGAACTATCATGGAGTCTTCAGGGGCACCAATCCAGGTGGAACTAACCCACGACTGATGCTGTATTGGTTAAATTGTATCATGTTATAGCAAAATTCAATGATACCTGTGTGGCAGCACACATCTCTTGTAGCGAACCAGCCCCCCTTGTATCGCCGCGCTTGTGGGGCAGCTGCAGGAAGATGCTACCATCGGGGCTTGCCGATTACCTCGTGGCTGAGGCCACAGCACGCACCCAAGGCAACGGGATGACGTCTCCGCCGCGTGGGTGGAACTTCCGTTGACCTTAAAGGGGCACGCACGGCATTCATTCAAATAAATCAGTTCAACTGAAACCTCCACCGTATCCTGTGGTGTGTTTCTGCGTATGTAGCTACACCAAATTCATTTCCCTGAAACAAATTTGCAAGTTCAGAGGATATTTGCTTTAATTATTATATGAATTGATGAAAAAGTTCTCAGTTTCTTTCACTGTTTATTGTTCATTTGGTTCACTGTGTGGAGCACCCTGTCTGTCTAGATATGCGCGAGATTGTTAATGACTATTGAGAGAGAGGTCAATGGTGGTGAAGATGCTCAAAGGGGGCGCACCAGCAATGATCCAGCCCATAGCATCAATGCCATCCAGTATACGAGGCAAGACAATCTCCTCTACGGGTAGGAACTGTGTCTGAAGATCCCTTCTGTGCATTAGAGTTTCCCACTCCCCTCTCATTGCATGTTCAATCCCCACTGGCAAAATTTAAACCTCCACTCTGGCCTGATAATCCTGAGATTTAAATTGAAATCAGCCATGGAGCTTTGATATATTTAGAATTGATGGCCTGAAAACCATTACATTAGTGTGTTCACCCATTTGGTCATCAAGGCCTTTCAGCCTTAACAGATCTGGTCCACTTGTGACTCTAGGCCCAGACAACAGTTTAGGGAGAAGGTGCCACGAGCCTCTTCATTGTCCCCATTTTCTTGAGACAATTAAAGAGGAACAATAAATACTGTCTTTCCTAATGATGGCTTGATCCTGAATATTGAATGATTTTTTAAAAAGCCATTATTATGCCGATTTACATCAATGAGCTCCATACAATACATTAAGATTTGTTTCTACTCAATTACTGGAAGAAGTGGAAGACACACAATAGCTAGTGGTGGAGAATGGCAAGTCTTTTCATTATGACAAGCCAAAGGTAATTTTGTGTAATATTACATTTCTGATTCATTACATGACAATAGTATCAGATCTAATCTGATATAGAGCTGATTACTACCTCAGATTCAAAATGATTGGCAAACAACAAAGATTTGACCCATCATTGGAATGCTACAAGAACAATAACTAACTTATCAAGCCAAGCTCACAATAAAAGCAGTGTGAAAATGGCCAGAAAGTCTTTAGCCCCTGTTAAACTGTAGCACCTGCAAAACCCACCTGGGACCCAGGTGTGATTACTGGGGCAAAGGTGCTAGAAGCACCTTTCAAATCGCAGGGGGATTCAATCGCCCACCTGGGAAATCCCGCGCCCACCACCTCCCCCCGCAATTTTGCGGTGCGCACTCACTGGAAGGCCTGCTGGATGATCAGATGTTGGCTGCCCACAAGCACACAAGCGCTGGTGTCACCGGAATAAACAGGCAGGCCATTCCCATTTTCAAACCGGCCATAGACGATGCCTGGGTAAGTTTCACTGGGTTCCTGGACCACCTCTGAGGTTGGGTTCCAAAGGGGTTGACCGGGTCGGACCCCTTTCTGATGGCCGTGTAACTGGGACGCTAACCGGGCAAATTGCCCATATTGCTTGAGGGACGAATGTTGGCCCAGACATGGTGACAAACACTCTCACTCTTCTCTAAATAGATTCTGTTGAATTCTTGGCATCCTCCAAAGAGAGCAAAACAAGACTTATTTTTAATATCCCTCTTAAAAAAATACCACATCCAACTGGAAATCTCTTCTCAGAACTGTTTCCTCATTTGAAAACAGTTAAGTTCCAGTGGAAACATTCAATGTGCAGGTAAAGGAGGAGAGGAAGGATGATTGGGGCATTGGACGTACAAAATGATTGCCTGCTTTAATACTCAGCATCACATCACATCAAACCCAATATAGATCAGATTCCTTTGGTGCGCGCACACACATTCACATTCATTATCGGTTAACATCCGCCTTTTAATCTCTAATCTTATTTGTAACACTTTAACACTATCTTAAATGGCAGTGTTTAATCACATTTGCCGATCTTTAAATCCATGCTGCCAGCTAATCCCCATGTGAAGGGTATAGGTTGACCAGTAACGCGGAGGGTGGACGGCAACGTGGGACAGAGGGGGTGTGAGAAAGGGGTGGGGAAGCTGTGGAAGCCAATTAATTACATCCATAATGTTGACCATTTTTTTTACATTTGCCAGAACTCAAAGGGGTCTTTTCCAGCTGTGAGCTCAACAAAGGGGATAATAGCTGAGCAGACTTTAGTGGTGGCTCGGACCTTCTGTGCCCATTCCCTCGTGACTGTCACTTGAAGTTCATTAATGGCCAATTACTAATAGCTGATTGGCCCCATTGTCTTGCAAAGCAGGGAGAAGCTGGGCACCTCAGCCGGAGTGAAGGGGGTTGGGGGAAGAGGGAGGTCCTGTTGTCACTGCTCGTAGGTTCTTTGAAGCTTGCCCAACACATGCATGCATTGGGGAGCGAGAGAAAAAACTACTTCTGAATAACAATAAAACAATATTGTCAGTCGTGGTCTCGTAGCTAATAATATTAGTTACGGTTTGTGCCATTGGCATGTGTGGAGGTCTTGTAGTTTTGAAATTAATATTTTTTTCCTGTTCAGAATATACAGAGAGCAGATTTATCATTCAATGGCATGGTCTCGCAAAGATCCCCTGAAGAATTTTTTTTCAATTTCTACTTAGAGATTCCACATGCTGAAAACCTTAAAGTATAACATATTGGAATACACAGACAATCTGACCTGTTTATACAGTTGATAGGCTGTCAAGTCCATTGAGAGGGTTCACATTGAAGCAAGCTATCTTTTAAACTGCAGGGCAATGCATATTGAGAGTGGAAAAAATATATATAAATCAGACAACGGAGTCTGAATATTGCATTTGTTATCCAAATTCCTTGTGGGCACAGAAAAATGATACAAGAAAATGTAAAACCAGCAATTTTCACTCCGTCCCAGAAAGAATTACACCTTTTTATTGGTTCTGAAAGGTAAGAAGAGGGGAGAAGCATGTCTGGCCAACATCCAGCCTGTGCAAGATGTTAATCTTTTCAATTATTACTTTATTAATATCGTATACATTTCACTTAAATTAATCATTTTGCTGTTAATTTCCATTTCCAGTAATGCTGCAGATTTGGTTGATCTGAATGTGAAACTATATCATTTCAGTGACCATTATAAGCAATGATTACTGGTAATGGCTTTCCACCAGTGCTATATAACTACCATTTTGTACAATGATTTCAAGGCAGTGTGAGTCTTTTAATAAAGCAGCAAGACAATGAACAGTGGACATGATGAATGCATTGGGTTCCTGGCTGAGGTTGAAATGCTGTGTTTCCGTTCCCTTCACCCACACAGCTGAGCAGGACAGCGAGATTTGGTCTGGAGTAATGGAGTATGGGACCTGGAGTGCATCATAGCTTCATTTGGGTGGCACGGTTAGCACTACGCTGTTACCGCCACCGGGGCCGGGCTCAAATCCCACACTGTCTGTAAGGAGTTTGCACATGCTCCCCGTGTCTGTGTGGGTTTTCCCCCCCGAGGGCTCCGGTTTCCTCCCACCTTTGAAAATGTATCGGGGGTGTAGGTCAATTGGGTGTAATTGGGCGGCACGGACTCGTGGGCTGAATAACTACATACTAAATAGTTCATTGAATTAAAAATATAAGAAATACACAAAAAAAGACCATAAATATTTACAGTTATCTAAATGCAAAAAGTAAACGGCTTAGCAAGAGGCCTTTAGCAGTGCGGCAGTGGTTCCCGATTAGTGTGATACGGGAAGGTTCATGATCCTCATTGCTGTTGGAAAGAAACTGTTCTTGAACATAGAGGTCTTCAGGCTTTTGTACCTTCTGCACGAAGGTGGCAGGGAGGAGAGGCGGTGACCAGGTTGGTGGTCACAACCTCCTTCTTGAGGCAGCGCCTCACATCGATGTCCCCAATGGAGGGGAAATTCGGAGCCTGTGATGGACCTGGCTGTTTTCGTTACCCTCTTGAGCCTTCTGCATTCCTAGGCAGTCAAATTCCCAAGCCAGGCCATGATACAGCCAGTTGCACACACTTTCCACAGTGCACTGAAAATCAGACTTTAGAATTGTGACATCACGTTAGGAAGCCTTTAGGGAGGCGATGGTAAAATCTCATCAGTCAGAAAACCAAAACAAGAACCTGAGCAGAACATCAACACATTTAGTCACAACAGGTCAAATTAAGTCAAGTTTTATTCTCATCTAATTGCACATGTCTTTCTTTGGCTTGGCTTCACGGATGAAGATTTATGGAGGGGTATGTCCACATCTGCTGCAGGCTCGTTGGTGACTGACAAGTCTGATGCGGGACAGGCAGGCACGGTTGCAGCGGTTGTAAGGGAAAATTGGTTGGTTGGGGTTGGGTGTTGGGTTTTTCCTCCTTTGTCTTTTGTCAGTGAGGTGGGCTCTGCAGTCTTCTTCAAAGGAAGTTGCTGCCCGCCGAACTGTGAGGCGCCAAGATGCACGGTTGGAGGCGATATCAGCCCACTGGCAGTGGTCACTCGATGCAAAATACACACACACACACACACACACACACACGCGCACACACACACACACACACACACACACACACACACACACACACACACACACACACACACACACACACACACACACACACACACACACACAACCAGACATAACACACAAACAGGCTAACAGTACATATTCAGGACAAGTATATTAAAATGAATAAATAAATATTGTCTCGAGTGTCGGACGGTCAGTGAGAGTGGTTCCTTTGATTGTTCAGCACTCTCACTGCTCGTGGGAAGAAGCTGATCCTCAGCCTGGTGGTGTTGGCTCTGATACTCCCGTATCTCTTCCCCGACGGGAGCAGCTGAAAGATGCCATGTGCAGGATGCAAGGGGTCCTTTATAAATGACCTTTTATGATTTTGCGCACCCCCTTCAGACAACGATCCTGGAAGATCAGGTCGATGGGGGGGGGGGTGGGAGGGAAATCCCAGTGATCCTCTGCCACACTTCTGGTCCTGTGGATTGGCCTCCAATCCATTTCTCTGCAACAGCAGCCATACCCACACTGTGATGCAGCTGGCCAGGGTTCTCTTGGTAGAGCTCCTGGAGAAGATTGGCATGATGGTGGCCAGTAGCCTTGCCCTCTTCAGTCTTCTCAGGAAGTGCAGTCCCTGTGGCGCCTTCCCGACAAATAAGGAGATGCTGAATGTCCACGATAGGTCACCAGTTAAGTCAACCCCAAGGAACTTGGTGCTCTCCACTCTCTCAACTACAGAGTTCCTTGTCCTCCTGAAGTTCACGATCATCTCCTTCGTCTTACCCACCTTGAGTCCCACGTTGTTGACAACAGTGGATAAGGGAAGAAAGCTTCAGTAAATTGACATTCAAGTTTTACCTTAAACAACCGTTTCCTTGAATGGCAAGAGGCCTTGAGAAAAGCACAGCAGGTGACATGGTCATTCACCATGAAATCAGTCTGCACTCACCACCAACTTACCCATTGCAATTCATCCAGTTTGTTTTCTTCTTAAATTCATTCACTATGTAGTAGAAGCTATTGAAACCTTTTGCACCCAACTTTTGCACCAAATTAGTCCACACCCTGTACATTTTTGGAGGGTGGGAGGAAACTGAAGGATGCCAGGAAAACTCATGCAGGTCATGGGACAGACATACAAACTCCTTTGAACCTGGGTTGCTGTAATAGCCTTGCACTAATCCGTGCCACCTGATGCTCATCAACTACCCCCTCCCTCCCCCACATCCCCCAACTGACTCTGCCTTACCTGCTAAATGTCTGCAGGAATATCCCAGTAAATTCTCGGAGAGACAGCGCAGCAAGGTACAATCTGATCTTTGCTACCCAGGTCCGCTGTGTTGTACTCCCCACAAGCTTGCCGCAGATTCAACCACTCATCTACACATGCGTAGGGCCCAATAAACTGACCCTGCAGAAACTCATGTGGTCACAATGAGAATGTGTAAGCTCCACGCAGACAGCAACCGAGGTCCGGATGGCTGCAGTTGTGAGACACCTGCTCTATTGGCTGTGTCCCAAGAGGCAGGCCACAGTTAGAGTGTTGCATACAGTCCTGATCATCAGAGGAGAGATCCAACAGCACGAGAGAGAATGGAGGGTTCAATCGGCAAGGCCAAGAGACTAGAGTCTCGGGGAGGAATTGTTTAGACTTAAAGCAGACTGTTGCACAGAGTTATATATACTGTTCTGACTCGGATTGTTTCCTTCAGAAGAGAGGATGTGGTGAGATTTCATGTTTCAAACATTGTCAGATTGGACCTGGTACGATGAGAAAGCTTCATTCTGCAAGCAGTCCAGCAAGTCAACTCTAGCATAAATAGAGCAGTACAAAGTGCATGCTAGAGTATACAGTGTTGACAGTCACTAGATCAATCAGTGCATAGCAAGGGCAGCCGGAGATTATTATGGAAATATTGACCCAATATAATAGTCGAATTATCCTGCCCTTGCTATGTATTAATTGATCTTTCCATTGAACTCTCCGTCTCTATCTTTCTCTATCTGTAGGTGAGTGTGAGTGTGTGTGTATGTGTGAGTGTGAGTGTGTGTGTGTGTGTGTGTGTGTGTGTGTGTGTGTGTGTGTGTGTGGTGTGTGTGTGTGTGTGTGTGTGTGTTAGTCTACATACTGTGTGTTTGCGTGTGTGTGTTAGTGTGCGACCTCACAGTGAGGTGCACCAATTTAAAACCTGCATTTTTAATCTACTTTTTTTCTGCGATGCTGCTGGTTGCTTGAATTCAGGATTACCTCCCTTGGTACTAGAGTTTGTGCCTTGATTTCATTTCAGTGGGGATAGAATATTTAATATCAAAGGTGATATTAAATGTATTAAGTCACAAAAGGGAAAATCAGAGGTATATAATCCAGTGATCATTAGGGGATCAGAGGTGAAGAGGGTGAGCACATTTAGGTTCTTGGGAGTCACTAATGGCATTGTGAAGAAAGTACATTGGAGCCTCTACTGCCTCAGGTGTTTGCAGAGGTTTCATTTGACATTGAAAAACTTGGCACCTTCGACAGATGCGTAGTGGAAAGTGTGCTGACCGGCTGGGAGCACCATACCTTTCTGAACGGAAAGCCCGGAAAAAGATAGTAGATACAGCCCAGGATATCACAGGAAAAACTCTTTACACCATCAGGAAAATCCATATGAAACGCAGCCGTCAGAAAGGAGCAGCAATCACACCACCCAGAACATGCTCTGTTCTCGCTGCTGCCATCAGGAAAGAAGTGTAGGTGCCACAAGACTCGCACCCACCAGGTTCAGGGAACAGCAACCACCCCTCCACCATCAGACTCCTCAATGACAGACTTAATCAGGGACTCTTATTTTGCACATTATTTTATCACTGAATATTCTTTTTCTGTATTTGCACAGTCAGTTTGTTTACATTTCCTTCTCTGTTTACATTTCTCCCTTTTGCGTACAGTGATTAGAAATTCTGCCAAGCACACTTTCGTGATGAAGAAATAAAGGTTCTTCAACCTCAACTGCATTTGGGGGAAGGGAGGAAGATTCCCAATGATTTCTTAAAATCATCCTAAAATAAGAGAACTCTTTCAGCTCCTTGCTTTGGACAATTCCCCAATATTTATATCATGGCTGGCCTTCTCTGTACTTCAAGAGTAAAAGAAGCTCTCCTCAATCTTCTTGTTGAAAACTGTTGCAACTTCATGACGATTCGTTGTTGTGTGGCCAAGGCCTTGGCTGTTTGTGGCTTGTCTAGCGTATGTTTCTCCTTAATCAGGTGGGTCATCAGCCAAGAATACGAAGTACAAGCAGCGGAAACAGGAATTAAAAAGGTACAGGGTTATTTCTGCAGTCAATAAACTCAAAAAGCCCACCTCCACAGAAAGTGCAAACAAGGAAGACAATGTTGTACATGCCCATTTGAGTGGCTCTGAAGTTAAACAAGATTCTAGGATCAAGGGAAAAACCCAAACGTGCCAGAGAAACTCAGCAGGTCACGAAGTATTCCATACAGAAAGTACTTGTACACCAGTCTCTGAAGGCGAGCATGCAGGTACAGCAGGCGGTTAAAAAGGCAAATGGTATGTTGGCCTTCATATCAAGAGGGTTTGAGTATAGGAACAAGGATACCTTACTGCAGCTGTACAGGGCCTTGGTGAGACCACACCTGGAGTATTGTGTGCAGTTTTGGTCACCTTATCTAAGGAAGGATGTTCTTGCAGTGGAGGGAATGCAGAGGCAATTCACCAGGCTGATGCCTGGAATGGCAGGAATGACTTATGAGGAAAGATTGCGCAAATTGGGATTGTACTCCCTGGAGTTTAGAAGATTGAGAGGGGATCTCATAGAGACCTATAAAATTCTGGCAGGACTGGACAGAATGGATGCAGATGGGATGTTTCCAATGATGGGAAAATCCAGAACCCGGGGCCATGGTTTGAGGATAATAGGCAAACCATTTAGGACCGAGATGAGGAGGAATTTCTATACCCAGAGGGTGGTGAATCTGTGGAATTCATTGCCACAGAGGGCAGTAGAGGCAGGTTCATTAAATATATTTAAGAGGGAATTAGATCTATTTCTTCAGTATAAGGGTATTAAAGGTTACGGAGAGAAGGCGGGGACGGGGTACTGAACTTTAAGATCAGCCATGATCTCGTTGAATGGCGGAGCAGGCTCGAAGGGTCGAATGACCTACTCCTGCTCCTATCTTCTATGTTTCTATGTTCCTATGTTTCTAAAAAGTAATCAACGATTCAGGCCTGGCCCCTTGGTCAGGCGTGTGAATAAAAAGGTGGGGGGAGCAGGTTAGGAGAGAGAAGAGGCAGGTTGGGGCATGGGGGGGAGAGACCATTGGTGGATAGAGGTGGGAAGAGATAAAAGCCGAGAAGTGATGAGCCTCCTTCAGGTGGCCAGAATACCCCGATGTAAAGCCACATATTCTACACGAATGCAGCTATTGGGAGGCCACCTTTTGTGGCTTGAAGGAGTAATTGCCAACCCTTCTCTGGGAGGTATAATCTCTGCCTCTGGGCAATCCCCTGAGGGACCTGAATGTAGCCGCCTGAAAGCGGGCCAATGACAATCAGCCGGCAACTCAAATCCCCACTCCTCTCTGCCTGACAGCCCCACTCCCCTCTGCCTGACAGCCACCCCTCCCCGTGCCTGACAGCCCCCCTCCCTGCCCCGATGTCCCGCATTGGCTGCCCTTGTCCCTTTCAAATGGACAGTGCAGCTCTTTCAGGGCTGCCACCTGAACGACCATTCCACAGGGCTGCATCCACTTCTGCAGGCACATTCTTGGCAGAGAATAGCTCAGAGATAGGGGAAGGAAGGGAAGGTATAAGAAATTACAGGCAGAACCAGTCCACCAATTTAATACATTTTGGGAAGGTTAATGCCAGTTGGGGAGTTGGCTTCCAATCATTCTCCATTCGTACATAAAGGCAGACCTAATCTGTGCCCTTTCAGAAACCCAAACCCTCATGTCAGAAAACTGCTCCCCGACCAAGTTGGGTAGGAGTATGGTGTCTATCTATTTTGGTTTATGCCTGATCCTTCTTCCCTTCCATTTCCTCTCACAGAGTTCGCCACTCCCCCATCACATCCCAGGTTTCCTCAGATGATCAGCAGGGTAGAAAAGAGTCAAGAGAAAAGGATCCTCTTCTGGTTGGTTGGAGTCCTGCAGGGGGTCAGTGTTGAAGCCACCGAATTGGATTGTGGGAAAATGCAGCTGATACAAGGATAGGTGGAGAGGCAGGTAGTGAGGAGGGAAAGGAGAGGTTGCAGAGAAACAGATAGATTTGGAGAACAGGTAAATGAAGTACAATGTTGGAAAGTGCATGTTCGAGCACTTTGGTCAAAGGAAAGAATACAAGGGCAGACCATTATTTGGATGGGGTGAACATTCAAAATTCCGAGATGCAAAAATAAAACCTGGGAGTCAAGGTGCAGGATGCCCTCCAGGTTGAGTTGGTGGTGAAGAAGGCACGTACCAATGTTGGCGTTCATATCACGAGGAATGGGGTAAAGAATGGGATGTGATGTTGAGGCTTTATAAGGCACTGGGGTACAGAATACAGTTTTAGGCTCCTTATTTAAGAAAATAAGTGGTGGTGTTGGAGAGGGTCCAGAGAAGATTCACAAGAATGATTCCTTGAATGAAGGGATTAGTATGTGAGGAACGTTTGATGCCACTTGGATGTAGTCCTTTGAGTTCAGAAAAATGAGGGGGGGACTTCATAGAAATGTTGAAAGGCCTGGACAGAGTGGATGTGGCAAAGTTACCTCCCATGTTAGGGGTGGCTAAGCCAAGAGGGCACAACTTCAGGATGGGAGGGTGCCCATTCAAAACAGGAAGCTGTGAACCTCTGAAATTTGCTACTGTGGCTGTGGAGGCAGGTTGTTGAGCCTAATTAAAGAAGATCATTCGTCGCAGTGCAACCCAGTACTACCTGTTGCATGGCCAGGTGGTCGGCATCCAAACTGGCTCCCCCACCAGGATTGCCTAGTGCGGAGAGTGGCTAGACACCCTGCAGGGTGAAAATCAAGACCTGTCAAAAGGTGGACCAACCCTCTCGAAGGGTCAACGGCCATTGAGCGAACACACTGTGAAGCACGGACAGGGCATCCCTTGCATCGAAGCTTGGTCTAGCCATTCACTGCAGCAGAACTTCCCCCAGCCATCTTGGACCTCACCATGCCACTGGATCCAGGAGGGGATGTTGAGAGAGTGGGTCTGGACCTGTGAAATCCCCCTACTCACTTAAATACATTCACACACACACACACACACACGCACACACACACACACACACACACACACACACACACACACACACACACACACACACACACACACACACACACACACACACACACACACACACACACACACACACACACACACACACACACACTGTTCCTTTCTGAGGAGTGGAGTATCCTCATATCAAACCCACAAATTGACTGAAAGGGACCTATGGGATAGACAGCCAGAAGAAGATAAGGCAGGGATTAATAGGTATCTGACCAATCAGTGTGTTTAAGATTATGTGAAGAAGGCAGGGGAGTGGGGATGATGGAATGGTGGAATGGACTTGATGGGCTGAATGGCCTACTTCTCCTATATCTTATGGTCTTATTTCACATCTATCTGAAATCTTAAAGGGTCATGGAGCACAGAAACAGGCCCTTCAGGTCATTGACTGCCCATTGTGCATCATTTACCCTGATCCAACTTTAAATTTAGACATACAAGCACATTATCAAGCCCTTTTGGCCCATGAACCAGTGCCAGCCAATTACACCCAATTAACCCATGAGTTCCATATGTTTTGAAGGGTGGAAAGGAACTGGAGCACCCGGAGGAAACCCATGCAGACTGGAGGAGAATATACAAACTCCTTACAGACCGCGTCGGATTTGAATCTGGCTCACCAGCATTGCGCTGACTCTTCCACATTCCCATCAATCTCCCCAGATACAACCGCTCACCAATGCACTAGAGGCATCCCACACAGATTGGGGTGTGGGAAGAAATTGGAGCATTCGGGGGATCGCCATGGGATCTCAGGGAAAATGCTTAAGCTGAACGTGCGAGGTCAGGCCTGAATCCGGGTCATTGGTGCTGGTCAGAGACTCCACCTCCATCAAAGAAGATTGATCAGAGTTCGCTGTCAAGTGTCAGGATACGGGTTAGGGTCAGGTCATGATCAGATGCAGGAACAAGGTCAGAATGAGGGTCAAGGTCAGGGTCCAATTAAAAAAAACCCTGCTAATCACTCAGCAGATCAGATGGCAAGTGTGGAAGGAATAACAGCTATTGTTTCAAGTCCAAAATCTTTTGCCAGAGTCATTAACTGTTTAGTCTTTCCACAGCTGTTGTCTGATGGGTCCAACGTTCTCTGTTTTTATTTCAGATGTCCATCATCTGCAGCTTTTGTTTCATCTCCACACTGACCACTCTCATGGTCGCTGGTGACTTGGAATCCTTCAGAACCCTGGGTCAGTCAAAGGAAAGCTCTGAACACAGGAAGATAACAGAGGAATGCGAGGTGCTGGAGCTCCTATACAAGGTGTGGGGCCTGGAGGCATGAAGCAGCAAGATCCAACTTGAAATTGTGGCCTTCAGACCAAGGTTAATGTCAATGGGCACTTGGTGGTTGTCATAGATGTGATGGGTTGAAGGGCCTGCTTCTGTGTTCAATCCAGCCCAGAGATTTCAAATTCCAGAGATGGCCATCCTAGTTGGAGAATGTGAAGCAAGATCAAGCCCCTCACCCTTTCAGGCCCGCTCCACATTTTAATAAGATCATGGTGGACCTTTCGTCTCAGTCGCATACTTAGCTTCGCCGAGAGGAGAGTGAGGGTTTCAGGGTCACCCATGTGGCAGTGAGCCAGTGAGACGGTCAGAGGAGTTTGACTGGGTGGTGAAATGCAATGCTGTGTCTAGTGAATAGTGAAAGAAAGTTGACTTCAGCGTGCGCTGAAAGAAACGAGTGAGTGTGTTCTTTATATGTTTGTAAGCAATGGGAAATCGGGGTCGTTACAGATCTTCTTCCCTGCATTAACTTTATCTCTCTTAATTCCCTAAAATCTTTTCATCACTGCCTTAAATATACTCCATGACCAAGTGTTCTTGGCACTCCACAAAGGTGGTAATGTCGACTTGCGACCCCAATCCTACTCAACTTGCTTCCACACAAGCTCTGACGAGATAAGATCTACTTACATTTTAACGCACACTGATCCAACTTTAAATTTAGATGTCCAGCACATTATCAGGCCCTTTCGACCCATTAGCCCGTGCCACCCAAATACACCCAATTAGCCTGGAGCCACGGTACGTTTTCCAATGGTGGGAGGAACCCAGAGAACCCAGAGTAAACCCACACAGATACAGGGAGAACCTGCAAACTCCCTATAGACTGTGCGGGATTCAAACCCCTGAAATAATGGATGTACTAGATCTTCTTTTCTGGCGTATTCTCCCATTGCCGAGGGAGGCCAGTTTTAAACTTCTGGTTTTTTTTTTAACCTGTTTATTTTCCACTATATTTTTGCCGGTTGTTTAAGGCTGCCGGTTGCTTAAATTGCATATAACAGGGATTTTATTGTACTTAGTTTACCTTCAACAACATTACAGCATAGTGTAGGCCATTCATCCCATGATATAAATCTACTCTACATCAATCTAATCCTCTCGCCACAGCCCATAACACTCTATTACACTTACATCCATGTGCCAATCTAAGAGTCCTTTAAATGTCCTTGTTTGTACCAGTCTCCACCTCCACCCTCAGGCACCCTATCAATCACTCCTTCAATAAACTCAATGACTGAACTTCCACAGACCTCTTGGATACAGAATTCCAAAGATTCTCCACCTTCCGGGAGAAGAAATCTTTTCCGCGCCTGAAATGGGCAACCCTTTATGCCTACTTGGTTCGGGCTGTGAGTCGGAGGAGACGGCAATGGAGTTCAGGCAACTATCTGGAGGTGGAGGAGCTTGGAGAGAGTGAGGGGGTTAATTGTTCAAGGGGCCAATAAAAGGAGGGTAAGTATAGGGGAGCGGCCAGCGAGGAGCGGCCCAGTGAGTGAGTGGCACAATGAAGGAGTGGGTCTTTGAGGCTTTGGCTTGAGATGCTTTGGCTTGAGAGCCTTTGGCTTGAGAGGCTTAGGTGAGGAGAGGCTGAGGACGAGCATGCTGGACTAAAGGTAAGGCATTCACAGTTAATTTAATATATATCTGTTTATTTTTTTACTTTGTAAGGTGTGAGGAGAAGGAGGAAGGATGAGTGTGAGGGCAGTTTTCTGCTCTCAGTGTCACATGTGGGAAGTCATGGAGTCTTCACGTCTCCCAGACATCCATGTGTGCACAAAGTGGGCTGAGCTGCAGCGTCTAAGGGACTGAGTCAGGGAACTTGAGCTGCACCTCGATGACCTCTCTCTGGTTAGGGAGGGTGAGCCCATCACGGACAAGAGCTACCGGTAGGTAGTTGCACAGGAGCCATAGGAGGAGGGGCAGTGGGTTACCGTTAGGAAGAGGTAAGGAAGGGGTCAGGTTCATGTGCAAGCACACGAGTCTGAAATCTTCAGAAATTGGTACTCCACCTTGAGTACTGAGGAGGGGGAATAGTCAGACTATGGTTGGCAGAGGTTTGGTGTCAACCTCTGTGACCCAGAAAGGTAGGGATAAAAGGAAAAGGGCGATAGTTATTGGGGATTCAATGGTTAAGAGGACAGAGAGATTTTTGTGGATGTGATAAGGAAAACTGGATGGTGGTTTGCCTCCCTGATGCTAGGGTGTGACTATACACATTCAGAACATCCTAAAAGGGGAGGGTGAGGAGCCTGAGGTTGTGGTACATGTTGGTACCAATGACATTGGAAGGAAGGAGGAAGTGGTCCTGCAGAATGAGTATTGGGAGTTGGGTAGGGAGCTTAAAAGGAGGACCACTAAGGGGGTAATCTCTGGATTGCTTCCTGTGCCACGTGACAGTGAGGGCAGAAATAGAATTAGGTGGAGGTTAAACACGTGGCTAAAGGGGTGGAGTAAGACGCAGGGTTTCAAGTTCTTGGACCACTAGGACCTTTTTTGGGGAAGATGGGACCTATACCGTAATGATGGGTTACATTTTAATCCTAGAGGGACCAGTCTCTTGGCGGGGGCATTTGCTAAGGCTGTCAGGGGGGTTTAAACTAGTATGGTTGGGGACAGGGTTTCAAGTTAGGCAGGACGGCAGGGTGAGGGTTAGTAGGTTAGGGAAAGAAACAAGTTTGAATAATTTGAGGGAGAAAAAGCAGGAAGTCGTAAAAAGATGTTGTAGTGAAAATTGTGAGAATGGAAGAGAGGAGGATATGCAGAAGGTAGGAGGTAGGAGATCACTGAATTGTATTTATTTTAATGCGAGGAGCGTAGTAAGGAAGCTTGATGAGCTAAAGGTGTGGATTGACATTTGGCATTATGAGGTTGTGGCCATTAGCGAGACGTGGTTGAAGGAAGGTTGTGACTTGCAGTTGAATGTTCCAGGATTTCGCTGCTTTAGATGTAATAAAGTCGGTGGATTAAGAGGGGGAGGTGTGGCATTACTTATCAGGGAGGATATTACAGCAGTGCTGAGGCAAGATAGACTGGAGGGCTTGTCAAGAGAGGCAGTGTGGGTAGAGCTGAAAAATAAGAAGGGTGAGGTTACTATTATGGGGGTATATTATAGACCTTCAAATGGGGAAAGGGAACAAGAATAGCAAATGTACAAGGAAATAGATGAGATATGTAGGAGAAATAGGGTAGTGTTGGTTGGGGATTTCAGTTTTCCAAACATAGATTGGGAAACGCAGTCAGTAAAAGGACAAGATGGCTTAGTATTTATGCATTGTCTTCAGGATTGCTTTTTGTAGCAATATGTTGAGACTCCAACTAGAGGGGGAGCAGTGTTAGATCTGTTGTTTGGGAATGCAATGGGGCAGGAGACGTAGGTAAGTGTTGGAGAGAACTTTGGATCCATTGATCATGGGTCCATTAGCTTTAACTTAATGATGGAAAGGGATAGGACGGGTCCGAGATTGAAGGTCTTCGAGTGGGGGAAGGCCAGATTTGGAGAAATGAGAAGGGATTGCAGAGAATTATGTGGGCTGATCTTTTTGCTGGAAAGGATGTAGAGGAAATTTGGGGGGCATTTAGGGGTGAGATTTTGAGAGTACAGGATCTTTATGTTCCAGTCAGGTGTGGAACCTGACTAAAGGTTCGAGGGATCCATGGTTTTCTGGTGAAATTAGGAAGTTGATTCGGGACAAGAGGGAGGCCTATACCAAATATAAAATAACAAGGGATTGAGGAGATGTATGGTGGTTACTTAGATTGTAGGAAGAACCTTAAGAGGGAAATTAGAAAGGCAAAAAGAAGATATGAGGAATCCATAGCTAATAAGGTGAAGGTGAATCCTAAGGGTTTTTACAGATATGTGAACAGTAAAAGGAGGGTTAAGGATAGAATAGGTCCACTGGATGATGGGACCGGTGAACTATGTCAGGAACTGTATGAGATGAGAGAAATATTGAACAATTTTTTCTCATCCATATTCACAAGGGAAAGGGACATTAGGCTATATGAGATAAGAGATGCAAAGGGCTTAGTTATGGAAAGGATAGGGTTTAATAAAGCGAGAGTTTTGGAGCTTCTAGGGTCAATTAAGGTGGATAAGTCTCCTGGTCCTGATGGGATTTTTCCCAGGACTTTAAGGGAGGTCAGGGAACAAATACTGGGGGCACCGACAGTGATTTTTCAAAGATCACTGGAGAAGGGGGTGATACCACAGGACTGGAAGGTTGCAAATGTTGTTCCCTTGTTCAAAAAAGGCAGTAGGTGTAGGCCAAGTAATTATCGGCCAGTAGGTTTAACTTCGGTGGTGGGGAAAGTTATGGAGGGTGTTCTTCAAGATAGTATATATGCATATCTGGATAGGTAGGGATTGATTAGGGGCACCCAGCATGGGTTTGTAAAGTGAAAGTCATGATTGACGAAACGTTGAGTTTTTTGAGGAAAAAGTGACTAAAAAGGTGGATGAAAGTAGAGCGGTGGATGTGCTCTATTTGAATTTTAATAAGGCTTTTGATAAGGTTCCGCATGGAAGGTTAATAAGGAAGGTTAAGTCACTAGGAATTAGTAGAGAGATTGTGACATGGGTTCAGAGGTGGCTGGGAGATAGACAGCAGAGAGTCATGGTGGACAACTGTATGTCAGGTTGGAGCCTGTGACAAGCGGGGTGCCTCAGGGATTGGTGTTGGGTCCCTTGTTGTTTATCATTAAAATTTATGATTTAGAGGAGGGTGTGATTAACTGGGTAAGCAAATATGCGGATTATATGAAAATAGGGGGAGTGATGGATAGTGAGGTAGATTTTCTTGGATTACCGAAGGATTTGCTTTGTTTGGAAGAGTGGGCTGAAAGATGGCAGATGGAATTCAATGTAGACAAGTGTGAGGTGTTGCATTTCAGTAAAAATAACCAGAATAGGACATGTACAGTTAAGGGGAGGGCATTGAGGCACCAGAGGGACCTGGGGGTTACGGTACAGAGTTCACTGAAGGTGGATTCCCATGTAGACAGGATAGTTAAGAAGGCATATGGTATGCTGGCCTTCATAAATCATAGAATAGAGTATAGGAGCTGGGAGGTGATGCTGCAGCTGTTTAAGGTATTGGTGAGGCCAGGTTTGGAGTACTGTGCTCAGTTCTGGACTCCAAATTATAGAAAGGATATAGATAAGGTGGAGATGGTGCAGAGAAGGTTTACAAGGATGTTGCCTGGCTTGCAGCATCTGGATTACAGGGAGAGATTAAGGAGACTGGGACTTTATTCATTGGAACGTAGATGACCGAGAGGGGAATTGATTGAGGTATTTAAAATTATGAAAGGTATAGATAGACAAGACATAAACAGACTCTTTCCACTAAGGGCAGGGGAGATTGGAACAAGAGGCCATGAGTTAAGGGTAAGGGGGCAACATTTTAGGAGAAATATTAGAGGTGGGTTTTTCAATCAGTGAGTGGTGACAGAACGGATTGAACTTCCGAATGAGATAGTTGTGTCAGGGCCCCTTCTGTCATTTAAGAAAAGGTAGGATGTGTACATGGAGGTGAGGGGGTTGGAGGGTTATTGGCAGAGAATGGGAGGTTTTAGCTAGTGCAGTTGTTCTAATGAACCAGTGCATACTCGAAAAGTCGATATGGGCTGTTTCCGCTCCGTTAATAGTTATATGGTTATAGACTAAAGCGAGGGTCTGGATACCCAGCCAAGGGAAATACCAGCCTGCCAAGTCCTTTGAGATCTCTATGTTCTAATGAGACCCATTGAGACCTATGCACAATATTCCTGATTCTGTTTCACAGGTTCCTGTGCAATTGGAACAAGAAATGTCTACATTTATGCTCATGTTCTTCTGCGATGCAAGGGAAAATAAAAGGCCTTCCGCATCACTTTGATGTACCTGCATGTAAACTCACCATGGTCAGGACTCTGTGGAGGTTCATTATGTCATTGGAAACCCTGGCAAACTTCTACAGAGATGTGGTGAAAAGTGTGCTGACTGGTTGTATCACGGCCTGGTGTGGGAACGGCAATACCTCTGAGTGAAAAGCCCTGCAAAAGCTGCTGGACACAGCCCAGAACATCACAGACAAAATCCTCCCCACCGTCAAAACATCTACCGGGAACGCTGCCATCAGAGAGCAGTAGCAATCGCCACATCATCCCCCAGCTGTTCTTGCTTCTGCCACCAGGAAAGAGGTATCGGTGCCACAAAACTCACACCGCCAGGTTCAGGAACAGCTTCTATCCCTCCACCATCAGACTCCTCACTGACAAACTCAGTCAGGGACTCATTTAAGGACTTGCTTCTTGATTTTTTTTCCTCTGTGTTGTGCAGTCAGTTTGTTTACATTTCCTTATTTGCTTACATATCTACATTGAGTGCAGTTTTTTCGCACTGCCAACAAACGGTAGATTTGCCTTGACTGCAGGAAGAAGAATCTCAGGGTTTTATGTCATGTCATGTATATACCCTGGTAATAAATCTGAAATCTTAAATCTGTGCACAAGAGCATCATGTCCATCTGAAATTGTTCATTTAAAAAGTGCACCTCATTTCTGTTTTTCCCACCAAAGTAGATGATGGAGATGATTCCATGTTACAGTCTATCTGCCATGTCTCATGCATTCGGTTAACCAGGCTGAAACATCTCTGGGCCCTACTCACAGTTCACAATGAAATCCAGTTTTGTATCAGGATCTCCTGATCAATAGGTACTTGATAAATACACATTTTTCTTCTGGGCTTTCATTGTGGCACTCAGCAAGATCTAGTTTGGATGTGTTTTATCTCTCTGTTAATTACTGGGGCTAAAATAGTTTATCATCCCTTTGTTTGCTCAGTCCGGATACAATGTCCTCATCCCAAATGTCAACTATCTCTACCTCCATGGATGTTGCTCGATCCACAGATATCTGATCAGAGTTTGTATTTTTACCTTTAGATTCCAGCAGTCTTTATGTCTCCCTTTTGGGTGAGTTGGAGAACTGAGGTAGCAATGGTCGGGGACTTCAATGTCATTCAGTAAGTGAGGGGAAAAATTAGTTCAGGGTCTTTTCTGGATGACAATCCCTTGGTTTGTGAAGCCATGAGTGGATGAAATCAAAATCAGCCTCATGTGCGATGCCTGCCAAGTGCAATCGCCTCCTAACAATCTTTGCTCTGGCTTCGCCCACAAACAAACTCAGATGGAGTCCACCATTGGAACCCATGCCCCAGCAGGGTCTAGGACATTTTGGTGCTCACATTTTGGCACTGGGCATACTGGTGCTGGACATTTCGGCTCACTGCCTGCTGGATGACTCTGTCCCACCGGCTGCCCTGGGACCGCCCCCGCTCATGGCTGGCGAGGCGGTCGCAGGGTGGCTGGTAGGGCTGTCAGCACGTGGCTGGCATTTCAGAAAATTTGGGGACTTACTGTTATAGTTTATTAAAGTCACTTATTATACAAACAGAAATAATCTAACTCTACCCCGGCATATGTTTCTGAAACTCCGCAACGCCGGGGGTTGGCGGCCCAGCACCAAAATGTCCGCAAGGGACTCACCTTCAGGAAAGGACAGGAGAAATTGTGGCTTGAGTTCTGTACATTTCATTGTTCATAATTTCACAAAGGCTTAATTTTTAAAGATAACTTAGTATGGCCATTTCAGGGGAAAAGGTAACTTATTTTAAATTTAATTTAGACCTCCTGCACAGTTAGAGGCCATTTTGGCCACCCAACTTACACCCAATTAACCTATGTCCCTAATATGGTTTTTTGAAGGGTGGGAGGAAACCGGAGCCCCTGGGGCAAACCCACGCAGACATGGGGAGGATGCACAAATTCCTTACAGACAGCGCAGAATTCGAACCCCGGTCCTGATCGCTGGCGCAGTAAAGGCGTGGCGTTAACCGTGTGGAGATGCAATGAAATGCAATCGGGAAGATGATTTCACAAACATTTTGGAATTTTAATGAGAGCATTGAAGGGTTAAATATGGGATATAATAGATATAGGGCAGCACGGTTGATGTAGCGGTTAGCGCAACGCCTTTACATCACGAGTGATCTGGACCACATCAGGGTTCGAATCCCGCTCTGTCAGTAAGGAATTGTATGTTCTCCCTGTGTCTGCGTGGGATTTGTGCTCGGGGGCCTTCGGTTTCCTCCCACAGTTCGTACCAGGGTGGTGGGTTAATAGGGTGTAAGTTGGGCTTTGTTACTCTGGTGTTTGTCCAAATTTAAATTTTATATATATTAGAAAAATAGAGGGATTTGTGGAGTGAAACAAGATTTAAGAATACTATGAAAAATAATATTCATCCGCAGTTAATATGGTATAAGGGGTGGATTATTTATTAGATGGGTTTAAAAACAAGAAATCATATTTCAATTCAATTCAAAATGCATCTTGGTGCAGATTAATATGAAAATCACAGGCAAGAATAAAAAAATTGGCTTTGTTGGTTTATTTTAGAATTACAGCCTACAAAGATTCTTTCGATAATTCAGAGGACTTCAAGGTCACGACCTTCCCTTTGCCCTCTGCCCCTCTCCCCCTCCCCTGACCCCTGCCGCGGCGCTCAGACCGGCCGCCGCACGCCAGAGCTGTTTGCTGCCAAGGCCACCTCAGAACTGCTGTTATCGGCCCAGCGCCTCTCTCAGACCCCCGCCGAGACAGTGCGGTCCATGGATTTGAGAGTGAAATGACAAGGAAAGAATATTCGACAGGCCTCACTTTAAATCAAGATAAAAGAGTGAAATGGAAAATAATAGGCCATACAAGCCCCCAAACGTCTCCTGGTCGTAATGGAAACACATGGCTGAAGGCTGACTGTTGTCAGCCACTTGCTCTGTGACATCCCTTTTTTTTTGATAATCTGCTCTGCCATAAAATTAGAATAGCAAATACCTCTTGACAAAGATGCATGTTCCTTCCCTACTCTGCTATCATAAAAACTCTGCTGGCGACTCTGAATGTAACAAACTTCAATTTAAATTTACAACACTGCGAAAGAGAAGTGATATGCACTCAAAAATTTTAATAACCTATTAAGTTACGACTTCAATTTCATTTTATGAATATTTTCCTTGGGGAACACTGCTATCACAGAGAAAGATAGAAATTTAAAAAAGATAAATAGTCCCATTAATCTAGAACATTTCTCTCCCATTATCCTTGGAAATTAGGAGTTATTTTTGCTCAGATCCTCATGTAATTAGCTCCTTACACTTGATTCACTAGCCAGAAAATGACCATGTTCAGAAAATTAAAAATTTGTCATTAAGTGGAATTTAACATAATATCATTTATCTTTATATATTCCCCAGTTGACAAGTAAAGGCCTTGGAAGTTGATCAGGCTTTGTGTCAAACCTTACATGTAACTACTCAACGGTAAAAAACCGAGAAGAATGGGAGATTTTTTGAAGGCTGACCACTAATATTTGACTTTCTGAGAGGCCTTATTTCTCATTGTTAAATTGCTTTTGTAACCAACACACAGAGGGGAAAACAAATCCAATGGGAGACTCAAAGAGCAGAAGTGTGGGTGAAGATTACGACGGCGTTTTAAATTTAGGTCGTCATGCAAAGCAATATTTTATCCTGCATTTTATTTTTGAAATCCTGCGCTTTAATGCAGTTTGTGCTCGGCTCTCGCTTGCCCTGTGAAAGCAAGGACCATTTTTTTTAAATTAATTCTCCATGTGGGGAAATTAATTTTTTTTCTCTCTCAGAATTGATGGTTAAGCTCGTTCTTTCTGTGTTTAACGAGCAGTTGCTACAATTTAAGTGAGGGTGCCGCAGAGGTCGATGTTCGACTGATCCGGCGAAACGGCCTTGACAATAGGTGAAGGGTCGTCCCGGGGAAGAGAGGGGCGGCTCCCTGCAGAGGTGGGACTCCGTGGAATAGGGCTATGCAGAGGGTTTCGAAGCAGCGAAGAAGTCTGACTGATGGCCGTCATCTTTGTGCGAAGGGGAAGGGGAGGTGGAGGAAGAGTGAAAGGGAGGGTCTGAGAGGAAGGGGGTCTGAGCCAAGGGGTTTAAAGTGGTGGCAGGTATTCTGACTGCTTGGCAGGATGTATATTGAGGAAGTGAAATAAATAAAGGAGGATGGGAGGTATATGAGAGGATGAGAATCTCGATGAAAGGATGGCGATCTTGCAGTTGGGGTGGAGGTGGGGAAGGCTGTCCTCCGCCTGATTCTCAGTGATGTGTGTATCAGTGGATGTTTGACTCTGCGGAGAGGTACTAATAAGATTGACCTGTGGTAATGTTCCACACTGGGGTAAATCAGAGGTGCAATAATTTATGTTTGGACAAAGGTGCTGTGCATCTCACAGCAGGGATATCTCACTGTAGGTGGGGTATTAGTGACAGGGGTCACACTGGAGCCTCAGTGATGGGGTTCTGGGGGGTATCTCTGAGGAGACTGGATTCCAGAATATCTCAGTGATGGGCGTATGAGGGGTATCTCAGTAATGGGAATCTAGAGGGTATCTCAGTGACATGGGTCTGAGGGGGATTTCTCGGTGATGGGGTTCCACTGTGGTACCTTAGTGATGGGCGTCTGGGGGTATCTCAATGAAAGTGTCCGAGGGGTATAACCATAACCATATAACCATTTACAGAGCGGAAACAGGTCATGTCGGCCTTTCGAGTCTGCACCGGTTCACTAGAACAACTCCACTAGCTCAAACCTCTCGCTCACCGCCAATAACCCTCCGACCCCCTCACCTCCATGTACACATCCAACCTTCTCTTAAATGACAGAAGGGACCATGATGCAACTATCTCTGAATACAGGGTTAATGGTATAACCACATTGGGTCTTCTCCCCACCCCCCCAACCGCACCTCAAAATATATTTACTGTGCATCAAAAACAATTTTGTACACATTATATTGTGCTCCTATAGGCACAACCATTCACATACGCCCTTAGATACACGCCCGGGCACCCCACTCCCTGTATCAATGGGGTCCAAGGCATTCTCAGTGATAAGGGTCTGAGGGGTATCTCAGGGGTATCTCATGTCGGAAATCCAGAGAATAGCAGTGATGGGAGTCCGGAGGGTACTCAGTGACGGTGGACCAGGGGTTACCTCAGTTAAAGAGTCTCCTTCCACAGAGCCAAAATCAATTCTCACCTTATCATATCCTTTTGTATGTTGGTCTGGACTCCTCTCCCCTCCCATTCTTTCCTCTTTCTCTCTCCAGTCAGATGCCTTCCTGCTTATTGCTTATACCTTCGAGAAGGTCTCAGGCCTCAAACTTCGGTAGTACATCTTTGGATGCCACGAGACCGGCTGAGTCGCTCCAGCATTTACAAGGTGTTTTTTGGTGTTTTGTTGACAGCAGTACCTCAAAGTTTAAACTGTAAAATACATTCTATTATATTTTATATTACATCTTCATCTTGAACTGGCAATTCTGGGGAAGTTTTTTGCTCAATATTATAATGGAATTTTATTGTTTACAGAATTACAATATTAATGCATTTCAGGCCAATCCCAAATTAAGGGCTGCCTTAATTGACCAGGATTCTGATCTCAAAGTTTCTGGCTTTTCCAGTTCCTCCACCCACTCAGTCATCCCTCCTCCCTTCTCACTGCTGCTGTCCCCCTCCCTCTTTTCTCCACCTATCATCTCCCGCCCTCTCTTTCGTTCAGACGCCTGCCTGCTTTTGCTCATACCTTGATGAAGGGCTCAAGCCCAAAATTTTGGCAATGTATCGCTACCTAAAGGACACCTTCTGACCTGCTGAGCTTCTCCACGGGGTCTGCAGAATTTTGTGATTCACTTCAAAATATAATGCAGGAGACAAGTTCCGTTTCCAAATTCTTCAAGTAAGGGAGGTAAGTGTGGCCTCAAATCAGTGCTGGATTTTGCGTTGTCTAAGCTGAGCTTCCCTTTCACTGTTGGTTAAAATGGTGGCACTGCCAGAGCTGCTGTAACGGCAGCGCGGCCGCAGAGGCGGTCCCAGGGAGAGCAGGGAGTGGAGGCAGAGAGCTTCCCCGAAGGGTCCTACTGCCCAGCCTGACTGCCAATAGCTTTACGGTGTCTTTAAATGGCCTGTAATGGTGTTTAATTTACCATCGTGCTCTCGGGTCACCCAAGATGGCGGTGCCTGTGTATGGCAGCAGCCATGATGGTTTGCAGACTCTGGGGGAACGAGTCACCTGCAAAGCATCCCCTTTTAGTAGGAGAAACAGAGGAGACAAACCAAAGGACGGTGACCACAGTGGCAGACCAGAAAATGCCTCTATGGCTGAAGGATGCACACAGGTGGCGAGCTGTTGAGGACTTGCAGGCGAGCAACCCCACACAGGCCGCAGGCTTGCTGGCAACCCAAGGTCAAAGTGCTCATACCAGGCTGCGGGCTGCTGGAGACCAGCTCAGGAGATCCATGTATCGGAACCAGGAATTAAGAGGGTGCTGAGGTCAATGAGGGCCCAGGGCGCTGAAGCCGTCCTCATCATGTAGGAGGTTTGGATCTGGGCTCGAGCTGGCGATGGTTTGAATTGAACTGGAGTCTGTGGGGCTGCGGAGACTGTGGGAGCGGTGGAGGTGAATTCAAGGCCACTCAGAGACTCTGACAGAACTCCCTTTTGTTTCTTTTTCTCTGACTGGGAGCAATGGTCAAGGCAATTATTTGCCTGCTTTATAGAATTTTGTGTAATATGACATTTCTGTTTTATTATGTAACTATAAGTAGATTCTGGTCTGATCTGCTGGGTGCCATGGTTAATGCAGAGGTTTGTGCAACGCTATTACTGCGTCGGCGATCGGGACTAGGGTTCGAATCCCGTGCTGTCTGCAAGGAGTTTGTACGTATTCGTTGTGTCTGTGTGGGTTTTCCCTGGGGGCTCTGATTTCCTCCCTCCCTTCAAAACGTACCGGAGGTTGTAGGTCAAATGGGCGTAATTGGGTGGCACGTGGACTGAAAATGCTGTATGTCTAAATTATTAAATCAAATCATTGATTATTTCTAGCAATTGGCTTTTAAACTGGATGGCAACGTTCCCAACAAGAAAAATCTGAGGACTCTGCAGAAGTCCAAGTGTAGGTTGCTTAATGGCAGCTTCAACCCTCAATTGCACCCATTGAGACACTTGACATGGTACCCCTAAATACATTGTTATACCCACACGCCCAGCCATACGACAGACGTGAGAAATTCAATGGCAGACTTTGTTCTGTCACTAAACACAGACAACGAAACAACACAACCACTCATATTTAATGGGCATTACGCACAAGTACAGCAGGAATGCTGACTGGGTCGTATTTATTCACACCCACCAAGCCAGACCTGGGCATGGAGACACATAGATTTGGCTCAACAGCCAAGGAGGCATTCATAGGTCAGACACCATCCATGGCTAAAAATGGTCAGTCAACATTTAGAGTCACTACCTTCAGCAGGACCAAGAGGGAGAGAAGTGGGGCAAGGTGCCCAGAGGTGACAAAGAAGGAATGGGAGGTAAAAAGACCATAGACAGACAGGTAGAGAGAGAATCTATAAGAAAATGGGGTGGAGAAAGAAAAGAGAGAGATAACTACAGAGAAGGTGAAGAGGGAGCAAACAGTGGACACCTAAAATTAGTAAAAATCTGCTGTTGCGAGAGCATAGTTGGTAGTTCTCTCACTTCGGAGTAAATCACTCGTGCGTTTGAGTTAAACTGCAGAAACCTGCGTAGAAAAGTTGGGATGATAACACTGGATACCAATTTTTTTTCAAAAGGTTTGCTTCCTGAAATAAAATTTGGGACTGTGATAGACAATTTCAAGCTGAACGGAAAGATACTTTCAGATTTGCTGTAGGATGCTGGAGAACATTTAAAAGAACTTTTATTGAATTTAATCGCATAATGATACTGAGCCAAGCTCTCAGGTTGACTGCACATGTTGCATAACAATTGGGAGGAGCCCAGGGTTTGTCTTGGTCACTGTAGTAGAGCTCAAAGGCTTTCTTTATAAGTGTAGGCATGCTGCATCTTTAAGCCTTAAGTAAATACTCACCACAAATATAACAGAGTGCATCACGGCTGCTGCAACATTGAAGAGATATTTCTGCTGTACTGAATCTTCCGGAAGGCAATAAATGCTATTGCCTGAAGAACATGTTCATCAACATGAATTCAATCAATACCAGTGTAATGCACAGCATCTGTACATGTGAGCTGCTTTTATAACCTGTCTGACTGAGCTTGCCCAGGCCTAAGACAACAGTTGGATAGCACCTGCATTGAGTGGCCCATGAATCTTGAACTGTGGGCAATATACTAGTAAATTTAAAATAGGACAGGAAATCACAAAAATAGGCTATCGCTAAAAAAAAGGTAAATGGTAAGAAATTTTAAGGTGATTTTTGTGATATTCAAAATACACCCGAAAGTATTCAAGAAGCAAAGTCTTTGATGTCCAATGCAGTGTTGTTCTGTCAGAGCAGACAATTTTAGGGGCCAGAATTTTCTGTGCTCGGAGAGACATACTGAATGATCATTGTATGGTGCACCGATGGAAGCTTGGACTGTGTGCCAACAGCTGGCATTTTCAGCAACTTCCAGGGCCCAGGGGTCCTTCCTATCTTATCTCGATTGTTCTGGTGAAGTGTTTGTTCAATATGGGGGGTGGAGAGTCTCAGTCCAAAGCTAGACATGAGGCTTTAATGAGTTAGAGGATGTTGACAGCAGAAATTGCATTCGATTCAACTGGTTGAGAACCTGAGCCTGAATATGGACAAGGATTGTTGTCAATCCCATGTTGCTTTGAGACAGTGGCAGTCCGACTTACCCAGTAGTGATTTTAACAGCGTAAGAAGTAGGAGCAGGAGTCGGCCATCTGGCCATTCGGGCCTTCTCTACCAGTCAATGAAATCATGGCTGATCTCTTGATCAGCTCATCTCCACCTACCTGCCTCTTCCCCATATCCCTTAATTCCCCCACTTTGTCAAAATCTATCCAACCTTGTCTTAAATATATTTACTGTGGTCACCTTTACAACTTCAATGGGCCATAGATCTGGGGAAAGCAGTTCCTCCTCTCCTCCATCCTAAATCAACTACCGTGAACCTTGAGGCTACATCCCCTAGTTCTGGTCTCCTCCACCAACTTACCTACCTCTATCTTTCGTATGATTCTTTAAGATCGCCTTCTAAATTCCAGCAAGTACAGTCCCAGACGACTCAATCCTCATAGGCTTACCCCTTCATCTCTGGAATCCACCTGGTGAACCTCCTCCGCACTGCCGCCAAAGCCTTTCTCAAGTCAGGAGGCCAGAACTATATTCAGCACTCCAGGTAAGATCAGGTAAGTTGAGAGTTCCGGAGAATGGTAGTTGATGCCAATTACATCAGATGCTACTCATCCCATTTAATCATTATTAGTACTGTAGTCAGTGGAAATTATTCTTGTTTTCTGCATGGTTTAGTAAATGCTTACTACCTCAGTGGAATCTGGAACTGCTCACTCCATGCCTGATTTCAGCACCATTTAGTTTGAGGCTGAGAAATATTATACTGATGTAATTAAGCAGATTTTTGGGACTGTGAGTATCAGAACATTGCTGGCGTGAAATGGTTTAATGAATTATGACTTCACTTACACGAAGCTATCCAGACAGGATGGCCTGATTCTAGGTCTATGCCCAGTTAAACACTACAACTGGCCTTGAGGGTCCTTGCGTAAAGGTGAAGGTTCCATTATTGTCACGTGATGCTACATTTAGGACGTTGTCTGCCGTATGGCAAGCAGAGTTGCCACTTTTTCAAGCACCCCAGTGAGGAATGAACTCACAACCCCTGGTTCACAAGACCACTGAGCTACCAGGGTGTGAGGGGCAAGCTTTCCACCTTTGAACCAGGGCACGAGGATCATACTCCCACGTATGAATGACCTCAATGTCCATATTTACGGATCAGAGGCTGTCCCCTCCCACTCCTCAACCCCACAACCCCTGACCTCACTGCCCTGTCAGGTCCTTCGAAATAACAACACTGGGAGGAAGGCAAAAAGATATGTTCTGTTAGTGAAAACACTGAGGTGATTCAGAGCCACCAAGAAGCTGGAGAATACAACCTTCAGTGCAGAGTTTGATACCAGCATGTGTCACCCTTGCCTGATTGACTGAAAATTGCATGAAGGTTTTAAAACAGTAACACATTACTACTAGATTTAAAACTAATAAACTCATTTTGTAATAATATGTGTAGAAGGCCTAGTAATAAATCATTATGGGATCCTCATTGCATGATGCAGGATTGAAGCAGTGACCCGAACAATACATGCTGCAAATATTTAGAATTACAGAGGGAAGCAGATTAATTTTACAGAGTTCCTACCAGAGGTTTAATGGCCCAATGTGACTAATTATTTTAGAGTATAAGCCACACAGTAAATAAAATATAAAAATACAAATGCTTGATGGTCCACAAAAATAGAGCTGAGAAATGATTACTCTTGTCAACTCTCCCCTGTTTTTAACATAAGTGTACGGTAGCAGAGAGCGACTATGTGGCCTTGTGTATTAACCCCTAAGGTGCCTTCAGTGTGACAAATGCTAAATTCATGCATTTTTAAGCATTATTAGGGAAAGTGTAGATGGGGAAATTATAGGCTGGATGGAAGGGTAAAATTCAATGCCATAAAATGATCATCTTAAGGATTTTGTTGATGCTGATGTCCTCAGTGTTGACAAACCCAACGCTGGAGAAACTCAGCAGAATCAGAATTTATTGTCGTGAATAAGTCATGAAATTCGGTGTTTATGCGGCAGCATCACAGGGCAAACATTCCTATTATAAACCATCTTACGACAATAAATGTTAAAAAAAAGTGCATGAAAAGCAAGGCAGCGTCTTTGGTCCATCGCTGATCCAGAAATCTGGTGGCAGTGGGGAAGAAGCTGTGCTCGTCCTTAGGCTCCTGTACCTTTTCCCCGATGGTAGCAGAGTGAAGAGAGCGTGGCCTGGGTGGTGGGGGGTCTTTGAGGGTAGAGGCTGCTTATTTTTAAAATGCTGCCTCGTGCAGATGTCCTCAATGGAGTGATGTCAAACTGCAAAGATAAAGACACATAACCAACTTTTAGGGCCTGAGCCCTGCATCAAGAGAGATCCCGAATGGGTGTCCCCATTTATTAACTCTGGACTTTCTTAAAATGACCTTCCAGGAAAAACAATAAAACACCACTACTGTCTATTATTTAAAGAAATTTTAAAAAGCTGACCTCTTGCTGAAAATGAAGCTCAACTCTGATATTCTGTCCAATGGAATTAGAGCACAGAATCACAGGACTCAATCCAATGAGGTTAAAGTGGGATTTATGACATAGCAAGGGACCATCTTTTGCTTCCAATGCAAATCCACACTGTCTATCCCTTAAATATATTTTGTTTCCAATTTGTTTCTATGCATAATTCAATCAAGATTTAAACATTTTTGCCACAAATTTTAAATGAATTGAACTATAATTCCTGGGGCACAGCTTAGTTTTCTTTTAAAATATTCTTTTATCCAGCACTCTGTGATCTGGCAGCTCCCCTGGTCCAGCACGTTTGAATCTGCCACTGTTAGCACAAACTTCTTACAGACAGCGGGGGACTCAAACCCAGGTCCCAATTGCTGGCGCTATATAGACTTTGCGCTAACTGCTCAGCCAACTGTGTCATCCCACAGTATTATTTCCTGCTTTAAGCTTCGTTCTACCTTACATATGTTTACGTAGGGGGCTCCCGTCAGGGTCAATTTCTGTTTTTAGGCATTTTCTGTTGTCCAGTCATGGCCAGGTCTCAAAGTCGGCAGATTAAAGATTATCTTCTTTCTTTGGCTTAGCTTCGCGGACGAAGATTTATGGAGGGGGTAAATGTCCACGTCAGCTGCAGGCTCGTTTGTGGCTGACAAGTCCGATGCGGGACAAGCAGACACGGTTGCAGCAGTTGCAGGGGAAAATTGGTGGGTTGGGGTTGGGTGTTGGGTTTTTCCTCCTTTGTCTTTTGTCAGTGAGGTGGGCTCTGCGGTCTTCTTCAAAGGAGGTTGCTGCCCGCCGCACTGTGAGGCGCCAAGATGTACGGTTTGAGGCGATATCAGCCCACTGGCGGTGGTCAATGTGGCAGGCACCAAGAGATTTCTTTAGGCAGTCCTTGTACCTATATAACATTTGCTAACCACCAGAGCGCTGATGTTATTTTATTTTCCTGCCCTGGACGTACCTTTTCTGGCACTTTTTAAAATACTCAGCTACATTCCATCCTAACAGATGTTTCAACTTCATAACTTTTGAACAGTAAAAAAAAATCTTCATTTTTTAAATTTAAATTTTAAATTTGGACGTACTGGTCATTTTGGCCCATGAGTCCGAGCCGCCCAACTTGCACCCTCTGAACCTACAGCCCGGTGCATTTTGAACAGTGGGGAGAAAACTGGATCCCCCGGGAAAACCCACGCAGACACGGTAGAAAGCATACAAACTCCTTACAGACAGAGCAGGAATCAAACCCCATTGTTGGCGCTGTAAAGGCATTGGGCTAACTGCTGCACCAACCTTGCCTGATGGGCCTTTTTTTTCCTCTCATGATGCCATCTTCAATGTTCATGTCTGCTTTGCTTGTAATTCTTGAGAAAAATGGAAGAAATGAGTTATGGGATAAAAATCCTAGCAGCTTCTGTGGAGAAGGAAACAGCTAATATTTTAGATGGATGATTTTTTTTATCAGAAAGCAGGATGGAATGAGGGTATTTGTAGCATTATCTAATTTACAGCATCTGCAATTGTTTAATGCTTTTTTTTCAATGAAGATGCATGCTCCTTCAGATCCAAGGGCAGTTTCTTCCCTGCTGTTCTCAGGACCACCTATTCATTAAAGAAGATGATGCATTGTGCTGTGTGACTCTACCTTTCCTCTTTAGCATTGTGTTTTACATGACATTATACCCTTCACTTTTGTTTTACAGGGAACACTGCTGTCGGAGAGCAGCAGCAATCCTCAAGGATCCACACCACCCAGCTCTGTTCTCACAGCTGCCATCAGGAAAGAGGTACAAGTGCCACAAGACTGATCCCACCAGGTTCAGGAACAGCTGCTGCCCCTCCACTGTCATACTCCTCAATGACAAATTCAACCAGGGACTCATTTAAGGATTCTAACTTTTGCACTTCGTGGAATTTTGTTTCATCTCTTTATTGCACTGTCAGTTTGTTTACATTTTTTAATTCATTTACATGTCATGTTGAGTGTGGGTTTTTGCACTACCAATAAGTGATAATTCTGCTTCACCCACAGGGAAAAGAATTTCAGGTTTGTATGTCATGTGGTATAGGTCCTCTGGCAATGAATCCAAAACCTGAATCTGTTTCACTGCAACATTATATTTTGCTTCCTGCACCTCCTGCTTGCACCACGCGGTCAACTGGCTCATGGATGCCAGGTATCGGGACCAGGATTCGGGAGGGTCCAGAGGGCAAGAAGGGCTCCTGAAGGCTTTGGGCCTTGAAGACTTCCTCGTCATATTGAGGGTTTGGACCTGGAGCTCTGGTAGCTGATGGCTTGAACAGGAATCAGGGCAGCTTCAGAAGCCGCAGGAGCACTGGAGGAAAATCCATGGACCCTCTGTATCTCTTTCTCTTTTTTGTTAGGGGCAATGCTCATGGTAACCCTGTCTGCCTTATGGCAGAAAAGGTTGGTGTTGCATTTTATGTGCAATCTTCTTTTTTCTTCTTTGGCTTGGCTTCGCGGATGAAGATTTATGGAGGGGTATGTCCACGTCTGCTGCAGGCTTGTTGGTGACTGACAAGTCCGATGCGGGACAGGTAGGCACGGTTGCAGCGGTTGCAAGCGAAAATTGGTTGGTTGGGGTTGGGTGTTGGGTTTTTCCTCCTTTGTCTTTTGTCAGTGAGGTGGGCTCTGCGGTCTTCTTCAAAGGAGGTTGCTGCCCGCCGAACTGTGAGGCACCAAGATGCGCGGTTTGAGGCGATATCAGCCCACTGGCGGTGGTCAATGTGGCAGGCACCAAGAGATTTCTTTAGGCAGTCCTTGTGCCTCTTCTTTGGTGCACCTCTGTCTCGGTGGCTAGTGGAGAGCTCGCCATATAACACGATCTTGGGAAGGTGATGGTACTCCATTCTGGAGACGTGACCCATCCAGCGCAGTTGGGTCTTCAGCAGCGTGGATTCGATTCTTGCGGACTATGGCAGCTCGAGTACGTCGATGTTGGTGATGAAGTCATTCCAATGAATGTTGAGGATGGAGCGGAGACAGTGCTGATGGAAGCATTCGAGGAGTCGTAGGTGATGCCGGTAGAGGACCCATGATTTGGAGCCGAACAGGAGCGTGGGTATGACAACGACTCTGTACACGCTGCTCTTTGTGTGTTTCTTCAGGTGATTGTTTTTCCAAACTCTTTTGTGTAGGTTTCCAAAGGCACTATTTGCCTTGGTGAGTCTGTTGTCTATCTCGTTGTCAATCCTTGCATCCGATGAAATGGTGCAGCCGAGGTAGGTAAACTGGTTGACCGTTTTGAGTTCTATGTGCCCGATGGAGATGTGGGGGGGTGCTGGTAGTCATGGTGGGGAGCTGGCTGATGGAGGACCTCAGCTTTCTTCAGGCTGATTTCCAAGCCAAACATTTTGGCAGTTTCCGCAAAACAGGACGTCATGCGCTGGAGAGCTGGCTCTGAATGGGCAACTAAAGTGGCATCCTCTGCAAAGAGTAGATCACGGACAAGTTGCTCTTGTGTCTTGGTGTGAGCTTGCAGGCACCTCAGATTGAAGAGACTGCCATCCGTGCGGTACCGGATGTAAACACCGTCTTCATTGTTGAGGCCTTTCATGGCTTGTTTCAGCATCATGCTGAAGAAGATACTAAAGAGGGTTGGTGCGAGGACGCAGCCTTGCTTCACGCCGTTGTCAATGGAAAAGGGTTTGGAGAACTCATTGCTGTATCTGACCTGACTTTGTTGGTTTTCGTGCAGTTGGATAACCATGTTGAGGAAATTGGGGCAGCATCCGAGGCGCTCTAGTATTTGCCAAAGCCCTTTTCCTGCTCACGGTGTCAAAGGCTTTGGTGAGGTCAACAAAGGTGATGTAGAGTCCTTTGTTTTGTTCTCTGCACTTTTCTTGGAGCTGCCTGAGGGCAAAGACCATGTCAGTAGTTCCTCTGTTTGCGCGAAAGCCACACTATGATTCTGGGAGGACATTTTCGGCGACACTAGATATTAGTCTATTAAGGAGAATCCTAGCGAAGATTTTGCCTGCAATGGAGAGCAGCGTGATTCCCCTGTAGTTTGAGCAGTCTGATTTCTCGCCTTTGTTTTTGTACAGGGTGATAATGATGGCAATAAAAGGATGGCAATAAAAGGATCTGTGAACCTTGTGGTTGACTTGCCTGGATAGCAGACAAAACAACATTTTCTCTGAGTCTTGGTACATGGGACAACCAACAATTCATTTCAATAACAGCTTCCTGAACACTTTTGAGCTGCTGTAATATTTTAAATCCATGTGTATATTGTCTACAAAACAAGCTGTTTTGGACAGTCTGTGCAAGTGTTGTCTTTGGTCTGGACATGCATGGAAACCATTTAAAGATGTTGCCGAGAATGTTCTTGGCAACTATGGAGCACCAAACTATGTCCAGTCTACTGACGACACACTTCAAGCCTACAAAACCACGAAGTGTAACATGTCATTGAAAATTCATTTTCTGCATTCACACTTGGACCTCTTCCCTGCTGATCTGGTGCAGTCATTGACGAACATGGTGAAAGGTTTCACCAGGACATTGTGACCATGGGAAACTGGAATCCATCAATGTCAGTCGACTATTGTTGTACGATGGCACGAGAGGCATCAGATGCTGAATACAAACAAAAACCAGCGGCAAAACATGTTTACGTCAATTAAACCAACACAATGTGTCAGCATCGTTAGGCAATTAAACGTGCTAAACTCAATAATAATTTAATGTTTTTCCAACTTCCTACATGATACAGCAAATCTGAAATTATCTTTGTGTTCATCTTAAAGTTGTCTATCATAATCCACAATTTTCTTTCATGAAGCAAACCTTTTGGAAAAAAAATGGTTGACTAGGGTTATTTAACTTTTCTGCTGTTTGCACTTCATTAATTTTATGCATTATTTTCACAGGTGGAAGCTGTGCACACAAGTAAATTTTCCAGAAATTCTCTTTCTACTTAACCTCTAGCTCACTCCAACTCCACTAATTAATGTTGCACCATCTCCAGGCAGACATGCTTCCTGCAGTGGAGACTGCAATCTGAAGAGAATCTGTGCTCTCTTATTTATTCTAGAAGTCACTGAATCACCAGAGATCCGAATTATAATTAACTGATGGATTAATTTGATCTCAATTCAGTTGGCAATTGGTATCTTTGATTATTGCATCTTTATTTTCTCTTTATTAAGATGATTAACTTGCAAGCAGTGATAACTTTTGTTCCAAAAAGATTTTT
The DNA here is from genome assembly GCF_036971445.1 of Narcine bancroftii. NCBI lineage: Eukaryota > Metazoa > Chordata > Chondrichthyes > Torpediniformes > Narcinidae > Narcine > Narcine bancroftii. The sequence continues at coordinate 94,316,893 of NC_091474.1, forward strand.
AGTTGGTCGCATTAATAGATGTGAAAGACCAAAGGAAGAATTTTCACAGAATTCTTCTTTTCTCAGGAAAAAGAATAAACTCCAGAGGGTTGTCAACTCAGCCCGCGACATCATGAGCACCAGTCTTCACTCCATCGAGGGCGGTGTCTTAGAAGAGCAGCCTCTATCCTCAAAGACCCCACCACCACCCAGCCCACACGCCCTCTTCTACCATCAGAGAAAAGGTACAGGAGCTTAAAGACGAGCGCTCAGCGGCACAAGGTCAGCTTCTTCCCCGCTGTCATCAGATTCCGGAATGATCAATGAACCCAAGACATGGTCTTACTTTTTGTGCCCTATTCTTTTTATTTTATCAGTGATGTTGTAAGATGGTTTATAATATGAATGTTTTCACTAAGATGCTGCCGTAAAACATTGAATTTCATGACTTGCTCATGGCAATAAATCTTGATTCTGATTCCTGTTATGTGGCCCTTGATTAAGTGTGTGGAGCATTTCCACAGAAGCACTCAGATTTCCTTCCCCTAGCTCTTTATCCACAGAGGCAAAAACAACCCCCCCCCCCCACCCCCCCCATCCAGCCCATTCTTACCATATAACCATATAACAATTACAGTACAGAAACAGGCCATCTCAGCCCCTCTAGTCTGCACCGATCTAAATGAACTCCACTAGTCCCACCTATCTGCTCCCTGTCCATAACCCTCCAATCCCCTCATATCCATGCCATCATTCAACTTTCTCTTAAATTACAAAATTGACCCTGCCTCTTCAAGAAGGTCATTCCACTCAGCCACCACTCTCTGAGCTTCCTCTTATGTTACCTCTAAAGTTTTGCCCCCTAACCCTTAACATGACCCCTCAAGGGGAAGAGCCTATTTAGATCTACCTTCCCTCTCTCCTGTGTCCCTTGCAATTAACACCTTTTGCCTGTTGTTCTGCACTCCTCCCACTGGTCTTTCTTCCCTCTCCAGCCTTTTAATGCAAGGCTCCTATTTGATCTTTACTCATGCCTTGAAGAAGGGCTCAGTTGTGGTATATATATTTACCTCCTCTGGATGCTGTGAGACCTGCTGGGTTGCCCCAGCAATTTTGTAGTTTACTACAATCGCAGCGCCTGCAGACTTTTGTGCTTTGCACCATTCTTTCACACAGGTGTCCAAGCCTCCAGTGAACCTTGGCAACCCCAACCTCTTCTGAAGTTCACGTTTGATTGTAACCAGTTATGCATTGAAACTATCAAGTCCTGTCTGAAGAGGAACAAAGAAGGAGAGCAAACTCTGGAGAGAGACATCTGAATGAATTGTACTGGAGTTGAAAGTTGAAAGTTCAGATTTATTGCTGGAGTATGTATATGGCATCACATACGGCCCTAAGATTCTTTTTTCCTGTAGACCAGGTAGAATTTCTACTTCTCTGTAGTGCGAAAAAATGTACCGTATATTTCGGTAAATAAGTTGACTGGTGTATAAGTCAAAAAAAGTCACCACTCCCCCTTTTTCAGCCTCATTTTTTATGATATGTCCAGCATATTTTCTGGCTGCCAGGGGTGCCCTGCTGACCAGTGTATAAGTCAACCCTCAAAGCTCGCAATGCCATTGACTGGAGTATACGTCGACCCCCCCCCCCCCCCCATAGATCGCACGGGTGCTGGCTGGAGGTGATTGCTATTATGGTCCATTGGCACCACACGATGAATATATGAAGCAAGCATAAAGTTGAAAGTGATAGAAATGGCCAAAAAAAGCAACAACTGACCTGCTGTGAGAAAATTTGACGTTCGTGAGAAGTCGGTTAGAGATTAAAGGAAGAAAGAAGAGACTTTCAAAAAAATATCAAAAAGGCAATGTTCAATGAGAAAAGGAATCACTCATTGGCTAATCATGTTGCAGAATGGGTACGTGAACAGAGGCCAGATTGCTACATAGTCACTTGAAATAAAATAAGAACATTTGCGGTGCAGTGGGTCAAATCGCACCCAGTCCTCAGTGATGACTTTAAGGCTAGAGTCGGTTGGTGCAATCATTTTTTGAACCGGAAAAATTTGGCATTACACCAAAAAACAAAAGTTGCACAGAAACTACCAAAAAATCTTGATCATCAAGTTGTAAGTTTTCACGAGTTTATTATACGGAACCAGCAGAAACATCAGTTTGCATTGGCAAATATTGGAAACCTGGACAAAACCCCCCATGAATTTTGACATGATAGACAATAGGACAGTGGAATGGAAAGGTGTTAAAAATGTGCAAATCAGAAGTACAGGCCACGAAAGGACCAGGTTGACTGTGGTGTGATCATGCATGGCCGACGGGACAAAGTTAAGATCCATGGTAATCTTCAAATGCAAAATTAAACCGAAAATGAAATTCCCTAGAGATATGTTTCATGAAAAAGGACGGGTGGATGAAAATGGTGTAAAACTATGGATAGAGCAGGCGGCCAGGCGGTTTACACAAAGAATGGAGTTTGCTGGTCTGTGATATAGCCACTTAACTGAGAAGACTAAAAGCAGATTAGCGCTACTTAATACTTACACAGTGGTTATCCCGGGGGGGGGGGGGGGGGGTGGGTTGACGTTTATATTTCAATGTCCCGCCGTCTGCTTGAACAAGCCATTCAAAGATCACGGGAGCAAGGAATAGAATACATGGATGTCGAGTGCAGAAAAGTCATTTACAAAAGGCGGGACAATGAGTACTGCATCACTTAATGTGCTGCGTAACTTCGAGATCAAGGCAAGGGACAAAGTTAAAGTAGAGACTGTGATAAAATCGTTCAAAAAGTGCAGTATCTCTTGAGCAATTGATGGCGCGGAAGATGATTTATTGTGGGACACTGACGACGAAGCTGAAGCCGCCTCATCAGATTTGACGACTCTTTAAACAGTGAGAGTATGGATGTGTTACCGTCATCTTTGGTTCAGACGATGACAGCACGAGCGATTTTGAAGGGTTCTAAATGTGTTGTTGTTTTCAGACAATGATACCAATTGTGAAGCGTGCTAATTGTGTTATTTTCAATAAAAATCTCAATGAAAATCTGTCGCAATTTTTTTGGTTTTTCAAGGGTCAACATACCCCTGATCAGCGCGGATTGGATTTTGAGCTAAATTTAAGGTCTCAAAAGTATATCCAGTGTATAAGTCGACCTCCATTTTTTGAGAGAGTTTTTGGGGGTTTCATGACTCGTCTTCTATGCTGAAAAATGCTTTATAAACAAAAGCGAGAAATGTAAACAAGGAAAGAAGTGCAAAAAATAATTTAAAAAATAAACATTTGTATTTTTAATTTTTAAAAAAATACTATTTTTAAGAAATCACCAATAATGAGGAGATGTCCAGTACAGAGAAAGTGAAGAGAGGAAAGTTTAGGGGCGACTTCAAGTTGTTGAGAGTTGTGAGTGACCGGAATGCTTTGCCAGGGATAGTGAAACAAGAGGGGTCTTTCAGAGAATCTTAGACAGCAGATGGATGAAAGAAAAATAGAGCATCAGGAGGTAGGAAGGGATTCATTAAAAAAAAATTGTTAGGAATATATAGGTGGGAACAACATCGAGGGCCGTAGGGCCTGTCCTTTGCTATAGAGTTCGATGATATCTCAATGAGACAATTTGAGTACTTGGATGAACATGATGTTATCTACTTAATTGTGCTATAGATTGGAGCAACTTACGTTAATGGATTGAACAATAGTGTACACAACTCCTGAATCCATGCCCAATAACCCAACAGAATACAAATATCAGATCAAATTGAAATGCATATTAAACCTGCCATCCAACAGCACATAAAACTATACCCACTCTTTACTAACGGATATTAACATCACTTACTCCCTAATATTGCATAAGACAAATCTATTGTCCAGTAACATTTTCAACATCAAACTAATGACCTATAATGAAAACTCTATCAATAAGTGTCCAATCAACTCAAAATATAGTTTAATAGACAAGGAATCTAGTGATCAATAAAATTCACTCATGTGGTGGATGCTTTTCAAATGCCAGAAGTGTAGAATCCACGGAAAATCGTGATTGGCAGCTGGGAGCATGACTTGCACAGAGCGAGCGCTTCAGTTGTGTTTGCCCTGCCCAGGCTCATGCACAAAATGCCCAAACTGCGAATGGGGATGCCGTGCCACATGCAGGAAATCAACATGATATGAAATGTGTAGTACAAGAGCAATTTCTTGGGCAGTGTCTGGTAGAGCCAAGAAAGCAGCTGAGAGTTACACAGCTGTGCGTCATAGAATTAGGCCATTCAGCCCACCACAATCATGCTGACTAGAGTTATTCAGCACAGAAAGGGCCTTTTGAACCAACTAAGTTGATATCCTGGGCTTGTCTCATTTTGCTTGCATCTAGTCCATATTTTCCTAACCATATATCTCTCCAACTAATCAGCATTAATTGTACAAACTGACATACTCCTGCTCTGATTTCTTGTGTGTTTATTTATTCACTCAAAAGACGGTGAATCTTTGGAATTCTTTTTCTCTTACAGACAGATCCTTCAAAAATTAGATCAATAGATTTCTGGTTGCATGAGGTTAAAAAAAAATCAGTCAACATCTTGCTGAACACACTCAAGGGACTGAAGGTGAAATCCGAGATTTTAATTTTATATCCTTAAGTTCACGAACAGCTCAAAGCAACAGGATCGCCAAGCAAAGCATCATGACTTCCATTTTTGTGGAGCTGCTGGTCAGAAACAGTTGCAAAGAATATTGGAAACTCCAAAAGACTGGATTTGTTCAGGGCTTTTGGGAAGTAAAATGCTCCAATTACACTGGACAACAATTTGTTTTTTCAAATCGTTTGCTTCCCGAAACAAAAATGGGGATTACAAGAGACAGCGTCAAGCTGAACACAATTTCAGATTTTTGATACCATGTGGGTAGTTGGAGAAACATTTTATTGAATTGAATATGTTCAATCGCATAATGATGTTGACACACTGCCTTAGTCAATTGACCTAAAAATATTTACCTGCTGATTTTCGTTTGTACTCAGCGTTTGATGGCCCTCATGTCAATGTTCAACAATAGTCGGCCGGCATTGATGGATTCCAGCTGCCCCCCCGCTACTGCTTTTCCATAGTGGCAATGTCCTGGTGAAACCTTTCACTGACTGCACCAAGATCAGCAGGGAAGAAGTGCAAATGTGAAGGCAAAAATTAAATTTTCAATGGCATGTATGCTTAAAGCAGACTGGAAATATGACAGGAAATCACAAAAATTAAGTTATATCTAAACGCAATGAGATAGGAACATTTTAAGGTGATATCCATGATCAGCAGCCCAAAATCCATTACTTACATCCAAAAGGCTTTAGGAAGCAAAATCTTCATTGGTCATTGTTACTGTTGTCAAAACGGGGGCTGTAGTCTTCAAGTCTTCATGCTGATGGACCTAGTCGAGTTCCCATCGAGGGATCAGCAGTGGACAGGTTTGAGAACTTCAAATTCCTGGGTGTAAACATCTGTGAAGATCTCTCCTGGGCCCTCCATGTCGATGTTATCATGAAGAAGGCTCGCCAGCGGCTATACTTGGTGAGGTGTTTGAGGAGATTTGGTCCGTCACTGAAGACTCTCGAAAATTTCTATAGGTTTACTGTGTAGAGCATTCTGACTGTGTGGCATAGATTGCACAGTCAATTTGTTTACATTTGTTAACTGTTTACAGTTCTTTACTTATCTACATGTGTAGGTTTTTCTTGTACTATCAATAAATGGTAATTTTGCCTCTTTCGCAGGAATAAGAATCTCAGGGTTGTAAGTGATGTCATGCATGTACTCTGACCATAAATCTGAAGTCAGAAATCTGGAGGTGCCAAAGCACAGGAGAATTAAAAAAGAAAACTCCAGAGGGTTGTTAACTCGACCGGTACCATCACAGGCTTCACTCCATCGAGGACATCTTCAAGAGACGGTGCCTTAAGGACTGCCCAAGCCATGCCCTCCATCGTGCCACTACCATCGCACGAGCACTTAGCGGCACAGGGACAGCTTCTTCACCCCCCCCCCCCAGTCATCAGATTCCTGAGTGACTGATGAACCACAGACACGGCCTCACTTTTTCTTTTCCTTGCATTGTTGATTCATTTTTGAAAGGTAATTCATAGCAATATTTTCACTATGATCGCTGCTGAAAACAACGGACTTTGTGACATGGCAATAAACTCTGATTCTGATTCTACAGAAAGCAGGAGGAGAGATGCTTTCATTGCAGAGTCTGAAGAGGGAAGGTGAGTAGAGAGCTACATACTTCTACCAGCAGACCCACCCACATCTTCATTTACTATTAATAAAATGGTGAAGGCCCTTATAGTCCTGATAATTCCAACAGTTTACAGCTGTGTGTATGATAATCAGGGACATTCCTCTCCTTGAGTGGAGTGATTGAGAGAGTGCAATACACCAAATAAACTCAGCAGGTCAAGTAGCATCTATAGGAAGTAAAAGGTAAGCAACATTTTGGCCCTGAGCCCTTTGCCATGGTGCGAGCAAAAAGCAAGCAGGCGCCTGAATAAATTGGGTCAATAAACAATAGACAGTAGGTGCTGTAGTGGGCCAATTGGCCCATCTAACCAGCACCACCATTTTTCAGATCATGGCTGATCATTCACTATCCCTGCCTTATCTCCATAACCTTAACTCCCACAAGAGCCTTATCTAACTCCCTTCTGAACATATCCAGCGAATCTGCCCATACCACCCTCTTCAGCTCCTGCATAAAAAGATTTCTCCTCATCTCCGTCCTAAAGGGCCTTCCCTGTTTCCTTAAACTATGCCCTCTAGACAGGGGGACGAAGAATCAAAATCAAAATGTGCTGTTTTGATGTATTAAATTACGGTGCTGTAAATACAAATATCTGAAACAAAATAAAGGAGGTAGAGGAAAGGATGTGGGCAGGCTGCAGGATTCTCAAAGGTTCAGGAAGAGATCACCCTTACCTGCGTGAGGCTCAGCATTAACCTGGACCTCTAGGCAAGCCATGATACCCCATCAATGACTCCAAAAGACTGCAAAACTGATAGAATGGAGACACGTCCATGCTGGTTGACTGTCCTGGTGGAACAGTCACCTTTATTCAGGACTCTGTGGGAGGTGCTATGGGTACAGTCAACCAATGGGTTCACCCAGACAGATAAATAAATATATATATCACTCACCTGTTGTTTCTGAAAAGAATCCGGTGGGGTGAAGTGCTGATGGTGTAATCACAAGTTAAGTCTTTTGGGCAGTCTGGTTTCTTGCTGTGACTGTTTTAGTACCGGCTGTGACTGCGGCTCAGCGATGGGGTCCTGGACAGTCTGGGGTAGCTGTATGCAGTTGGCTTGGTGGGTGCGTAGTGATGGGTCTGGCGTGTCACCTGTTGGAGCTGGAGGGTAACAAGCATCATTGCCCTGGTGCATCAAGGGTAACTATAGGAGAAGGGGGTGCCGTGTGATATGTAATGGTCTCCAGAGCTCCTGAGGGCCCAGCAGGGTATGCTGCATAGGCACGGTTGGTGTGGAGGAGCTGAACCTTTTCGACAAGTGGGTCAGACCTATGGATCCTTACCCGCTTCTGGAGTAGGACCGGCCCTGAGGAAGTCAGCCCAACCAGCAGCATTGTCCCTGTTGCAGACTTCCTAGGTGGTGTGGCGCTGGTGGCAGTACATAGAAGGGATCTGATCGAGTGAAGCACCTCAGGGAGGACCTCTTGCCAGAAGGAAACTGGTAGGTCTCTAGGTTAAGAGGATGGCCTTCTAGACTCTTTCCACCTACCCATTACAACCGGGGGTTGTAACTAGTGGTCCTGCTCATGGCGATGCCTCTGGCCACCAAGTAATGGTGCAGCTCATCGCTCATAAATGAGGACCCCCAGTCACCATGAATATAGCTAGGAAAGCCAAACAAGGTGAGGGGACTGCATAGGGCCTTGTTGACTGTGGCAGCTGTCATATCATGGCAGGGGATGGTTTGAAGTTGCCGCTCAGGCATACAAAGGGAACTCAACAGCTGTGAAGGAGGACGAAGGCTGCAACAAATCCATCAGCTCCAATCATCATGGTTTCCATACCATTGGAGCTAGTTGGTTGATTTGTGAAGTATCATGTCCTTCCTGGAGTGCAACGTCAAGCACAGGTTAAACAACTACATGCACAGGTGTCTTCACTCTGTGGATCGACAGAATGAAGGTCATCGTGCTCGACTGCAAGGGATAGCCATGGAGACACACCATGTCCAATAACATCAAACAAGTGTCCGAAAGCAAAGGCAAAAGTAGACTTTAATCCAATTAAAAAACTGAACTGCAATCCACTGACCAATAGGAGAAGCAATTCCAACTCAATGAGTATTAAGAACAAAATTCTGAACTGCTGATCAAAGGTGAATACAACTTCAAGCTCTAACCTAGAAACCACCTCCAACTCATGAATCATTAAACCACACTTCAATAATCCATTTCTCATCTACTCTCCAATGGAACACGAGTCCGATATTGCAATAAAACCCTTACCTCCAACCTACTGAGAACAGTTAAACCCCAGTATCCAGCAGCTACGGGGATTGCAGATGCCAGATATGTGAATTTTCTGGTTGCTTGATACTAACAATGCCTAACTAATATACCTGCATTAAAAATAAACAGTTTAAAAGACAAAACACAGGGAAAAATGTAAAGTAATTTGAAAAAAATCAGTAGCGTAGTCCTCAATTATGTAAAGTTGCAGTGCCAGAAATCAGTTAATGAGTTTGAATCCCACTCTGTCTGTAAGGAGTTTGCACGTTCTCCCCGTGTCAGCGTGGGTTTCCTCCAGGTGCTCCAGTTTCCTCCAACCCTTCAAAACATACATGGGGTCATAGGTAAATTGGGAATAAATGGGGGGCACGGGCTCGAATGCTGTGTGTCCAAATTAAAAAATTGAAATCGGGTAATTCTCATATTTACAAAATTTAAATCTAATATGAACCCCGTGTCGTTGGCGCTGTAACAGTGTTGTGCTAACTGCTACATTAAGGGTGCTTCCATCATAATTAACCTCCCTCCCCCAAGTTTACAGATGCAAGCAGACCTTGACTTACAATGGGGTTCGGGTCCAGGACTCGTAAGTCAAAAGTATCGTAAGTCAAAACAATACTGCACTTGACGGATTTAATTTTTTTATTGAAACACTGAAAACCTTTATTCAAAAGCCATTTACACTGAAATAAAACATCACTGCAATGTACACAGCATTGGGAGCTTGGATGCCCGGCGGCCGAGGCGTCATGAGCTCGGATGGGAGGACGGCCTGTGTAGGGATCCATGGTCGGGAGCTCGGATGGGCGAATGGCCTAAGCATCAGGAGCTTGGATGCATGGGTGTCCAGTGAGAAGATCATTGCCTCGCATGTTGAAAATGTGGCGAAATATCGGAACTTGAAATCGAAACTATAGATTCTGACCATCGTAACTTTGAAATATCGTAAGTCGGAACATCATAAGTCGGGGTCCATCTGTTAAGCCTTACCAATATACCGAATACTAAAGATAAAGACTTTTACCAAGCAGGGATAGGAGAGTCGCCCCAACATATTTCCACACTGCTAGCTAATTACTCAAATAACAGCCAAATTCAAACTTACTGTGAAGGAACACATGGAATTGCAAACTATTGCCTATCTTTCTGTGGAATACATGAAGCATGCCTTATTTTGGGCCAACACCCTCAAATACCTTGATGACTGGTGCTATTTCCTGCACTTTCAGGTGACTTGAAAGTATTATTATTCCTGCTACCAATCTCCACCAGCCAACTTCCACCAAGTCCAAGTTTATTTGCCACATGTAGCAAGATGAAGTGATAAAACTCTCTCTTCCCCCTGAGAGTAAGGAAAATGTGGCTCTGGTCTTTGCCCTACCAATCTTCACAATCAACTTGTCCTTCTGGCCCTTAAACCCTTGCTGCCCAAAAAATCCCAATTAACCTACAACCGCCATGTGTTTAGAAAGGTGGGAGGAAACTGGAGCACCCGGAGGAAACCCACTCAGGTCACAGAGAGAACATACAAACTCCTTACTGACAGTGTTAGATTTGAACCCTTGCGCTGTAATAAAGTGGCACTTACCGTGCCGCCTAGCGTTCATCTGATGTCATTTCTGCCATGTTCTATTGATGCCAATTCTTCATTCCAAGGAAATGTTCATGCTTGGTTTAACCATCTGCCTCTAACAACGCTCCCTCCCCTTCTCATGTAACCACAGGTGATGCAACATCTAATTCCATCATTCCAAGAGCCCAATCTCTCCACCAGGTGAAGCCGTGACTCGCCGAGCTCGCTCCCAATTTGGCATGCTGTGCTCATAATGTGGAGTCTTCCACCTGGAGAAGCCAAACCTAAATTTGATGACCAACTTTGAAGAATACCTCTATCAAAGCTTGCAGAGGGATCTGGACCTGCTGGAAAAATTGCAAATGGAATTTATTACAGACAAGTGTGAGGTGTTGCATTTTGGAAGGACAAACCAGGAAAGGACATACACAGTAAATGGTCGGGCACTGAGGAGTGCAGTAGATCAGAGGGATTTGGAAATTCAGATACATAATTCCCTGAAAGTGGATAGAGTTGTGAAGGGAATTTTTAAACATACTGGCCTTGTTAAATTAGGTATTGAGTATAGGAGTTATGGTAAAATTGTATACGTTGTATAAAAATAATTAATGAATCAAAGACACTGCCCTACTTTTTGTGCACTATTTTTTGTACTTTTTTATACTGATGTCGTAAGATGGTTATAATATGAAAGTTTGCACTATGACGCTGCCACAAAACACCAAATTTCATGACTAGTTCATGACAATAATAAATTCTTATTCTGATATTGGTGAGGCAGGAGAGTCTTCTTCCTGATTGCATCAACATGGAGGTTCCAGGACCTCAAGGATATTGACATCCAGGAGCTTCAAGACAGATGAACTCTAGTTAGAAACCCTTCGACCATCTCTCTTTCTTTCTCTCTCTCTCTCTCTCTCTCTCTCTCTCTCTCTCTCTCTCTCTCTCTCTCTCTCTCCCTCTCTCTCTCATTTGGGTACCCCCAATTTTGCCACATCCATTTTCTGGGTCTCTAGCCTTTATTCTTTAGAGCCTTCCCCCTTCTCTCCAATTTAAAACACATTGAATTTCTAACTGCTTGGGAGAGGGCGTCATCTTGCTTTACGAACTTGGCTCATCACTCCAGGGTTGGTCCGTTCATTGGCCACTGCCGACCTTGAAGTGAAGGCGGGCAGGGGAAATCTGGGAGAGTTTCAGGGAAGGTGGGGAAGAATGAAATGGGATGAGTGTAGGCAACTCCAACCCATATTCTGATAACAAGAGAAAATGCCAACAACCGTTCCAGAATGCATGTTATTTAAAATTTGTGCCAAATACTACACCTGACTGTTATTTACACATCCACAACTCCATCACCCTAATATCACAATCAATTCCAATGCACAGCCTCATGTCACAAGCAATACTAACATACTGCCCAATAATATATAGAACTCCATGTGCTTATCCATTAACATAAGCAGCTCTAACTTATGGTCCAACAGCATACAAATTTTCATTGAAATAGTTATTGACCTAATCAATTTCTTGTTACAATTCAGTAGGAAATCTAGTCAATAAAATGAACAATTCCAACCTATTGTCAACTAACACAGAGAATACAAATATACTCTCTGCGAGTTCACACTGCTTCAGATTGCTTTAATCGTCATGTATCGCACACAACTCCAGCCTACTGATTAACACCAATGGATCATGGATTGTTGGCTAATAACATAAGTATAATAAAAAGAGAAAAAAAGAAGTGTTTGATTCATATCGGATACTTCAAAATTACTGTGCAATGGTCCAAGCATTTCACCTTTTTTTTTGTCCCAAGACAATAAGAGCTGAGTAAAATAAATTTGCAATGACCCAAGCAGTTCCACTTTCGAACTGGCATTGAACATTGCGGACGACCTCTGACCACTGCTGGCAACTTAATATCTAACAGCGCCAAACTGCTGTTGATACCACAGATGGCTCTGCAATAATGTTCATAACTGCAACCATAGACACAACTGTTGACCCATGTGCAATACCAAACAAAAATATTCCATCCCTTCTACTTTCTAACCTGTGGCCCAACAACAATAACTGCTTTGAACTGCTAGCTAATATCAGACACAGTCAGTAACACAATCAACATTCAACTCTCATACTTTGATTTTGTTCAATGGACAAGCCAGAGTTTAATAAGATACCTACAACCTACAGTGCATGAACCAAATTGGATGTATTACGGTATCAACTCCGACTATTGTCGAAAGGTGGGAACTCTGAAACATGGCGGGACGGTTAGTGTAATGGTTAACGCACTGCCTGAGTTCGAATCCAGTGCTGTCTGGAGCAAGTTTGTGCACTCTTCCCGTGTCTGCGTGGACTTCCTCCCACCCTTCAAAATGTACTGGGATTGTTGGTCATTCGGGCTGCATGTGCGCAGCACTGGCTTGTGAGCCGGAAGGGTTTGCTACCACGCCGTATATCTAAATATAAACTGAAATTCGAAAGCCACTACTCCCACATTCACTCTATTAACACAATCTCTGAACTATTTAACTTCAACCTCACGTCAGGTAACAGACCTACTACCCAATCGCAATTAGAGCTTTGATCAATTGGCCCAACAATATGTAACCGCAAATTGTTGTCGAGGTGCAGAACCAGCGCATTCACACTTCTGGCCCTGATAGCCTATGGTAGAAGTATCATCCGATCACATTCCCAGCTCTAGCATTCTTAAATCATTGTCAAAACCCATGATCAAATTCATTCGGCTGCAGTCAACTATCCAACAATTCCAATTCCAACTTACTCTCCAGTACATGCAAAAACTTCTCATCAAATCAGGGAATAGTTCCTCCACGGATTGTGTCTTGAGTTTTTCGGCTGCTCCTTGTGGATGAATCCCTTCAGTCCTAGTCTTCCACTCATCCTCCAGAAAGCTGAAAATTATCCTTTCCTACTGGCATTACTAAGGGGGATGTGTGTGGGGGGGTTGCGGACCACTCCAGGTGACACCAAAATGACTGTCCGTTCGTGCAGTGTTCCAGCAGAAATGTATCTTTTTAGTAAAAATAGTTAGTTATAACAAGAAAAAGATTTTTTGTAAGTCCAGTTTTAACCTACAAGGCTAAAGCTCTCTGCTCATTTACTTTTTGAACCTTCCAATGCACTCTGGTCAGAGCTGTCATTATTCTCCAATTACAACGATGCTTCGAATCACGTGGATTTGTCTGCATGCGCTACCAGCATGCGCTGTTGTTTTTGTTGCTGCTGGTGCTTTTATAGTTGCTGCTTTTATCAAATTTTCTGGCATTGTGGTCATTAGTATTTATGATTTACGAGTAACATTAATATAAACAGCATTACTAAGAATTCTGGAACAGGCGGCGGTCCATGAGGGAGGGGAGGGGTTTGACACCATGAGTTACTGCAGCGGGTGACACGTCCCTGTTCCTTCCTATGCCTGTTTAATTTCCGTAGTGTGGCAGTTACAGCACCAGCGTCCCTGGTTCGAATGCGGCGTTGTTAGTAAGGAGTTTATGCATTCTCCCCGTGTCTGTGTAGGTTTTTTCCGGGTACTTCGATTTCCTCCCAAATGTTCGAAACATACCCGGAAGTGTAGGTCAAGTGGGATTAATTATAAGCAGCACAGGATCATGGGCCGGAAGGGTCTGTTACTGTGCTGTATTTATGTCGAAAATTAAAACCCCTTTTCCACCATCCCAAAGTGTTGACCATACGCAAATTTTCCAACCTCACAAAATTGTTTTCGTCACTTTCCCCTTGTATGTTTTGGCCAAAGTTTTATCTCTGTGGTTCTAGTCTTTGAATAATCCATGAATGGTTTTTGGAAAGTGACACCATGCATGTTTGGAAAAAAAAAACGAAAATAAAATATCCAAAGAAAAAAATTTAGACATACAGCCTGGTAACAGGCCCTATCAGCCCACGAGCCCATGTTTACACTCACTTAGCTCACAATTAGCTTGATGAAGTGCTCCAGCCCAAAACATTGAGGATGTATCTTTACCTTTGCTACATAAAGGCACTATTTGACCTGCTGGCTTCCTCCAGCATTGGTGTGTGTTTTTTCACTTAACCGCGGCATCAGCAGAATCCTGTGTTTTACATCTAACTTACACGCCCAGTACGTTTTGATCAGCGGGAGGAAACTGGAGCCCCCGGGCAAAAGCCTTGGAGACACAGGAAAAACCTACAGCATGGGATTTCAACCCTGGTTCCCATTGCTGGTGCTGCGCTAACCACTACACTGCCCGTTCAGTCACCGATTGTGATATTGACTCAGCTTGTTGACGTTTTTTCTTTCTATGAGTGGAGAACGTGCCCAGTTTAACCTGCCAGGAATTTTTTCCAGTTCAGCCCTTCACAAGTCTGCTTTGTTTAGAGATACACACGGAAATAGGCCCTTCTGGCCCATGAGCCCATGCCGCCCAAATACAGCCATGTGCCGAATCAACCTACTAACTCCACTAATCTTTGGAACATGGGAGGAAACCAGAGCACCCGAAGGAAACCCATGTAGGTCACAGGGTGAGCGTACAAATTCCTTATAGACAACACCAGATTCAAACCCAGAACACTAGCACTGAAATAGCATTGCACTAAATGCTACGTTAACCTGACACCCTCACTCTCTAACTCATTCGCAGGTAGCCTTGTTTACAGGTTATCCCCATGATCAATATAGTTCTGCACCCTGTCATCTCCTTCCCAGAACCGAAAGGCTTCTAACCTGAACGCATTAGCTTCTCTTCCCACAGATGCGACCTGGTCTGCTTAGTATTTCATTGACTGTCAATTATTTCTTTAGTTACCCAGTACTCGAGAGAAACACACCATGGAAAATCGTGAGCAAGCAAGCCTTGATAAGAGGTCCTGACCTGAAACATTGTCTGATCATTTCCACCTGCGGATGCTGTCTGGCCCACTGACCTCCTCCAGCAGTTCATTGTTGGATCTTGTACACCTCCATCAAATCTCCAGCCACGTACACAGCTTAATTTAATGGGACTATAACTTGAACAACTACACCACATAAAGCAAGCATGTTAAGCAGCTCAAAAATCACAGTACAAGAGCTGGATGCAACCACCTGCCCAATACAATCCTCCAGTCTCCCTGCGGTTGACACACAGAGCAAGCTGCGGACCGAGATCGTAACCCAGGCAACGCGTTACTCTGATCTGCAGCCCAATAATTACAAACTTGTCAATCTCACGGTTTTGGCACGATTAGCGTAGCGGAAAGCACAACGCCAACAGATCCTGGTTCGAACCCGCCACTGTCTGTAGGGAGCTTGTTTGTTCTTCCTGTGTCCATGTGGGTTTCCTCCCACATCCCAAGGAGATTCAGGTCTCACAGGTGTACTTGGGCAGTGCAGGCTGGAGGGATGGAAGGGCCTGTTACTATCCTTTATCTCTAAATGTAAAAAAAAACATTGTCTCTGCCCAGTTTGGCAACTTATTTTCCAACTTTTACATGTTGCAGCCTTCATTCTAAAAACTGTCAAGAAGCAGTCTGTCTACATCTATATACTATTGTCCAAAACAATGTACATAACCCGAAATACTGTTTGGTGATGGAACAGGGATGAATTGCAGAAGATGAAAGGCCCAAATACTGAGCAAACAGATGTTTTCTGTTCTCTGATAAGTGTTTCCAGGGTATAAATTCTCATCAGATTTGTTGTGATTGTGGTCTGTTCTATGGTTTACTGCGATATATAGAATTTCAGGTTTCAGATTTATTGTCAGTGTACATACATGCATTACATACGACCCTAAGGGTTTTGTGGGCGAGGCAGAATTACCACTTATTAGTAGTGCAAAAAGAAAACTGCATTCAATGTTCATATGCAAACACATAAAGAAATGTAAACAAACTGACTGTGTTATTCAGTGAGAGTTAAAAAAATCAATAAAGTGCAAAAGTAAGAGTCCCGGATTGAGTTTGTCATTGAGGAGTCTGATGGTGGAGGGGTAGCAGCTGTTCCTGAACCTGGTGGTGCGAGTCCTGTGGCACCGATGCCTCTTTCCTGATGGCAGCAGTGAGAACTGAGTGCGTCCTGGGTGGTGTGGGTCCTTGATGATCATTGCAGCTCTTTGACGGCAGTGTTCCCTGTCGATGTTCTCAATGGTGGGGAGGGTTTTACCTGTGATCTACCCAATATATGCATCTCATAATTCCCAACATTGACTGCTGGTTTAATGTGGTTTTCAGAGGATTGTCTTTGTCTGTCTTACCTAGGGCTTTACCCTCAAGGGTATTGATGTCCCCACACTTTCCACCACATGTTTGTAGAAATTTGCCATGGTGTCATACCAAATCTCCGCAAACTCCTGATGACGGGCTCTCATCACGATGCCATGAGTATGTTGGGTCTAGCAAAGATCCTCTGAGGCGCAGTGACTCGCATGAATTTAAATTTTCTCATCCACTCCACCTCTGATCCCCCAATGATCACTGGATCGTACACCTCTGGCTTTCCCTTCCTGAAATCAACAATCAGCTCCTTTACAGTTTTTTTCCGCCTCAAGCTCTTACAATTTGTATCGTACCACTACCCTGGTGTCCTCAGCCTGCCTCTTCCTTCTGGAGATGGTACCAGTGGTAGTACTGAGGGCTCCAGATCAAGCTGAGGCCCCAGATAAGTTGCTCCAGTGTATTCCACACTGACCATTCAAGACTCGAATATTTACTGAACAATATTTATTTATTTTTATAAACGTATATTTATCCTGCATACGTATCAGTTGTCTGTATGTGTGTTATGTTTGGTTGCGTGTCTGCCTGTTTTGCACTGAGGACCGGAGAACGTTGTTTCAAATCTAAATTTAGACATACAGCACAGTAACAGGCCATTTCGCCTCCACGACTCTATGCTGTCCAATTTACACCCCGTGGTAAGAACCTGCGCCATTCAAGGGAGCTCAGGAGCTTGGATGACTGGGACCATGTTCAGGGCATTGGGAGCTCTGGTGGGTGAGTAGCTGAGGTGAGGATAAGCGCTGGGGCGTCAGGAGCTCTGGTGGGTTGGCGGCCAGGGCGAGGATCTCTGTTTGGGGCATCAAGAGCTCCGGTGGGTGGGCGACCAAGGTGCGGATCCGTAGTCAGGCAGACAGGACCTCGCATGGGTGGGCGGCTGAGGCAAGGCGAGGCGGTCAGTTTGTCAGGAGCTCGGATGGGCAGGCAACCAAGGTGAGGGTTCGCAGTCGGGGCGTCGGGAGGGGCTCCAGCGGGCAGGCGGTCAGGGCATTGGGCGTTCGGGGTGGGCAGGTACTTGGGGTGTCGGGAACAGGGATGGAGGGCAGCCATGGAGTAGGTTCCCTTTTAGGAGGTATGGGAGCTTGGATGGTTGGGCGGGGGCCTGCGGTTGGAGCATCGGTAGCTCGGATGAGAGGCCAGCTGGGGTAAAAATGCAATGTATGGAAAATGCCAGCTTTTTGGTAGCGAATTTAATACGATACTTGCTGCAGTTTCCCACTGGGTGATTTGCAGTGTTTGTATAAGAGCATACGTGGTGCTTGTATAGAGAACTCAGCAAGTGCCCTCCCTTGCTTTATTTCGAAGGAGGTGTTTGAAAGATATCATCTTAGGCCATTCAACCCCCTCATTTGGAATTCCACACACCATAGCAGATGTTTGGTAAAGGATATTGCAGGCAACGTAGCTTGGAAAACGATCGCATTCTTTTGATTGGTTCCCCTGAGTGATCTGAACCTGGGAAGAAAAAGCCCTTGTTTGTCAAAGAAATAAAGAACACATTCTTTCGAGACCCTTGCACTCAAGGAGAACTGTTGACCTCGGTGCACTTGCACCTGTGTTTAAGAGAAGTCTGCTTTAAAAAGAGGTGCACTTGTCAAAGCTCTGGGGGGGGAGGGGTTTAAAAGGACATCTATCATCAAGGTACTGTTTGCAATCAAAAACTGTGGCTCACAAAGTAGCAGAGAAACCTACTTCCACAGGAATGCAGCAGATAAAGAAACGAAACGCTTACCAATATGCTGATTAGATTTGATTGAGATTGAGATGTCGGGGAAAAGACAGTGTCCGAGAATGGGTACCATGATCCTTATAGAAGAGAAAGTCCCAAGTCTTGATGAAAGGTTCCAGCCCAAATTGTTGTCGGTTCTTTTTTTTTTAACCCCCTCACAGATGCTGCTCGACCTGTTAAGTTCCATCATCTGATTGTACCACCCCCTCCCCAACCCCCGCTGAGCTCCATACCTGGTTCTTCCATGACCAGTCGTCCTACAGTTCGCTGTCAATTATACAACATGGCGGCCACCAAGCCTAGGTCTCGTGAGACCTCCTAGTTGCCGTTTTTTTTTCGGAGAGCTCTGGCCCCTAAAACAATTTGCACTGCACCCCTGGTCTTCTGTATATGGTTCCAGAGGCTGCTGGGGTTTTAGGTTTCCATACGAGTCTGATTTTAAGCTCCTGCGCTCCGTAAAACGAAAGTCTGAAAAACTTACCTTTTCACTTAGCAGAAGACCAGTAGCAAATACCAGAGCTCATCCATTTAAGGTGAAGGGAGGAAAGTTTAGGTGAAAGTTCTATTAGCACAGAGAGTGGTAGGTGTCAGGAATGATTGTGGGGTTGGGGGGGTTTGGTACTGGTACAATAGAGGCATTTAAAAGACTCAGAGGGGCACAAGACTGGTTATGGGTGTGAGATTGTCGTGGAGTGAAACACAAAAGTCTGCAGACGCTGTGATTGTAGTTAAAAACACAGAAATGCTGAAGAAGCTCAACAGGTTCCACCAGTGTTTTGGTCCTGAGCCCTTCACCAAGGTAGGGGCAGATTTACATAGGTTGACACAACACCGTGGGCTAAAGGGCCAGGACTATACTGTGATGATCTAGGTAAGACAGACAAGGACAATCTTCTGAAAACCACATTAAAGCAGCAGTCAATGTTGGGAATTATATAAGATTATGAGAGGCATATATTGGGTAGATCAGTGGTTCTCAGCCTTTTTCTTTCCATTCACATTCCACCTTAAGTAATCCCTATGCCATCGGTGTTCTGTGATTAGTAAGGAATGTGAGTGGGAAGGGAAGGTTGAGAACCACTGCTCTAGACTCAATTGTCATGGAAACATTTTGCTTGGGAAAAATTGTCATTGGCCCATTTCCTTTGGAGCTCTGAAACCATGCACATAACGAGTCCATTAGGTATGATTAAAACAGTGGTTTTCAAACCTTTTTCTTCCCATCCACATACCACCTTACTAATCACAGAGCATGGGGAATACTTAAAGTGGTATGTGAGTGGAAAGAAAAAGGTTGAGAACCACTGGGGCTGATAGTCAGAGCATTGTTCCCAGAGTGGAAATGACAAATACCAGCAGGCACCGCTGAGAGAAGCTCGTTGAAGCAGATACAACAGCGGGAGGTATTTAGACTGAAACTTGAAGAGATATGAAATAGGAGAATATGGACAATAAGCAGGCAGAAGATGGGGTTAGTTGGATGGGATCAGAGCTGACCCAGACAAGATGGGCTGAATGGCCATTTCTTGTGCTGCCCTGTCCTGTATTCTCATGACATCATTCAGTACCTGCATGTGAAGAAAGGTCCTGCCTCATGAGATGCTATTATAGCGCTTGTGACCTGGGTTTGAATTCTGAGCTGTCGGTGAGGGGTTTGCACGTTCTCCCTGTGCGGGTTTTCCCTGGGTGCTCCAGTTTCATCCTGAGGTTGTTGGTTAGTTGGGTGTAATTAGGTGGTACAGCACTCAATGACAAGAATTGTCTTCTACAGTGTTGTAAATCAAATTTAAAATATGTTTTTTTAAATCCTAATAGTGAAGGACCCCAGTAATTTGAGTTTAAAAAATATATTTTTTAAAAATTAAATTTAGACACGCAACACAGTAACAGGCCCTTTCGGCCCATGAGCCTGTGCTGCTCAATTAATCTACACCCCCTTGTACATTTTGGAGGGTGGAAGGAAACCTGAACCCCCAGAGGAAACCTACGGGGACACGAGGAGAGCGTACACACTCCTTACAGATAGCGCAGGATTCTAACCCCGTCCTTGGTCGCTGGCACTGTAACTGTGTTGCACTAACCCCTACGCCAATCATGCGCCCCTTGGAGCACGACCTTAATGGGATCTGGGGCTTAAAATTGCTCATTCGGAAACAAGATCAACCAGTAAGATGAGCCGAGGATTGGCAG
This sequence comes from Narcine bancroftii, assembly GCF_036971445.1. Lineage (NCBI taxonomy): Eukaryota > Metazoa > Chordata > Chondrichthyes > Torpediniformes > Narcinidae > Narcine > Narcine bancroftii. Next base: position 94,337,168 of record NC_091474.1, read on the forward strand.
ATTGAGTACAACTTCAAAACGTATTGGAGGTACCCTTTGATATGTTAAACCAGGCCAAATTTGTAGGGCCCTGAGAAAGGTAAAGATAAAGGTTCCATTATTGTCACATAACATGAATTTAGAATGTAACGTACACAAAGTTATTTAACTTTGGCCTACCATAACGCAGACAGGGAGTCTACACTTTGTCCAGCGCCCTTCACAAAGACCTACAGTCCTGGGTGCTCCTAGGCTGTCACCCCTCTAATTACTGACCAGTCCTGAGCCTGGTGTATTCAGGCTATCAGATGTTGCTTAGAGGCTTGGTGGAACAGGTCTATATTTCACTAGCCCCTTTTCCACTGGCATCCCAGTTCATTGGCTGTGCAGTGTCCCAGGATAGGAAGCCCTTTGTGCCATTTCCACTGGGCCACCCTTGACTGAGACACAACTCATCCCTGGGGATCGGAGTGTTCTCCCTTCAACTGGGAAACAGGTGACTTTCTGCTTTCCCTTTTCCACTGGTTTTACCAGCACGCCGATATCAGCAGATACTGGGGATATGAATAGGGGTAGACATCATTTGACGCCGGCGTTCAGACAATGTTCCTTTTCCACTGGACCGTGTCCCAGTAAATTCCCAGTTGATTCAAGGGACAGGGTGTCAGTGGGAAAGGGGCTATTGAAAGTTGTAAGACCCGCACGCAGGGTGGTGAAGAAGCCAGAGTTCATTTAACCAAACATTTCTAATTCCAGTTGCTGTCCAGTTTGAGAGCTATAGGGTGAGAACCCCATTGGGTCTGGCCACTACAACGGGCCACTATCATTCTGCATCCGCTCATTTGAATACAAGCACAAGGTCAGTGTCGAAGAGCTACTTCATGTCCAGAATTGCTCTGGAATTGGTTGGTTTGACTTGGGTGAGAAAAGAAAAATGAAATAGAAAAATTATTCTGCACTATACCTGTTGCAAAGATAACACTGGCATATTATTTTTGTTGTTTTTTTGAAGTACAGCGGGATAACAAGTACTTCCGGCCCATGAGCTTGCGCTGCTCAAGTACACCAATCAACCTGCAAACCCCGTATGTTTTTATTTTGAAGGGCAGCAGGAAACCGGAGAGCATCTGAAGGAAGCCCACGCAGCTCAGGGGGAGAACAAGCAAACTCCTTAGAAACGGCAGCGGGTCACTGGCACTATTAATGACATTGAACAGGATGGAAGGCCTGGTCGCAACATTGGAGTGGGGACAAGCCCTCCCCCCACCCCCCTCAATTCTTGCTCGAGTGTGAGCTACCTGTTCAGGGAAAGAAAAATTTCTCCAACTAGGAAGTTTGATCTAAACCACCCGTAATAACCAAGGCACATTCTTTAAAAGGCTCAGAACAGAATGTCTCCCCCCCCCCTGCCCCCCCACCCACCATCAGGATGAACTGTTTTAAACAAACACTGATGGTCAGTTAGTGACATTAAGAAAAAAGAGCAGTTGGAATTTGTTGAATCTCACCCCACTCCCATCACACAACTCACATCAATTCATTTCCCAGGGGCCCAAACCAATTTCTCTTGTTTTGAGCTGGAGTTGCTGGCAGAACATGTAACCGCCATCAAACCCATTAATCCGTCCGCTGACAATGACAAAGACTGATTCTACCACCAAACAATCAATTTGTATCTCTTTTTCGGATGTACAAAAATATCATGAAAAACCGTCAGTGGTAATAGTTTCACAACTGTGAAATAATAGAGTAATAAAGCAATCAGCTATTGACCTTGGAAGACAGCTAATTCATCTGAACATCTATCTTAATTATTTCCTGTGAAATGGTTACAAAGAGAAACTGTACAATTCATTCATCCTGCCATGACAATTCCATTTTTCCCACCCTCTATGCTATTTTTTTCCCCTGATGCAGCAATCCACAATTTCAACAATCACCACCCCCTCCTCTACCACCCCAGTACTCCCACATTACCCCCCCCCCACCACCACCACCACCACCACAAAACAATCAAGCTCAGAAACGTTATTCAAGTACCAACACGAATATTGAGGCCTCCCCCCCCCCCCCCCCCCCAGTGCCTGCAAGACTATTAAATTGTTCAGATTATGTGCTTTGCTGTGTTACTTCCCCGTACAATTCAACTTACTCTGCAATTTATATATATTAAAGGTTCTTAACTGGGATATTTTTCTTGGCTTTGCTTTACTTTTCTCAGTACAACGTGAGCAATTGTACAAGGCAGATTTTTTTTTGTTGCAATGGGGAATTTGATTTTTACATTGGTTTAGCCATGATAGTTTAATAGTTTGGGGCACAGGGGGAGAGAGAAAGAGAAGAGAGAGAGAGAGAAGAGAGAAAGAGAGAGAGAGAAGGAGAGAGAGAGAGAGGGAGAGAGATGGTTGTGCAGAGGGTACCATGCAGAAAGGAAAAAAATTTGCCAGGAGACAGTGACAAAAGACTTTCCCTGCGCCATTCAGAGACAATTTGTAAGTGTGGCTGGTGAAGTCAGGCCAAAGCCTCGGAAACAGCTGGAGACCCGGTGATTGATAAACGCAGTCGGGAAAACTTCATTTCACCGTGAATGAAGACAAAAGCGATACCATGTTCAGTGAGTGTGTAATGTCACTGTCATTAAGTGGTGCTCTGGACAGCTTCAGACGGGGCCGGGCAGAGGAGGCAGCGGGGATCCTGGAGGTAAAGGGCTGTCATTAAACTGGGAATTCAAGACCCTGATGCCATTTTAGGAATAAATTCCCTGAATCTGAGTAAAACTTTCATTATTTGGGGTTTTACTGGGCAGGTTTCCTGAATTCATTATGGATGAGAATTGGAAACATGGAGATTGTGTTGCAGTTTATGATTTTTTTTTCTACAAGGGGAACTTTCACTAGTTGTCAAGTGGAATGGGCAACCTTTAGCCTGTTCCAAAGCCCACAGTTAAAGTAAGTGGGCAGACTCTGCAGTGGACAACTGGTTCCTGCCAACTAGTAAAGTTCAATCCCATGCTTGTTTTCATCCTGTTACTCTTTCCCAGTCATTTGGATCATGCATGATTTTCCACAAATTTGTGAAGTCATACTACACAGAAAACTGTTCGTCAACCCACATGAACTTGCTTAGTCAAGTCCCATTTAATTCTCCCCACAATCCCATCGTGTTTCTACTTACAACAGTCGTAACCTACCAGGTTGGGCCATGCGAGGAAACCCACGTGCACGCTACAAGCAAGAGCAGGAGCCCCCGAGGGAAACCCACGTGCACGCTACAAGCAAGAGCAGGAGGTTGGGAGAGAGAAAGCGGAGAGAGAGAAAGAGAGAGAGAGAGAGAGAGAGAGAGAGAGAGAGAGAGAGAGAGATTTGTGCTTTGAGAAAGCTTCACACAATTGAACTAAATGTTTTTTTAACTGCTGTCTTGAGTTAAATGTGCTTCATATTATTATGGTATAAAGAACATTACAACACAGTACAGGCCCTTCAGCCCATGATATTTTGCTGATCTATATAAACATACTCCACAATCTAAACCTTCTTTACCTCACACCTATCACCTTCTATTTTTATTCCATCAATGTGCCTTTTAAAGAGTCCCTATTGTACCAGCCTCCACCACCACCCCTGGCAATGATTTTCATGCACCCACCACTCTCTGGGTGAAAAGAAAACTTGCCCCTGATGTCTCCCTTAAACTTTTCTCCCCTCACCTTATACAGAGGTCCTCTAGCATTTCCTACTGTCAGTGCTGGCTGTCCTCCATATCTACGCTTCTAATAACCTCTATTAAGTCACCACTCAGCCTTCTTCATCCTTTCTTCTAATCAGGCAGTAAATCTCCTCTGCACCCTCTCCAAAGCTTCCTGATCCTTCCTGAACAGAACTGAATACAATATTCCAAGTGTAGCCTAGTTAGAGTTTTATTGAGCTGCATCATTACCTCGTGACAATTGAACTCAATCCCCTGACTAATGAAGGCCAGCGTATCAAAGACTTCTGAACTACCTTATCAACCCAATGAGGCTCAAATTCAAAACACAATGCTGGAGAAACTCAGAAGGTCGAACAGTGTATTTTATAACAGCCAAGTTGGATACATAACCAACATTTCAGGCTTGAGCCCTTCATCAAGGGCTATGAGGATCGAACCCAGATTGCCAGAGCTGTGGCCATTCCCACCAGGTCCTCATTCCTTCTGTCATCCCCTCCCTGCAACTCCAGGGTTCATGGAAAAGAAAGTACGATTCTTCACATTCCATTCTTCACCACCAGAGAACATGCCAAACTCAAGGAGCCAAGTGTCTTGGAAATGTTGTTACTGCAGTAGGAAACCCAACAGCCAATTTGAATGCCTCAGGTTGCTAGGAACAAAATGTGTATCCGAACAAGTCATTTGGGGTCTTACACAGGTCATAAAATCAGCCAAGGCGCCATTGTAAGGATTTTGATGTATCTTTGCAATGCATTTATTTATATGACAATAAACTATCATAATTGGTAAAGAGAACTCACTAATTCAGCTTCAAATTGTCATTTCAAGTCATCAAATCACCTTTATTTTTCGTTCATACAACGCTCGCATGATAAAGGCGAGATAGCATTTCTCCAGGACCACGGAGCATAGAATAGCATAAGTTAGAATAGAAGTTGAAAAGATGAAAATATTAAGACGTAAAAGTCCACGTCTGTTCTGGGAATTCAGGAATCTGATGGCTTGGAGGTAAAAATTGTTGCCCAATTTGGATGTAAGGACCCAAGAGTCTGCGGTCCCTCCTACCAGATGGCAGAACAGTTTTTGTGAGGGGGGGTGGAGTCCTACATAATGTTTATTGCCTTTTTCCCGCATCGAGTGTCGTAGACATCCTTCATGGTAGGAAGAGGACCCCCCCCCCCCACCACCATTGATCTTTTCTGCTGACTTCACTATCCTCTGCCGGGTCTTTATAACCACTTGGGTTGAAAAGAGAAGACTGTGGGAATGGCAATTACTGGTACATAGAATACACACACGCACACACACATGTACATGCATCCATACACATACACATATGTGCATTCACTTGCGCGTCTGCACGCATACACACATATTCATGTACATACATAGTCACAATACAAGGCTTACGCCAGCATTGCTGAACAGGTATCCATTTTAGAAATTAATTACATATTAAATTTAGAGATACAGCACTGTAACTGGAACACTGGCCCTTCCACAAGCCCACGCCACCCAAACACAATTAAGAACCTACTAAGCTCGGATATCTTTGGGATATGGGAGGGAACCAGTCAAAGGGAGAACGTTTAAGCACCTTATACGTCAGGCTCTGCAGTAACATTTCTCAGGTCCCATTCTAGACACATTGAATGTTGTAACTCAACCACTTGTGGTTTACTCAGCAAGTGAAAACACATTCACAATATTGCAGCTGGAAATGCTTCAACGCTGAAATTCCATCCATGAGTCAATAATGGGGAAACGAGCTAATTAATTTATTAAAAACTGATAGATAATTGTTCATTCCTTTGTACTTATTTACAGATTATATAATGGTGTTTTCCAAGATTGGACATTTCCCCACCTGTTATTCGATTTCCATGGATAGATGTTGATGACATAGCTCATGAATACGATAGTCCTTTATTTTAGATCAAGTTAATTTTTCTTCCCATTGCACAAATACAACCTGACGAAACAGCGTTCTCTGGTCCTCAGTTCAAAACACAACCAGACAAACAATAAATATGCAGGACAAATTTACACATTAAAAAAATGGAAAAAATAAATATCGCCTCATAAATATTAGAGTCTCGGACGGTCAATCATTGCCAGGGGTGCAGTTCTTTTTGGTCGTTCAGCACTCTCACCTCCCATGGGAAGAACCTGATGGCTCTGAATGAAAGATGCAGGGGTGGAAGGGGTCTTCAGTGATTTAGGTCTTCAGTCAACAATCCTGGGAGATCACATCGATGAGGGGGTTGGGGGAGGGGGAGGGAGACCCAGTGATCCTCTAAAGGGCAGGAATGTCATATCGTTCATTGTTCAATGTGTTTTGTTGCTCTCTCTTTGGAGGGGTGGTGGTTAATTGTTCATTTAAAAGATTCTCAGGTAATTTGGAGTTGTTCTTTCTTCTTCCTTCTTCTTCTTCTTCTTTGGCTTGGCTTCGCAGACGAAGATTTATGGAGGGGTAATGTCCACGTCAGCTGCAGGCTCATTTGTGGCTGACAAGTCCGATGCGGGACAGGCAGACACGGTTGCAGCGGTTGCAAGGGAAAATTGGTTGGTTGGGGTTGGGTGTTGGGTTTTTCCTCCTTTGTCTTTTGTCAGTGAGTTGGGCTAATTTGGAGTTGTAAGCTTTGACTAAAGAACCATACAAAAGGAAATAATTAGTCACTTCAAGTCTGCAACTCTGGGAAGCAGTTTTTTAAATTGTGCTTAGCAGTTCTAGAAAAGGAGACAATTTGCGCCAATAGTCTACTACAATATCCAAATGTGTTCTTGTAAATATTATGCTGTTACTAATTAGCCTTTAGTGCATTTCCAGCAGTGAGTTAGAGCTGTAATGTTATAAACGTAATCATTTGAACAGAGAAAGCAAGAACTTCCAACACTCAAAAGAACATAAGAGGACACAGGAGCCGAGTGCAAATCCCTCCACCATAAGCCAATAAGGTCATTAGGAGCAGAAGCAGGCCATTCAGCCCGACTAGTCCGCTCGCCATTCTCCCACTCAGCCCCATTCCCCTGTTTCTTCCCATAACCCTGACGATTCAGATAGCTATCAATCTCTGTCTTCAATATGCCCCATGGCCTGACTGTCATGGCAGCAAATTCCAGATGTTCACCACTCTCTGGCTACAGAAATTCTATTTTAAATGGGCGCCCTTCAAACCTGAAGTCGCGCCCTCTTGTCCATGACTCCCCCTGCCATGAGAAATAACTCTGCCACATTCTGTCCAGAATGCTTCCATGAGGTCCCACCCTCATTCTTCTGAACTCCAAGGACTACAGTTCCTCAAATGCTAATCCCTTCAATCCAGGAATCATTCTTGTGAATCTTCTCTGAGCCCTCTCCAATGCCAGCAAATCCTTTCTTAAATAAGGAGTCCAACACTGTCCCCCGAACTCAAAGTAAGGCGTCACCAGGGCCTTATAAAACCTCAGCATCACGTTCGTTTTTGCATCTTGTTCCTCTGGATATGAATGCCAACATTACATTCACAATAAGCTTGTGTTGCTCCTGTACCTTCAATCCATTTACCTGCCTGATTACAACATTCTTTCTATCCCTTAGTGGTTCTCAACATTTTTTCCCCACTCACATACCCACCTTAAGTAATCCCCTCACCGAGCTAGGGCCTTCCTCTTTGGAGCGGAGAAAGACGAGAGATGATTTAATAGAGGTTGTGAGAGGTGTTTATGGAGGACAACCAGCACCTTCTCTCCCAGGGCGACAGTAGCAAATGCCAGAGGAGATCTGTATTAAGGTGAGTGGAGGAAAATTTAGGGGAGACGTCAGGGGCAAGTTTTATTTTCACCCAGAGAGTGGTGGGTGCCTGTAAAGCATTGCCAGGGGTGGTGGAGGTACCATAGGGACATTTCAAAGACAGGCACATGGATGTAAGAAAAACAGGTTATAATGCGAGATTTAGATTGTTGAGTAAGCTTATACTGTATGTTTGTATCACATTGTGGGCTGAAAGGCCTTTACTGTGCTGGAATGTTCTTTATATCATAATAAAATGAAGCACATTTAATTAAAGACAGTAAAGTTTAAAGAAAAACACTTTGTTCAATTGCCTGAAACTTCTTCGAAGCTCAAATATCTCTCTCCACTCTTCCCTTTGGGACAGGTGCTCTGTGGTTCGTGGAAGATTACTTAAAGCAGTACGAGAGTGGGAAAAGCAGGGTTGAGAACCGAAGTTCCTCCTGATCTCAGTCCCAATATTGAACGGCTGTGGCACAGAGTATTGCCTGAAGAGTAAACCTCCTCGTATGAGGACACGGCTTCTCAGTATTTAAGCTCTCAATCCCTCTAAAGTGGAATTATTTTAGACTCAAGTTCAAGGTAATGAAGCAAATGCAATTTAATTTCTTCTTGGAATATAAATCATTAATATTTCTCTAATTGTGTGTGAAAATATCTGCATATAAATTACAATTTTCTTGTAATTGTACGTTGCCAGGCATGCAGAGGCAACGTTGATGGTGAATACCAAATTGTTTCCAAACTGAGAAGGCTTCTAAGAATTAAGCAGCAGGTAACCTGTCGTCACAGGCAGGGCAAGGATGTCAAGATTTCCTTCCAGGAGAGACAGGTTTTTAACCACAATTCGATGGTTTCTTGGGAACGTCATCTTACATCCCTTTGATTTTGTGCTCTACGTCTCTGGTTCCAAACATTGGTTACTGCTTCATTAACTATCCTGCCGCGCCCAATCAAAACACTGCAGGATTAGTTAAATTTAATGCTGGAGAAACTCCGCAGGTCACGCAGCATCTGGGGAAAGCAGAGATTCAGGCCTGGGCCTTCCTTCAAGTGTTCATCAGATACCTGAAAAAGGGCTCAGGCCCGAAATGTCAACTCTCCCTCTCCCCCTATTCCTCAGCTTTTTTTTCTCCTTCCCTCCCAACTGTATTCGCCTATAACCTCTTACCTATGTGCCTCCCCCTTCGTCTTCCTCCCACCTCCCCTCTCCTCCTCCCCTCCCCCACCATTCAGACTGTTTTTCCTGATTCCCGATAAAGGTCAGTCCCAAAATGTTGACTGCCTTTTGTAATAGTTCAGGATACTATCACCAATGTATATAGTGGTAGAGATTGGCTGAGAGGTGTAGCCACGCCTACTGGCAGGTCATAAAGGGCTGCTCCTAACCAGACCCAGGTCAGTCTGGACTGGTCGACCTTAATGGTGGACCTATACTCCAGTCTTTTGTTAATAAAAGCCTTGGTTTGAGTCAACAAGTCTTTGAGTCATTCAATGTGCTACACCTTTCACTTTCTGAGGATCCTGTGTGACCTGCTGAGTTTCTCCGGCACTCTTTGTATGCAGCAACACATCCCACTGTCTGTAGACGTCTCCTTCAGAAATGTACGGCATGGTCTTAATAAAGCTAGAACATTGACCGGCCATTCCTAACCAAAGGATACTGTCTGGTCAGTTGACTTCCTCTGAAAATTCTTTGGATGCTCAAGATTCCCGTCTCTGCACCTTTCGTGCTTTCACTGTTGTTGAGTTGGGCCAAAACAAAACTTGTTCTGGTGTTTGATGAAGGATGGACTGGCTTTGGAGGCAGTGCAGAGGAGGTTCACCAGGTTGTTTCCAGAGATAAGGGGGGGTTGGCCTATGAGGAGAGATGGAGTCGTCTGGGACTGTACTTGCTAAAATTTACATGGGAGGGAATCTTGTAGAATTGTCTAAAATTATGAAAGGCAAGATATATCCGTTGGTGGGGAAACTCGGGGACATGGCCTTAAGATCCAGGGGAGTAGATTTAGGACAGAGATGCTTTTCCCAGAGGGTGGTGAATCTGTGGAATTCGCTGCCCATCAAAACAGCAGAGGCGACCGCAGTAAATATATTGGAGATAAGGTTGGATCGATTTCTTCATGGTAGGTGAATTAAGGGGAAAAGGCAGGTGGGTGGAGATGAGCCTTTCGTCAAATCAGCCATGATCTCATTGAATGGCAGAACAGGCTCGATGGGCCGGATGGCCAACTCCTGCTCCTGTTTCTTATGTTCATATGTTTCTATACCACACAAGCTTCTGCCTCACTCTCAATGCATTTTTCTATTCCTTACCACTGTATACATTCATCCTTCTTCATTACCAACCTTAATGGCCTTCAGGCCCCCAATCCTATCAAACTTCCTTAATAGAACCAGATGCTGTGATTGTAGTTAATTCACAGCACTTTTGAGTATTAAGCTTCCTTGATATCTCTGACCCTACTGACCCTTCCTGACCCCAATTGACCTAGGATCTAGCCAGCTTCCTGGATGTTCAGTTTCTCCTGGCCGTTTGAACCTGCCTGGTAAAGGACCCCTTGTGTGGAAGAGTTGATGTAATATGCCTGTCAAGGAACTCTGGAGTCATGGAGTTTTACAGCACAGAAAGAATTTGTTTAGTCAAGCTGGTTTATGTATATTTTAGTGTGCGAGAGTACATAGTGTTACAACTCTGAGTTGCTATAATTGTGTTTTAGGTGTGCATGTGTTGACAATATGAGTTTCTATATGTTTGCATGTGGATTGATAAGTTTCAGCATGTTTCATGTCTGTGTGCTTTTCTGTGCATATTTACATGTGTACATACATGAATGCTTTTGTGTGGTTTGTATGTGTGTGTTTATTTGTGTGTGTGTTTGTGAATGTCAATATTTGTGTACATTGTGCATGTGGGTGTGTACATGTGCACATGCATGTGCATGCATGTGTGAGTGTGTGTGTGAGTGCACGTGTGATTGTGTGTGTTCATGTGTGTGTATATGTGTGTGTATATGTGTGTGTATATGTGTGTATATGTCTGCCTGTCCCGCATCGGACTTGTCAGCCACAAACGAGCCTGCAGCTGACGTGGACTTTTTACCCCCTCCATAAATCTTCGTCCGCGAAGCCAAGCCAAAGATATGTGAGTGAATGTGTGTCGTGTATGTGAGTGAATGTGTGAGTGTGTGTTTGTGTGAGTGCGTGTGTGTGTGTGTGTGTGTGTGTGTGTGTGTGTGTGTGTGTGTGTGTGTGTGTGAGTGAATGTGTGTGAGTGTATATGTGTGTGTATGTGTGTATGTGAGTGCTTGTGTGTGTGTGTGTGTGCAAATGTGCCTGCACTCACTGGGACCCCAGCAAGCAGCAAAATCATTCCTTAAAAAGTATAAAGAATGAAATTGTAAATGTTTTATGGGTAAACCCCACCTAGTCATAAACATCTTCGGAAATAAAAATCTCCTTTAAAACAGTCAAATCGACACTCACTTGACAGAGACAGAAATATATTAAGGCAGAAAGCATTCTGTCTTGTTTTCGATAGGAACACAGAAGCACCAAGCAGCATGTGGTTTATAAGGTGGACTTGAGCCATTGTTCTAGTGACTGCACATCCCACGCAAACAAATAAGACCCTGGTGATTCGAAGTGAGATTGATATCCCTTTCGGTACTTCAGCAAAGGATTGTTTTGAATATTGAGAGGGGTGGGTGGATTTTCCTTTGGGGATGGAGCAGGACTTCCCTTCACTGCCTGCTGCCTGGCCAACGCACCAGACAGAAAATCACTCCATGGAATTTTTTCAGCTTCATCGATATTCACTCTTCCTCGCGCAAGGCAGCACATGGTGGCAGTTGAAATTCCTCATTACACTGCAAGATGGATGGGAGTGCTTTCCCTTTAAGAGTACCTGATATTAAACTGCATAGAAGCAATTTACAGAAGGGTTGGATACAGTTTGTTGAAAATGACAGCAACTTGTTAAAAAATGGATGTGTGTGTCCGCCCAACTTAACTATTAACCCAATGGTTCCTACTGCCTGCAGGTGAAGACTATTCAAACTCATGCCATACAGTTTGACCAATATCTATTTTGTGTTTCACTTTCACCCCTCCTTAAAGTGCTGAATTATGGTAAAACTGAAAAACTGTGTGTTACTACTTTCAAGCAAATGTTCAGCTGTTGAATATAAGGAATGAAAAGAGATCTGCACTGATTTTAGTGGATCAATTCAAATAAACAGTTTTCAGTCTCTGACAACACCTTACACTTCAAGACTGTGAAAATCTGTTGAGTGAGTGTCTGGATTTCACCTGTCCATTATGCCACATTGTTCAACATATATGTATGTCACAGTTCTATTATTCTATATGAACTTTATAATTGATATCTCCACGTCACTCCCAACTCTGGGCAGTTTTACGCTGCAACTCCCCTCTCTCCGTATCTGCTGCCAGCTTGTGAAACTCCAAAAACATTGTTCGCAATAGGTCGCTGAATACTTTAACCATATAAACCATTTACGGAGCAGAAACAGGCCATGTTGGCCTTTCGAGTCCGCACCGGTTCACTGATTTTGTGCGCCCTCTTCAGGCATTGGTCCCGGTAGATCTTCATTCAATAACGATGGGCGAATTCAATGCAGGTGGAATCAGATATTTAACTAGCAATGATTCCCTAAAAGTTAATAGCAACAACATGACACTGGACAACAAGTTTTTTCAAGAGCTTGGCATCCTGAAAAAAGAAAACTGGGAGTAAGCTTGACATACTTCAAGCTGAAGACAAAGATAATTTCAGATTTGCTGTCTCACGTTGGAAGCAGGAGAAACATGAAATTAACCTCTGTTGAATTTAACGTTTAGTTGTGTCATCACAATGGCACGTTGCATTCGTTCAACCGGCCTAAAAATGTTTTGCCACTGATTTTACTTTATACTCAGCATCTAGTGCCTCACGAGTCAATGCCCAACAATCGTCGGCCGGCATCGATGGATTCTAGTTCATCTCTTTTCCAGGGTTACAGTATCCTGGGGCTGAAACCTTACACCATGTTCATCACTGACTGCACCAAGATCAGCTTGAAGTCAACAGGAATTCACAAAAATATATGTAAAAATGGCACACAATAGGAAACTTTTAAGGTGATTTTTCGTGATTAACAGCCCAAAATGCATATCATACACCCATAAGTGTTCAGGAAGCAAAATCTTTGCTGTCCAGTGTGAATTCTACATGGACCAGGGCTTTTTTTTTGCACCTTTGTTATAAACGCAGTAAAATAATTAGTGGCAAATAGTTGAATACAACCATCTTCATCTCCCCCACCGAAACATTGAGAACACACCATTTGGAACTTGAACACACTCATGCGCGCACACCACCCCCCCCCCCCCACCTCACATCCATCTAGCCATACACATGCACAATTCAAGAACAGATACAGTTCCCATGCAATACATCATTGTTGATCCATTGAATGGAGACGCTGGGAAGAGAAACATATTGATAGTTCAATTAAAAAATGCAATGTTAGATTGACACAGGCATTATTTAGAATTATACATATACCAACCCATCACTATAATTCTGTCAAATAATAACACTTATAATAATACTCATGTAACTCATTGGCTACACCACACCCTTAATATAATGTTATAAAAGATAAGATTCAACGATCATGGCAAACAGGTATGAAAAACAATTGTATGCTTCTGTCAATTGCAATACAGGTAACACTCCAACTTCACGCTGACTGCTCATTAAGATGATTTCAGCCATTACTATCTGCACATCTAAGGAGGGTTGGCAACAGTTAAACTCAGATTGCGTCTCATCACCGAGATGGGCAATGTGATTGCGGCGGGTTCTGCGGGCAATCAGTCTGCAACTGAAGACTGCTGAAAGAAGTCACAGCAAGGGAGGGACTGGAAAAGGCAGGCGGGGAAAGAGAGGATAGCTGCCTTGTATCTGAAGGCAAGGAAGGCTCCAGAAGGGCCCTGGCAGGAAATTTTGGGTAATATTACATTTCTGTCTCATTACATGACAATAAATAGTATCTGATCGGATCTCCAGACAAAGTTCATGCACGTGGGCAAAAGTCAATGGGACCAAAGATCCGTGGCCAGAAGTCAGAGGTCAGGGGTGCAAGTGCTGCAGGCAATTCAATGGCACACAATATCGGTCCACCTATGTGCGATGCTGCCTTGAGAGGGCAGCGAACATCGTAATGGATCCAAATTAACCTTGTCCAATCTCTTCTCACTCTTCTCTTCAGGCAAGAGTTTCAGAACAGCCTCTTGAGACTCCCCTTACTACATTAACCTGAACCATAATTACTCCAGGAATGGCGAAACCTCTCTCTACACTATTGAAATGTCGCTTCAATTTTTTTCCACTAATTTCACCAGAATACTTATATATTCATCCATATTATCTCCTTCCGTCCTGGCCATAGTGTGATAATTGACTGTCCTATTGTAGTTGATACTTTAAAAAAAATCTTAATTAATATTTAGCCATATAGGGCATTTCGGCCGCCCATGTCCGTTTCGCCCAATTTACACCCCATTGACCTACACCCCAGGTACATTTTGAATGGTGGGAGGAAACCGAGGCCCCGTCACTCCCAGGGAAGACCGTGCAGACATGGGAAGAATGTGCAAACTCCTTACAGACAGTGAAAGATTTGAACCCACTGGCGCTGTAAATGTGTTGGGCTTTCTGCATGGCAGGAGCAAGTAAGAATTTAATGTATGTGTACATTGTATTTATGTACAGTAAAACCCCTGTTATCCAACACCTGCGCCGGGTAAGTAATTTTTTTCAATTGCTTGAGATTGCATATTTTATGATTAGAAAACTAACAATGAGGTGCACTAATTTTAAACCTGCATTTTTACCTATTTATTTTACACTTTTTTTTTGCTGGTTACTTGAGGTTGCCAGATGAATGAATTCCAGATAACAGAGGTTTTACAATAAACTCTCATCAAAAATGAACCTACTGATTCTGCACCAATTGCATCTCCAGCCACGAAAGACAAATCAATCCACCAGTGTCCCAAAATGCATCTCTCTGCCCTCCTTCTCAGCCCAAATTTATGCCTATCACACTCACATCTCACTGGTCACATACTCTGCCAATAGGTCAACCACGAGAGGGCTGGAATAATCGCTGCCAATGGCTAAGTGTAAACAGCAGATGCTAAACAGATGCAGGAATAGAGAATTTGTATTTTGATATTGCCTGTCATGTCCCTGACCCTGAAGATGTAGAAAGGGGTGGCCAAACCACGGCTCGCATGTGGCCCTGACATATCCCGTGCGGCTCGCGGAAATATGTTGGCTGAGTCAGGAATCGTATATTATACGTCAACGAGCTGCATGTGACCGCAGACTCTCACCCAGGCCCAGGCCATCCACCCACTGGAGCTCCAAACCATGGACTCTTACCTAGGCCCTGACCACCCCCCCCCCCACCCCCAACACTGCCAATCCAAGCTCCCAACCCCTCAAACGTGGACTTACAAATTAACACCTGTCAGAGCTCATTCTTGACGACATATCAGGCAGATTTTCAACGTCTCACAGCCAAGATGGAGACTCACAATAATTATTCAGGGGTTTGAAAATATTTGGGATGTATATGTGCACTTTTTGAATATTAAAACCAAAACAATTTATCAGTTTAAAAACTA
The DNA here is from genome assembly GCF_036971445.1 of Narcine bancroftii. Taxonomy (NCBI): domain Eukaryota; kingdom Metazoa; phylum Chordata; class Chondrichthyes; order Torpediniformes; family Narcinidae; genus Narcine; species Narcine bancroftii. The sequence continues at coordinate 94,352,328 of NC_091474.1, forward strand.
CATGCACGAATAAATATTATAATGTACATGTATTTCTTAATATTTACATAAATATTTTGTAACAAAAAGTGCATGGAAGAGTAAAAATCTGTATGTAACATTTTTTCATGTCTTGTGTCTGAATTTATCATTTGTGGCTCATATGTTATGCAAGTCTGGTCACCCCTGCACCCCATGCACCCACCAAGCCGACACCGACGGCTACATATGAACATCTTAGACTGTCCAGGACCCAACAGCTATGCCACAGCCACAGCCGATACTACAACTTCACAGACCGCCTGAAAGACTTAATTTGTAATAACACCTGATTCACTTCACCCTGCCGGACTCTTTCTAAAACAAAGGTCGAATGTGGTAAACCACATTTAGCAGCCTAGACACGTGCCTTGGCCGACTGTATGGTTATATAGGAAAGGCTGGAAGTCATAGGGAGGCTTGGTTTTCGAGGAATATTGGAAATTTGGTTAGGAGAAAAAGGGGGATGTACAAGAGGTATAAAGAGCAGGGAGCTGAGAATTTGAAGGAGGACTACAAGGAGTGTAGAAGGAATCTTAAGAAAGAAATTAGAAAGGCCAAAAAAAGGCGCGAAGAGGCTTTGGCAGACAGAGTAAAAATAAATCCAAAGGGTTTCTATAGGTCTTTCTTTTTCTTTGGCTTGGCTTCGCGGACGAAGATTTATGGAGGGGGTAAAAAGTCCACGTCAGCTGCAGGCTCGTTTGTGGCTGACAAGTCCGATGCGGGACAGGCAGACACGATTGCAGCGGTTGCAAGGGAAAATTTGTTGGTTGGGGTTGGGTGTTGGGTTTTTCCTCCTTTGCCTTTTGTCAGTGAGGTGGGCTCTGCGGTCTTCTTCAAAGGAGGTTGCTGCCCGCCAAACTATGAGGCGCCAAGATGCACGGTTTGAGGCGTTATCAGCCCACTGGCGGTGGTCAATGTGGCAGGCACCAAGAGATTTCTTTAGGCAGTCCTTGTACCTTTTCTTTGGTGCACCTCTGTCACGGTGGCCAGTGGAGAGCTCGCCATATAACACGATCTTGGGAAGGCGATGGTCCTCCATTCTGGAGACGTGACCCATCCAGCGCAGCTGGATCTTCAGCAGCGTGGACTCGATGCTGTCGACCTCTGCCATCTCGAGTACTTCGACGTTAGGGGTGTAAGCGCTCCAATGGATGTTGAGGATGGAGCGGAGACAACGCTGGTGGAAGCGTTCTAGGAGCCGTAGGTGGTGCCGGTATGGGACCCATGATTCGGAGCCGAACAGGAGTGTGGGTATGACAACGGCTCTGTATACGCTTATCTTTGTGAGGTTTTTCAGTTGGTTGTTTTTCCAGACTCTTTTGTGTAGTCTTCCAAAGGCGCTATTTGCCTTGGCGAGTCTGTTGTCTATCTCATTGTCGATCCTTGCATCTGATGAAATGGTGCAGCCGAGATAGGTAAACTGGTTGACCTTTTTGAGTTTTGTGTGCCCAATGGAGATGTGGGGGGGCTGGTAGTCATGGTGGGGAGCTGACTGATGGAGGACCATCATGTATAGGTACATTAAAAGTAAAAGATTAGTGAGGGATAAAATTGGACCCCTTGTAGATAGCGAGGGTAGACTGAGTGAGAAGTCAGAGGAAATGGGGGAAATTTTGAATGATTTATTTGCCTCGGTATTCACTAGGGAAAAAAATATTGAACCAGTTGAAGTAAAGAAAAATAGTGGGGAGGTCATGAAGCATATAAGGATAACCGAGGAGGTAGTGATGGCTGTGTTGAAAAAGATAAAGGTGGATAAATCTCCGGGACCGGACAAAATATTCCCAAGGACACTCAGGGAGGCTTGTGGACAGATAGTGGGGCCATTAACAGAGATATTTAGGATGTCACTAGTCACGGGGGTAGTGCCAAAGGATTGGAGGGTGGCGCATGTGGTTCCGCTGTTTAAGAAAGGATCCAGATGTAAACCTGGGAATTATAGGCCTGTGAGTCTGACGTCTGTGGTGGGCAAGTTGATGGAAAGTGTTCTGAGGGATGGTATTTACAAATATTTGGAGGTACAGGGATTGATAGGGAGTAATCAGCATGGTTTTGTCAGGGGTAGATCATGCTTGACAAACCTAATTGAGTTTTTCGAGGGGGTTACAAAAAAGGTTGATGAAGGGAAAGCTGTGGATGTTGTCTGTTTAGACTTTAGTCAAGCTTTTGACAAAGTTCCCCACAGGAGATTAGGAAAAAAGGTGGAGGCATTAGGTATAAATAAGGAGGTAGTGAAATGGATTCAGCAATGGTTAGATGGGAGGTGTCAGAGAGTAGTGGTAGAAAATTGTTTGTCCAATTGGAGGTCGGTGACTAGTGGAGTTCCTCAGGGATCAGTCCTGGGTCCACTATTGTTTGTTATATATATTAACGATCTGGAAGTAGGGGTGGAGAATTGGATAAGCAAGTTTGCGGATGATACAAAGATTGGTGGTGTTGTGGACAGTGAGGAAGAATTACCGTAGATTAAAAGGTGATTTAGGAAGGCTGGAGGTGTGGGCTGAGAAATGGCTGATGGAATTTAATACAGATAAGTGTGAGGTGTTACATTTTGGAAAAGCAAATCATATGCATTAAATGGTAGGTTATTGAGATGTGCAGAGCAACAAAGGGATTTAGGAGTTATGGTAAATAGTACCCTCAAGGCTGATACTCAGGTAGATGGTGTGGTGAAGAAGGCATTTGGAATGTTGGCCTTCATAAATCGGAGTATTGAATTCAAGAGTAGGGAGGTTATGATGAAATTGTACAAGGCATTGGTGAGGCCAAATTTGGAGTACTGTGTACAGTTTTGGTCACCAAAATTATAGGAAAGATATAAACAAAATAGAGAGAGTGCAGAGAAGGTTCACGAGAATGTTGACAGGATTTCAAGGTTTGAGTTACAGGGAAAGGTTGTGAAGACTAGGGCTTTTTTATCTGGAGCGTAGAAGATTGAGGGGGTACTTGATAGAGGTGCTTAAGATTTTAAAAGGGACAGACAGAGTAAATGTGGATAGGCTTTTTCAATTAAGAGTGGGGGGAGATTCAAACTAGAGGGCATGGTTTAAGATTGAAGGGGGAAAATTATAAGGGAAACATGAGGGGAAATTTCTTTACGCAAAGGGTGGTAGGGATGTGGAATGAGCTTCCGGCAGACGTGGTTGAGGCGGGATCATTGGTTACATTTAAGGAAAGACTGGATAGTTACATGGAGAGGAGAGGACTGGAGGGGATGGACCGGGTGCTGGTCAGTGGGACTAGGAGGGTGGGGATTTGTTACAGCATGGACTAGTAGGGCCGAACTGGCCTGTTCTGTGCTGTGTGGTTATATGGTACCATATGGTTATATGGTACCCATGGCCCCTCCCACAGATTCCTCAATAAAGGTGACTGCTCCACAGCCCCCTCCCCAGTCCACGACAGTCAATCAGCATGGACGTGCCTCCATCCTACTGCGAATAAAAGCCAATCAGTTTTACGCAACCAGTCTTTTGAAGTTATTGATGGTGCATATAGAGAATAATACATTTGCAGGACAATTATTCATAGAAGTAAATCTTTATATAAATATAAATATATTCAAATAATTTTTTGTGTAAATATGAGAGTCTCAGAGGATCAATGGGAGCAGTTCCTTTGGCTGTGCGTCATTCTCACTGCCCGTGAGAAGAAGCTGTTCCTCGGCTCTGATAGTCCTGCATCCCTTTTGCAATGGGAGCAGCTGAGAGACGCTGTGTGCGGGGTGGAAGGGGGTCCTCAATGATCATGTGCACCCACTTCAGCCAACTATCTCATCGATGGATGGTGGGGTGGGGGGGTTGGGGAGGGTGGGGAGGGTTTTGATCCTCTCTGCCACTGTTATGGTCCTGAATCCAATTCTCTGTGATGCAGCTGGCCAGACGCTCTTGATAGAGGATCCTGATGACATCAAATGAGCAAACAGAGATTCTCAGCATTTCCAATGCATTAACAATCTTCGTTAAATTAGGCCAATAAGATCCCTGATATCACTAGGGTATAAACATCCTTGTTTTATATTCAGTTCCCATGAATTAATACATTCTTTCCAATTGCTGGCTGCATTTGTACTGGTGTACCATCAATAATCACAGAAGGCTGATGTGATCAACCTCATTGACTGATCAAAGCCAAGAGAAACATCCTTTGGGTAGGATCAGTCTCGGGAGAAGTGTCCAGCCGGCAGCAGCTGATCAAGATATAACCTTGGTTTACCACATCTACGCAAACCTTTTCGACAGCATTCCAGGTCCCAGATTGCAGAACTCTGCAATCACTCACCAGCGTGCAACGTTAGAATCATTATTTCACACTGTGGTGCGCATTGCTCTTTTAAAATCATGAATTTATTGTCATATACATTTTAATATAACTATTTTCAAGATCAAGATTCAATTTGTTACTCTAGCCATAAAATTGTGTCTTATTACATGAAATTTCCTTTTGCCTGCTGCAAGGCAGACAGATTCACCCCTGGCAGGAATTGCCTAAGTGCCTCTTACAGTCAGAGAAAGAGAGAGAGAGATGAGCAAAAGAGAGCCCTCCCCCAAACCCCCCAGAGTCATCGGGTGTTCATAGATTTGCCTCTGGTGCTTCCTCAGTCCCCGCAGCCACATTGAGTCCAGTCCAAACCTTCGGCCACCTGAGCTGCATATTCGGACCTCCAACAGAGTCGGGACCCACCCCCCTTGCCCTCGGCACCTCCTCCCATCCCGGTTCTGATACTCGGTGCCCCTCCAGCCAGTTAAGGTGAGTCTCCAGTGGTCCCCCGACATTTAAGTAAAATTGAAAAAGAGATCATAAATGCAAAGGGAAGATAGATAACAACTATTCACAGTGGTGCAGACCATCCTTTTGTGGTGTCGGAGATGTCCAGAATTAGTTTACCAGTGAGAGGTTCAAGAGCTGGATAGCCATTGCAAAGAACCTGTTCTTCAACCAAGAGGTGTTGGTTTTCAGACTGCTGTTCCTTCTACCAGAAGAGAGCATTGAGAAGATGTTTGGCAGTGCCTCACATGGACATCGTCAAGAGAAGGGAGGCCAGAGCCTGTGATGGACCTGGCTATGGTTGCTACCTTCAGTATTGTTCTATGATCCTGGGCAGTCAAACTCCCAACTCAGACTGCAATGCAACCCATCAGTATATGTTCCACAGGGCACCTGTAGATGTTTGATGGAGCATTTGAGGACACGCCAAATCTCCACAGACTTCTCATGAAGTTTTAGCCTCACTGCATCCATTGCATTCACTATAAAGTCCAAATTGATTGTCAGAGTGGATCCGTGGCATCATATCCCACCCTGAGATACTTTCTCTGTGGGCTGGTTACTGCAAACAGCAATCAAAGAAAAAGCTGTTAAGAAGAAAAATACGTGTACAACAGAAAGAAGTGTAAACTAACTGACTGCGCAGTACAAACAAATAAATATTGATTAATAAATAATGAGTCTTTGAACAAGTCTGATCATTGAGAGGTAACAACTATACTTGACCCTGGTAGAACGAGTCCTGTCGGACCTGTACCTTTGATCGCAGCATGTCCTGGATGGCATAGATCCTTGATAACTTATGCTGCTCTCTGGGGGCACTGTTCTATGTTGATGTTCTCGATGGTGCGATTTCAGGAATCTGGTGGCAGAGGGAAAGAAGCTGTCCTTGTGCTGCTGAGCGTTCATCTTCAGGCTTTTCCCTGATGGTAGCAGAGTGAAGAGGGCACGGCCTGGGTGGTGTGGGGGGGGGGGGTCTTTGAGGATAGAGGCTGCTTTTTCAAGACACCGCCTCATGAGCTGGGGGGGGGGGCGGGAACGAGGGATGGTTTTGGGCTCATTTAAGAAAGGATGTGCTGACATTGGAGAGGGTTCAGAGAAGATTGACAAGACTAATTCCTGGAATGAAGGGTTGATAGTGTTTAAATGCCTGGACAGAGTGGATTTGGCAAAAGTTGCTTCCCATGGTAGGGGAGTCAAGGACAAGAGGGCACAACCTCACGGTTGAAGGGAACCCTTTCAAAATAGATTCTTGCGCTGCTGGTTTTGCCAATATCATGAAGAGATCAGGTTGCTCTCTCCCTCCAGAAAGGGATTGCCTTCAGCTGCACTCCTTGTTGCCAGCAATTGATTTGAGGAATTTCTACAGCCAGAGAGCGGTGAACCTCTTGAAGTTGCTACCATGGGCAGCTGTAGAGGCCACATCATTTAAGGCGGAGACTGAGAGATGATCTGAGTAATCAGTTTAGGAAAGGTCATGAGGAGAAGGTAGGGGAGTGGGACAGAGTGGGAGAATGGATGAAGCTGACTTGATGGGCTGAATGGCCTACTTCTGCTCCTCTATCACGGCCTTATGGTTGCACACTAATATAATCCATTGTATCCCACTGTGAGACACTCTGCTATATTCTAAGGCACTCAGAGTCAGATCCCATAGATCTTACCCTGTCATTCTCCCCTCTTCTCCACACACCCAATTATAATTTCTTATTAAAAAGGCTAAACTTCATCTTACACTCTATTACCATACAGTAACCCTTTGGTATTTTATTCATCCTCTGTATCAAGCAATGTAACATCCCACGTCTCTACGGTACCCCATCCTCTCTTCGAATCATTCTCCAAAGTAATTACTGTCAGTCATGATAACTCTCTGTAATGTGGCTCATACTTGGATCGCAAAAGCTGCAGAATAACTTCATTGCTTGGCACACTAATGTTTTCAACAATGCACATTTCTCAAAGCGCCCTTTGATATAAGAGGTTCTTTAACACACTCATCACTATAAAATGCATTGTGAGTGTCGCAAAAGAGAAAGGGCATGATGGATGCTGATAAAGGGCTCCATAAATGTTGCTTCTCTTCACTGTTGCTTCGCTGTTTCAAGGCCACACACAGCAGTTCAAATCAATTACCAGCAACAAGGAGTGTTGCTGAAGACAATCCCTTTCTGGAGGGAGAGAGCAACCTGACCTCTGCATGATATTGGCAAAACCAGCAGCGCAAGAATCTATTTTGCTCTCTTTCCTGCTTGTTTAGATTGGTTCTAATGGATCCATCGTGCTCAGGGAGCTGTCATAAATATAGCTCCTAATAAATCTGAAAGGCATTTCAGGAGCGAAACCTTTACCCAAAGATTTGCGAGAATGGAAAGTTTCCTACTGCGCGGGGACAGGTATCAATAGCTGGAGAGAAAGTTCAAGAAAACAAATGAAGGGTGGGGGGGTGTAAAAAGATTGCAGATGTCCTCCCCCTCCCCACATCGAAGTGATCTACCAGGATCGTTGTCTGAAGTGGGCACAGAATATTATCAAGGACCCCTTCCATCCCGCGCACAGCATCTTTCAGGTGCTCCCATCGGGGGAAGAGATGCAGGAGGATCAGGGCCAGCGCCACCACAATTTCTCCCCTCGGGCAGTGAGAACGGTGAGCAACCAACGGAGCTGCTCACACTGACCACCTGAGACTCATTTCAGGAAACAATATTTATTTATTTACAGTATACCCCGCCTTATACCCGCATCAGGAAAATTCGCTTTTTTCCCCAAAAATTATACACTGGCATTTTAAATTTACAATATATTAAACTTTTTCTCACAAATACAACAAATAAAAAGAAAAACAGTCCCTTCCTCCCTCCTCCCCTTCCACATATACAGATCCATTCAACGTCAGACCTAACATATATTTTAAGTAAATCAAGTGAAGTTGGGGAAACTACGTTTTTATATATTTAATAGTTACTTTTATACCCATTTTGGTTCCATTTTATTACAGTATCTGGGCCCCTATGTGGGCCAGGTCTGGCTGCCAGACCTTTACAAAAGTGTCATATTTGTTCTTTAAGTTTTATGTGATTTTTTTAAGCAAGGTCCATTTCCATAGTCCATCATGCTGTAAGTAGAGGGGAGTCGGGCTTCCAAGTGATCTCCATACATTTTTTTGCTACGAGAATTCACTTTTATGAAGAAAGCCATGTTCGCTTTTACGAAAGGATTTGAATGGGTTTTCGCTTTTATGAAAATAGCCTCCAATATTAGCGAATCGCTCTTCGCTTTACGCCATTTCGGCTTCCAAAAGGTTCCATACGAGCAAGGTATACTCCTATTTGTATTTACAAATACTTGTCCTGCCGATGTGTTGTTCACCGGTATGCGTGTGGTGTCTGGTTGTGTGCCTGCGTGTTTTGCTCCGAGGACCGGAGAACGCTGTTTTGTCAGATGACAATAAGCTTGACTTGACTTAAGATGTGGTGGAAGAAAATAAGAGGCTCACATAACTGGCAATATAATAGATGCCACGTCGTCTGTTTCTGTGCTAGAAACTCTGAATTCTTTCCTCCTTCTGCAGTGAATTCCTAATCTTCACTGTTTGAGGCACCGTTACTGCCAGAGAATTTCCAGCCCTCCCTGCAGCAAATCATAAGGCTATATCCTAAAATTTTACACAGAGGGAGCCACGCCATCCTGTTGAACCAGCCCTTGATGTTAGTTTCCTGGAACTTGATTCCAAGCCCGCATTGAGTAGAGCCACGCATTCTTATACAGGTTTTACCTCTCTTCTCCTGTTCTCTGTGGTCTGGCAACTCCTGTAATCTGACACATCTGAATCTACTCTACAAACTCCTTACTGACAACGCAGGACTTGGTGTTCTCCACCACAGAGTTTTTTTTTTACATTTTATTTAATTGTTTCCAACATAACAGGAAATTTTCAATTAAACATTAATCAAATATTCATTTCCAATGATACAAAAAAAAGTACTTTTATATATTTTTCCCCCTCCCCCCCCACCTAAAAGTAAAAGGAAAGAAACACCTACCATTTAATATACAATAATATTAGCATAGATAATCATTAATTGTTATTAAAAATTACTAATTAAGATGAGTGGATAAGATAGAAGAAGTGGATGGAAAATCATCCATAAAATCCATAGATGGTTCCCAAATACCATAGAAATTTTCAACTTGATTCCTTAAATTATACGTAATTTTTTCCAAAGGTATACAATTTCCCATCTCATTATACCATCTACTTAATAACACTTCTCCATCATCTTTCCATGATATCACTAGACATTTTTTTGCAGTTGCTATTGCAAGACTTAATTTATTTTCTTGGCGTTTGTCCAATTTCAATTTTACATCATTTTCATAAATATCTCCAAGTAAAAATATTCTTGGATCCTTTGGTATCTTTATCTTCCTAATTTGCCCTAATAATAAACTCAGTTCATTCCACTTTTACACAAGACCACACTGAATGCAAAGAAGTCCCAATTTGTTATGCACATTGAATAATTAGGATTAAGTCCATTTAACTTATGTGGAGTGTAATACAATCGATGAAGAAAGTTATATTGAAACATTTGATATCTAACATTTACTGTATTCGTAACACTTACATAACATAATTTTGACCAAATCTCCTCCTAAATTTAAATCTTTCTCACGTCAGATTGTTGATTTATATCAATCTTTTTTTCTTTACAGTCTCTTGTAATTTAATATATATATTACAGTTATACGATCCTTTATCCGGAACCCTTAGCGAACAGTGTGTTTCGAATTTCGGATTTTTCGGAAAGCCCACCTGAAATGTGCTGCCGTATCTACCCCCACTCACTTCCAGTCGCCCGGCCGCCTCCCCCAACCGCGGTCCCTTGGCTGTCTCCCCCCGACCGCCAGTCCCTTGGCCGCCCAGCAGTCTCCCCCGACCGCCGGTCCCTCGGCCACCAGTCCCCCAACCGCCTCCCCGACCGCCGGTCCCTCGGCTGCCTCCCCCAACCGTTGACCCACTTGCTGAATTTTGGAGCTTTCCAGATTTTAGATGTCCGGATAATAAATTACCTGTAGTAATAAATTTCTTAACAACAAATGTATCTGTTACCATATCTTCAAATTGACTTTGTCATGGACAAGTCACATCTGCTCCCAGTCTCTTTTTCAAATACATTTTTAGTTGATAATATGCAAAAATTGTATTATTATGAATATTGTATTTATCTTTTAATTGTTCAAAAGTTAAGAAAAAAGATCCTAAGAAATAATCTTTTATTCTCTGTATATCTTTACTAAACCAATGATCAAATAAAGGATTATTCAAAGGAAAAGGAAGAAGTTGATTTTGCTTTAACAATATTTTTGGTCATTGATCATTTTTAATTCCTCTCTCAATATGAATTCTATTCCAAATGTTTAAAATATGTTTCAATCCGGAAAAATCTTTAGTTCCTTTAAATGATTCACTTTTCCATTTATGCAAAATTAACTCTGGAATAGTTTCACCGATTTTATTCATTTCTATTTGAATCCAAGCTGGTTTTTCATCCCGTTGACAACAGGAGGACAAAAAACTCAATTGAGCTGCTTTAAAACATCACAGGGTTATTGGAGGGTAGTCATTCCTGGTCCTCCTGAAGTCCACGTATATCTCCTTCATCTTGTGCTCTGAGACACTCGTCTTTTATTTTCCTTGATGATGAGCTGATTTCTTGATGCCATGTGACCTCAGTTTATCATTTGATCTGTCTCCAGTTTTGACCATGTCACTGAGGGGCAGTGATGTATTGGTATAATGTAAATAGAACAGCGTGCATCTTAAAAAGAAGAACTTGGACTTTGGTGCTTTCAAGTTACAAGTGCCCCTGTTCTTCCAAAGACTTGGAATTGAGGGTTTTCAAGGTTTCTTAAGCACTGGTTACATGCTACACACCTTGGTTATGAAGGGAATATATTTCAGAATGAAATTCAGGATCAGGATTTATTGTCATGAACAAGTCATGAAATTTGGGGTTTGTGGCAGCATCACAGGGCAAACGTTCATATTATAACCAACTTACCACATTACTACATAAAATAAAAATAACAGTGCACGAAAAGTAAGGCCGTGTCTTTGGTTCATTGATCATTCAGGAATCTGATGGCAGTGGGGAAGAAGCTATCCTTGTGCCACTGAGGGCTCGTCTTTAGGCTCCTGTACCTTTTTCCTGATGGTAGCAGAGTGAAGAGGGCATGGCCTGGGTGGTTGGGGGGGTGTCTTTGAGGAGAGAGGCTGCTTTTATGAGACCCTGCCTCTTATAGATGTCCTCAATAGAGTGAAGTCTGGTGCCAGCGATGTCGCAGGCTGAGTTAACAACCCCCTGGAGTTTATTCTTGTCCTGAGAGTTGACACCTCCATACCAGGCAGTGATGCAATCAGCTAGAATACTCTCCACAGTACACCTCTAGAAGTTTAAGTAAGTCTTCTGTGACATACCGAGACATCAGAGACCTCACCACTGGCAAGCCTTCTTTGTGATTGTGTCAGAGTGGAGGCTCCAGGGCAGATCCTAGGAGATGTTGACACCCAGGAACTTGAAGTTCTTGACCCTCTCCACTACTGAATCCTCATCCTCCTGAAGTCAATAATCATCCCGTTGGTTTTGCTGACGTCAAGCGCAAGGTTGCTGTCGTTACACCACTCAACGAGTTGAATCTTTACAGGTTTCTCAATAATGCCAATCAAATAGCCTATCTTTCCATGATAATGTTGAGCTTCCAGGCAACTGGAGAGTAATTCATGGAAAGACATGGTTAGATCCAACTTGAATACCTTGATATCTGACACCTAGGGGATCGGTGGATACCGGATAAGCGAGTTTTCCGGTCATTTGAGACTGTGTGTTGTGTGAATGGTGAGTTGTGCCAATTTTAAACCCGTATTTTTTTTTCTGCAATTTTTTTGCTGGTTGCTTGAATTCATGATAACAGGGATTTTACTGGCCTACGTTTATTTCTGGGCAATACACTCTCAGGGGTGAGATTTTGGCAGGAAAAAGGGAGGGAGCAATGTAGGGTCATCAGGATGATGAATAGGCCGCACATATTGATAACCAGGACAGAGTAGTGTTGTAGTTCCCTCAATCTACAAGTGTTTGTGGCCTGTTGGAACTGTATAACAGGTTGAATTAACTTAGGGTAGAGAAGACAGAGAAAAAGTATTACCCTCACTGTGTTAGTTAAACAAGAAATTCTGCAGATGTTGTGATTTCATATAGCATAGTGTTAGTTGTCAAGGTCAAGTCAATCGTTGGAACGCTACTGGTAGCATGTAACCCAGTACTATCTGTCGCATGGGTTGCCTGGTGCGGAGGATAGCTAGACACCCTGCAGGATGAAAATCAAGACCTGTCAAAGGGCGGACAAACCCTCTTGCAGGGTCAACGACCATTGAGCAAACACGTGCCGTGAAGTGCAGAAAGGGCGTCCCTTGCATCAAAGCTCGGTCTGGCTATTCACTGCCACAGAACGTCCCCCAGACATCTTGGACCTCACCATGCCGCTATATCCAGGAAGGGATGTCGAGAGGGTGGGACTGGACCTGTGCAACCCCCCCCCCCTTCACTTAAATCCATTCATGCACACGCTGTTCCTTTCTGAGGAATGGGGTATCCTCATATCAAACCCCACAAACTGACTGAAAGGAACCATCGTCATCCTATGGGATGGAGAGAGAAAAAAAAGTTGTCAAGGTCATCTGTGGAATCACTTCTTTTCTTTTTAAAATAATTTTATTGAGTTTAGCATATAAGCATACATAAAAATGACAATTACATAGATTCATTTGTATACAAGTAAACACACACAGAAAGAAAAAATAATTAATGAATAAAAAAGAAAATGTATAAACCGACATCGATAGCTACTTGTAGTTTCTCAAACTATTGATGAGAATAACGTTCGCTTCCATGTCAGTCCCGTTTATTGAAACAATTTGATAAAATAATAAAGAGGAAAAAAAAGAGAAGGAAAAGGGCTAAAAGCTCTAAACTAAATTGCCATATATTCTGGTGTATATTGAGTTGTGAACATTTTCTCAAAAAACAGGGGTTGACTTATGGAGTAGATACATTTTTGAGGCCTGAAATTCACAGAAAGAATCAGGTTGACGTCAATTCGGTGTTTAAGTTGATGCAGGAAGCACCTCCCCACCACTGGCGCCACCATAAACGCTCTTACCTAGGACCTGACGTCACCATCGCCGCTGCTGCCTGGTAGGCTGAGGTTCCCACCGGTGCTCCAGCTCCGTGGGCCATCGCCGCTGCTGCATAGTAGACAGAGGTTCCCACCGGTGCTCCAGCTCCAGGGCCATCACTGCTGCTGTTTGTAGGCCAGGTTTTTTTTAACTTAATTTACAGCTTTGTTATTTGCAATTGGGGTGTTTTAAAAAAAGTTGGGTTGTTCCTCGGAGGCCTGAAAAGTGGGAGTCGACTTATACACTGGATAAAACCCTTAAAATTAAATTGAAAAATAGGGGTCAACTCATACGCCGGTAATCAAATCTAACCCCTCCCTCTAGTTAAGGTTATCTTATAAATTTGGCAATGAAATAAAAATCCATGATAATGTGGAATCATCAATGATCCCACCCAACCCGGAGAACAGGTAAAGAATGATGGGAATATTTAGTAAAAGTTCACCTGGGTCATGAGAAAACCCAAACAGATTGGTTCCAAATTAATCTTGAAAATTGTTGTGCAAAAATCTCTTTCCAGAATCTCTCTAAATTTGGGCATCCCCAGAACATATGAAACAGAAGAGCTTTGAAAACTTTGCATTTCTCACAAAATGGATCAATATCTGCATAGAAATGAGATAATTTAAGTTTGGACATACGAGTTCTATACACCCCCTTAAATTGTGATAAGCTGTGTCTTGCACAAACTGAGTGCCAATCTTCATCTGAAAATGCTATGTTCAAGTCTTCTTCCCAATCTCTTTTGATCCTAACCATTGGAACTAAATTTAACTCCAATAAATAATTATAAATACATGCTATGAATCACTTCTTTCAACATAATTTATTGAGGAAAGCACAAAGAAGTGCCAGATAAACTTAGCAGGTCATGCAGTATCTATAGAAAGGAAAGGACAGTCAGTGTTTTGGGCCTGAGTTCTTGGTCAGGAATCGAGGGAATAAAAAAACACCTGAATCAAAAAGTTGGGGAAGGGGAGGAAGAGAGGAGGGAGGAACAAGAAGGGGAGGATCACAGGTGGGAGGGTAGGAAAGAAAGAGGTTAGGAAGTGATCGGGGGGATGGTGGAGGGCTGAGAAGAATAGCTTACTGAGAGAGGAAGGAAGGGAGGGAGTGGGGAGCTTGAGGAAGGGAGACAAGAAGACAGTGATCGGGAAAAAGAGAGACTGGAGAAGTCCATATTAATACCATCTGGTTGGAGACACAATATAAGGCATTGTTCCTCCAATTTACAGGTGATTGTGGAAAGGTAGAACTCTCTACTAATACAAGAAATGATGGATTTAGTTGTGACAGGGTATATAGATAAATTGGGAAGGTTTGTTGGAGTAGGTGACATCCAAATACTTTAAAACTGATCTTATTTGAAATACTGGAGCTCTGCCCCATGCTAGGCATTTCGGCTCCACAGCTTTTGCAAGAGCTTTGAAGAGTGCTCAAGTGACTTCACTAATGGATTGTTGTTTACAAAAATGCAACAGATGAAAGATCTTCTTGGAGCCACAGATTGTTTGGAAGAGTACTTGTTGTACTAAGAGGATGATGTGGTTTTGCAAGCAGGGAGAGTCAAACAGGCTTTCTCTCAGAGAGAGAGAAACACACACACACACACACACACACACACACACACACACACACACACACACACACAGATCATTTCTAGAGTATTACAGCTAGCAGAAGCAGCTGGACCTGGAACAGGACAAGCTGGAAAACTTGTGGAAAGCCCTATTTTGGAAGACAGCCTGGACAAAGCCCTTGTGGTTCCTGCAAGAGGAGAGGACCAGTTGTCTAATGTTTCACTTGGAATAAGTGAAACAAAAAGGAACTCTGTGGTGACCTGAAAGAAAGAGGTTATCATCTGGAGAACCCTGAAGGGGCAAATTTCATCAACAAGACACAGGAGTGGCTGATTAAAAAGGAATCAGTCATGGATGTCATCGTACAACAAATCTCTCTCTGAAAACTGACAAGAACCTTCCTGAGAAATAACCATTTACCTTTCAAGCACCAAAGCCTGGTCAATTTTATAAATGTGAAATTCTGTGTACAGTATAAAAATTGCCTGCAACCAATGAACTTGGAGGAATGAGAAGTGAGATTGGACTGAGAACAAAATAACTTTTCTGAACTTACACACACATCACATACATGTGCACTTAGAAGGGGGTTAAGTCAATAGAGTTAAATTAAAGCATGATTCTATTTTCATCTTTAAAGATAATTAAAATCAACTTTTGTTTAAGTAACCATTTGTCTTGGTTAATATCTATTGCTTCAGGGCTTTGGGATCCTCTGGGCTCGTAACATAGTTTTCTATTTAAAATTCCAACCTTAATCTGTCTTAGGAAATAATGTTTAATTGTTTGTGGAACCAAGGGGGACAGAGTTGTTGAGCCAAGATACAGATCCGCCATGATCCAATTTGAGTGGCAGAAGGGAGTCAACAGGGTTAAAGGGCCTTTCTCGACAAATTCCTCAGAAAATTTTGCTAGCATCTACTCGTCTATCATGTGTTAATAAACTTGACCCAGAAGATCAAATTTCCTGAAAATTGTCAGCAAGGCAGTTACCTCAGCTATTCTGTCTTTCCAGAGTTGTTTAAGGCATAGAATTGACAGTTTGTCCATGAGAATAAAAGATGCTGGAGGAACTCAGCCAGCATCCAGAGGAGGTAATGATATATTACCTATGTTTTGGGCCTGAGTCCTTCTTCAAGGTGTAAGCAAAAAACACATGAAGGCATCTGAATAAAGACTGGGGAGAGAAAGGAAGAAGAATGGGATAGGGAAGAATAACAGCAAAAAGGTGTTAATTGGATAAGAGGAAAGGTGAGAATTAATTTTGGCTCTGTGAAAGGAGACAGAGGGAAAAGGAAAGAGAAAGAGACAGGGAGAGGCAGAGAGACAGAGACAGAGAGAGAGAGAGAGAGAGAGAGAGAGAAGGGGGGGGATAATATGGACCACTCAGTATTATACCAATACAGGGCTTTAATTAACAGACTAAAACCACCTCTAAACTGGCCAGTGGGAAAGCATCTCCATCTGTTATACCAATAGGGTGGAGTATCTCTATAGACATAGCCAATAGCAAGCGATCTGTATAATGTGTGCGCCCCCCCATTACATCATCACAGGGGAGCTGGCAGAAAGGCGACAGGGGAAAGAAGAAGGAGGGGGGGTGGTTTAACAGAATCTAGAAAAGACTATGTCAATGCCAGCCAGTTGGAGGGTGCCCAAACAGAACGTGAGGTACTGTTCCTCCAATTTTCACGTGATCTCAGACCAGCAGTGCATGAGACCACGGACAGACATGTCAGCAAGGGAATCGGTAGGGAAATTGAAATGGGCGGCCACTGGGAGATCCAAGCTATTGCGGCGGGCAGAGCCAAGATGCTCAATCAAGGCGATCTCCCAGCCTGCGCCGAGTTAGTTTGGTCTTTCCAGGGTTTGGAGGCACAGAACGGACAGTTTGTCAGTGACAAGTTGCAGTTCTTGGTGTGCCAAGGATAATGACCCTTCTCGGAGTTGCAAATAGAACAGCTGAGAAGCTTCACAGCAAGTCTCAAACAGACTGATCATTAGGAGGACCATCAGGTTTTTAAAGAGTGCATCTGCTACCTTAATGGAACAGGAAGACTTTGCAATATTCTCCAGATTGAGTACATGGTTGGAGCTAAATGTGCCTTTTGCCAAGCAGAAAAGCAAATAAGCTGAGACTCGAATGAAAGTGACCCTGGTTGTTCTAGAGGCCGAGAAATATGGAATAAAACATTAGGAAGACTGTTCCTTGGAGAATCTCCAACGAACAGCTGCATGGAGCAAGACAGAGCTTACCTTACTGAGAAAATATGTTCATCTCTTTGATGCAGGCCTGTTTCCAAGGACATCACTTGTGTCTGCAATCGTGTGAATTTTCATTTCTTAATTGTCCTTCAAAATGGTTAATGTAGTGGTTAGCACAACACTGCCAGAGTCCAGCACCATCTATAAGGAGTTGGTACGCATCGGTTTCCACTGGGTGCCATGGTTTACCACCCCCCCACCCTTCAAAATGTACCGGGGTTATAGGTCAATTACGTGTAATTGGGCAGCAAGGACTGGTGGGCTGAAAGGGCCCTTTCAAAATGTTTCTCGCTCAATGATCACATTGTAATTGCTGCTCTGCTACGCTTTTCTGGACCCACAGAATATTATAGAACTGGCATTTTGTGCAATCCATGCATTGTGTTCAACAAGCAGAATCAGAATTTATTGCCGTGAACAAGTCATGAAATTTGTTTTTTTATGGCAGCATCACAGGGCAAACATTCAAATAAACCGCCTTACTGCAATAAATTAAAAAATAGTGCACGAAAAGTCAAAGTAAGGCAGGGTCCTTGGTTCGTTGACCTTTCAGGAATCTGAATTTTTTTCCTGCCTAAAACATTTGCATTTGTCACCTGTTAATTTTGAGCTTTTTCATTGAAGAAAATTATATAATATTTGACCAAATCCTTAGATAGTTGCATAAAATCCTTTGATTATCCATTATTCAATTGGAAAGAATTGATTGAGCATTTTGTAAAATATCATTATGTGAATTATTATCTCAATGGAATAATGGTTCATAAAGGCACTTCCTTTCCCTTCAAATCACAATAAAAATAAGACCAAGAATGGAATTAGTTAATGCTGTGTGTTCAATGTGTAGTTGATTCCACAATAAAGTTCTGGCACTGTCTCCAAAGGACCCCACATTGTCATCTCTTACTATAAAAACTCCCTCAGTTCGACCAAGCTTGTAACTTCATTCTGTAACCGTTCATAAAGGCGGATTATGCTTTAGGGAAGCACTTCAGGGGATGTTCCTACATCGGGGACTCTATATTGCATGAGAGCACAACCCAGTCCTCAACAAGGCATCAGCAGTGGAGAGGGGAAAAGAACTTCAAATTACTAGGCGTCAACATCTCCGAAGATCTGCCATGGGACATCCATGTTGATGCCATCAAGAAGAAACCTCGCCAGCGGCTATATTCCTCGAGGAGTTCGAGCAGATTTGGTACGTCACCAAAAACTCTTGCAGATTTCTACAGGTGTACCATGGAGAGCATTCTAACAGGACGCATCACTGTCTGGCACGGAGGTGCCAATCCACAGGATAGGAAAAGGCCACAGAGGGTTGTGAACTTGGCCAGCATTATCAAGGGCATCAGTTTTCACTCCTTTAAGAGGCGGTGTCTCAAAAAGGCAGCCTCTATCCCCACCATCCAGGTCGTCCCCTTTTCACTCTGCTACCATAAGGAAGGAGGTACAGGAGCCTGAAGACGAACACCCAGCAGCACAGGGCAGCTTCTTCCCCTCCGACAACAGGTTTCTGAAAGGACAATAAATGACAGACACTACATCACTTTTTTCTCTTTGTTTGCACCAACATTTATTTTTGCAGAATTGTAATTTATAACAAATTTTTCACTTGTACTGCACAACACGGCTGCTATAAAACTACAAATTCCATGACATGTTCATAGCAAAAAACTTGATTCTCATTCTGCCCTACGTACTTTCTTTACTGAAACACTTACTCCGAACGGTAATGGAACCTCTTTCAAAGTTGCTACAACACACGAAAAGACACAAGACATGTCAATTATGAACTGAAATGAGGCCCCCAATGGAAAGTTGCAGTGAAGAAGTTACACCTCAGATATTAATTTAATAGTCCCCTTCCTCTGGGCTGATTCCTATAAATGTGGATTACATATAATTGCCTGCAACACCGAGGAGCATTTATTGACAGCATTGATTGTTGAGTGGGGCTAGCCTCCGAAGTGAAAGAATACATTACTGTCTCTGACAGAGTTCTACAGGGTGACTACCCCGGGTATTTGTCAGACTGAGGTTTACCTTCACCATTCCAAGTAACAGGACTTTTGAAACTCTCTCACTGTTATCGGTCCATAGCTCTCTTCACGGTCATTTCATTTCCCAGCCATGTTTGGCCTCCTCGGGCTAGGCTATCGGGCTTGTCTGCCATAAAATGTTGCCCAAACGTTGGGAGATTGGACATGAAGTATGCATTCATAAATCTCTCTCTCTCTCTCACACACACACACATACACACACACACACACAAACACACACACACACACACACACACACACACACACATTGTCTCACACGTACACACACACTCACACACATACACATACATGCACACATTCACACTCATACAAACACATGCACACACACACACACACGCACATACATACGCTGATGCATCTACACACACAAACACATGCACACTGATGGTCGCACAAACAGGCAGACACATGCACACAGTCAGAGGCGCACATGAAAACACACATTTTCCAGAGTGGGGGAAAAATGCCTGAGCTGGCAGAATTACCCCAGCCTACCACCATCAGAGCAGAGACCACTTACTCCACCTTGTCATTATTTGTTTGGTTCGGTTAATAGAGCACAGAACAAACTGCACATAAAATCCAGAAACAAGCCATTTGGACCAAAAGTTGTTCAATGTGCATAATCTCGATGTAATCACCCCCCCTCCAGCAACAATAACTTCCAGTCTTTTCTCTGCCTGACCAGTTGTACTGATCCCTTATGTGAACCCACTTCAGATATCTCTGTAGCCACTGCATTCTGCCAACTCTCCAGAACTCCTCACTCAGGTTATCAGGAATGATAGAGCTCCATGTTTTAAACGTTGAAGGGAAATGTTTCTGCATCAACACCTTTGTAATTGTAACAACCTTATCACTTTCTCCAGAACAAAGTACTGTCTATCCTTCCTTAAACATCATCAATCATTTTTATGCCTTCTCCAATGTAAGTTTCAGAATTCAAGCCATTTAACAGGATGAGGATTCAGAAATTACCTCTCAATTAGAGGAACCTACACTGAGAGAAATGTTAAAATGAAGCATTATCCAGCATTTCAACTGTATGGGATCACAGTGAGTTCTGTGCAGCCCTGCTCCCCTGCATCACTCAAATGGATCTTTTCCTGTGATTAGATACAGTGGTTCCAATTGGTTCCACCAGTTCTTTGCAAGATATCTGGCCCACATTTCACAGCTTTAACTTTTCTCTCTCTCTCTTTCTCTCTCTCACTCTCTCTCTCTCTCTCACACACACACACACACACACACACACACACACACACACACACACATACACACACACACACACACACACACACACACACACACACACACACACACACACACACACACACACACACACATGCCATTGCAGATCAGATAAATAATTCTACAGTATAAAGATTGTGTTGTTTTACAATGAAAGTTGTGCAGCTATGGTTTGTTTATGCCAGGGTTTAGAAAAATGATACAGGACTTGATTGAAGCCCATAAAATCCTGAAGACTCTCAATAGTGTGGGGAGGGTGTTTTCACACACAGGAAAGTTTGCAACGCAGGGACACTGTTTAAAATCCAGGGTCATCCACTTACGGCAGGACTTGAGATGACCTTTTCCTTGATTCAAAGAGTTGTCTCTTTGGAACGTTCCTCCATGCAGGATGGTGGAAGCAAGGCCGTTGAGTATTTTGAAGGCAGGGGATGGATGGATTCTTGAAAGCAAGTGCATGAAAGGTTACCAGGAACTAAACAGGAATGCAGAACTGCAGTCACAATGAAATCCTGATTTCATTAAACAGCAGATCAAGGTTAAGGACCACTGTAGCTCTTAATTTGCACATAAACCATGAGAATTCATAGGTGTGAAATCAATGCAGAGACTCCCAAGCTGACTGTGTTTCCACTTATGGCGGGACTCCCCCACTGTTGGAAAAAGATGCAGTCAGTGATTTTGATGGAGTATCTGTAAACTAGAATTCTGCAAGTATTGGATGCTGTTAGATTACTCTGTAGGTCAGTAATATCGATTCCCATTCTCGATATTTGCAAAGAAGCTTTTGCAAGGTTGAAACACAATGCTGGAGAAACTCAGCAGGTCATAGCAAATTAGCAAAGGTAAAGATATATGCCTCCTCTGGTCTCCTTCGGTGAAGGCTCCATCTTCGAGTTGAGACCATAGTCGATGTTGAGCTCATGATTATACAAGGGAAAAAACACTAAAGTGGTTTCCCATTGCCTTCTTCAGTTGCTGGACGGGTAACCCTGGTCACAGATCAGCAGATTCATCTGCCCGGCGTTTTTAGTTTTACAAGCATCATTTCCAATTTGTAGAATCTGTTTGTAAAAAAAAACAATCCATAACTTCTCATGACCCTGATTGGGAGGCTAAACAGGTACAACACCTTGCCCAAGGATGACCTATAGACTACTGGAAGGAATGCCTTACACCTCCTTTAGCTGAGTAATTGTGCAGCACCCACCCCGATATCAATTAATTAATATTAACCTCTCCCTCCCTTCAAATGTTGCCTGGCCTACTGGCATCCTCTAATTGTATTTCGCAGCAAAACACCATGATATATTGTGTCCCATATTGTCTGAAATCAGCCATTTTCATCAGGGGCCATATTTCCGCCCCCCCACTCACCCCTGGGAGGCCACAGTGCATTTAATGGGGGTGGGGGGGTGGGGGACACGGACAGAAATCATAAAATCTTTTTCATGTAGTCGGTAGGAGAGAAGTGTGGAAGATACACAATTCCCTGAAAGTGGTGCCACAGGTTGATGGGCACGCAAAGAGAGTTTTTGGCATATTGACCTTAATAAATCAAAGTATTGCATATAGGATTTGAGATGTTATGGTAAAGTTGTACAAGATATTGGTGAGGTTACATATGGAGAATTGTGTGCAGTTTTGGTCACCTAACTACAGGAGAGATATCAATAAGTTTGGAAAGACTGCCGAGAAGATTTACTAGGATGTTGCCAGGATTTCAGGAACTGAGTTTCAGGAAAAGGTTAGAACTTTATTCCCTGGAGCATAGCAGAATGAGGGGAGATTAAATAGAGGTTTACAAAATTATGATGTGTGTAGACAGAGTAGGTTTCTCCCACTGAAGGTGGGTGAGATACAAACCAGAGGACATGGGTTAAGAGTGAAAGGGGAAAAGTTTTAGGGCTGTGGTTTTTCAAACTCACATTCCACTTTAAGTAATCCCGATGTTCAGTGATTAATAAGGGATTACTTAAAGTGATATGTGGGTGGGAAGAAAATGCTTGAAAACCACTGTTTTAATCATACCTAATGGACTCGTTATATGCATGGTTTCAGAAATCCAAAGGAAATGGGCCAATGACAGTCTTTCTCAAGCAAACTATTTCAGTAACAATTGGGTCCAGAGCAGTGGTTCTCAACCTTCCCTTCCCATCCACATCCCACCTTAAGCAATCCCTTACTAATCACAGAGCACTCATGGCATAGGAATTGATTAAGATGGAATGTGAGTTAGGGGGGTTGGGGGGCAGTTCGAAAACCATTGGCTTAGAGGGAACCTCTTCACACAGAGAGTGGTTGGAGGGTGGAACGAGCTGCCAGCTAAAGTGGAGACAGCGGACATGAACAGGTTCATAGATGGGAAGGGAATGGACTGGCTGCAGTCAGTCAGATTAGGTGCAGGTTAGAAAGGCCAAGGGGCCTGTTTTTGGTGCTGATGTGTTCAAAATCAACTGAACGACTGTTTCACAGGGAAGGGGGGACCCAAAAAAACTTTTGAACAGAGCTCCAAGAGGGTCAGAGCCAACAATAAAAGGGTTGTGAACGATTGTGCAAGACCAGTTCAGCACGAGTTGGAAATGAGAGAAGCTGCAGTACCTCCTGATTCATTTGCACCTGGTGATAATCTGTGAAGCTGGTTTCGTATGTTAGAGGGCAGAATGATATTGCAAACTCAATCAAAAAAGTTTCATCAAAATCCCATTTTACTTACAAAGCCTGAGGGCAATGCTTTCATCGGGATGTTCCAAATTTAGTATCCAATTAAATATTAGATTGTATAGATGTGTGGCTAAATCTTGTAGATGCTTTATTATTTTTTTTGCCATTAGATTTAGGACATCACTGAAGGTGTCACCTCTGATCCCATATGTATTTGATTTGCATAATTGTAATTCCATTAATTAGAGTAGGTGGGCTGGGGTTGCTATTTTCACTGGCCTAATGCAACCTGGAGCAATTGGAAGTAGTCAAGCAATTCTGCCTACTCATCACTATCACCACCATTGAGACCACTTATAATAACCAAATTCAATTCACCTTTGGACAACAAAACATGTGAAACCTCAGCATGTCACCCTTTGTACAGTTACATAAAATATAATGAAGATGAGGCTTGTTCCCCCACCACCCCCAGTGGTGTGGTGTTAGTTTCTTGCAAGCAGAGTTGAAATGCTTTTGAGATTTTCCCCAGCACCGTCCTGAATTGGATCATGCAAGCTGAGGTAAGGGAAAGGTTCCATTATTGTCACGTACATTTAGAATGTCACATACATGACATTTTTTAACTTCAGTTCCCCACCATGACGTGGACAGAGAGTCGCCACTTTGTCTCACAGGAAGCTACAGCAGCCGGTGCTCCCTGGCGGTCTCCCCTCCAAGTACTGGCCAGGCCTGAGCCTGTTTAGCTTCCGAGCTCAGACAATCAGGCTTCATACAACCCGGCAACATGATGAGTTAGCTCAGAATTATTATAGCGCCAGCAACTCTAGGTTCAAATCCGGTACTGTCAGTAAGGAGTTTGTACGTTCTCCCTGTGACCTGCATGGGTTTTATCCAGCTTCCTCCCACCTTCCAAAAACATGTGGGGTTGATGAATTAATTGGGTGGCCTGGATTTCTATGGCTAGAGTAGGCTTCTACTGTGTCTACCATATATTTATACTTTAGAAATGTCAGAGACATATTTTGGATTGTGGACATCTGAGGACATCACCATAAGTCACCATATCAAGATACGTCTACATTTACTCCAATTTTTAAAAACTCCCAGCTTTTAATCCCCAAATGCCTTTGCATCTCTGCTTATTCTAAATAACATAAGATAAGAACCAGGAGCAGGAGTCAGCCATCTGGCCTGTCGAGCCTGTTCCGCCATTCAATTAAATCATGGCTGATCTGATGATGGGCTCATCTCCACCTGCCTGCCTTTTCCCCCATATCTCTGAATTCCCCTACTTTGCAAAAACAACCTTTCCCATCTTCTCCTAAATAAAGACGCAGTTGCCCTGGGGTGTGAATGAGATTCGCTGCTAAATCTACCTTCAAGTCGAATTTGTAGGTAGGTCAGAACTCGCTGCAGGTTCAGTGTTCAAATCATTGAAAAAGCTTCGAAGCTTCTTGTTCAGAGATACTGTCGATTTTGATCCACAGCGGAAAGGCTAATGGCAACATGATCTGCCTTAAAATGTCAGGCAGCGTTCTCCTTCCTCGAGCCAATGAACCGCGGGAGCCGCGCATAGTCCATTCCTAAGCACGAGTCGTCTGTAGGTTTCTAACTCGGGGACTGCCTCTACTGCTTCAGTGGAGTTCCACAGAGTCGCTGCCCTCTGGGAAAAGGGAAAACCTGATACTTTCTCATCGATTCTTTTAAATATTAATCGCCATTTATATTTGCTCTCAGCTTTGTTTTGTTTCTTTCAGTGTATCATGATGGTGTCGGTGTTAGTCATGTTGAAAATTGGAAAGCTTTTTCCTAACTGTGCTGTGCCTAATAAACTTAAATCATGGTTGAATTGCACAAAGCTCTTTTTAAGTTGAAAGAAGGAGGGGTAAAATCCAGAATCCAGTAGCTAAGCAGGAATCTGAGGGTAAACTATGCCCACTGTCCATTGCATTCGAGGCAGGTAGTAAAGCAACACCATGTTGCTTACTTACTAATTACCATGTGCCAGAGAGTCCCGCATTTAGTCCTGACCTCCTGCCCTCTGCAGTGCAGTTTGTGCATTCTCCCTGTGTTAAGTAAAAAGAAGGTGCTGGAGAGACTCGGCAGGTCAAATGCAGCAAGGATACGTTTCGGACTTGAGCCCTTCATCAAGGAAGGAAGAAATATAGGCAGGTGCCTGAACAAATTGGTTGGGGGAGGAGCACAGGCCCACAAGTAGATGGGTGTGGGAGGGATGGCACAACAGCAAGCAGGAGGGTAGGGGGAATGGCTCTGTGAAAGGAGAGGGAAGGGGGTGGAGAGCTGGAGGACGGAGGGATGGGGAAGTGGTGGGGGGGAGTGGTCCAGCAGAAATTGGAGAAAAGTCAATGTTAATGCCATCTGGCTGGAGAGCACCCAGACAGAAAATTAAGGATTGTTCCTCCAATTTACAGGTGGAGTCAATGTGTGTCAGTGTGTATGGCAGTGGATGAGGCCAGAGGCAGATGTGTCAGCGCAGGTGTGAGGTACAGAATTGAAATCCAAATCCTGGGTCGAAGTTGTTAGTGGCAGCAGCTGTGAGGGGGTTGCAGACACAGGGGGGACCAGCGGACTGGCTCAGAGCACCTTTTACAGGGAGCTGCCCCTTACATTTGAGAAGAGGGCTTCCCGATCGAGTCGGAGGTTCAGATCTGGAGATAGGGTTGCCGATGTTTCAGACTGGAGTCTGCATGGCTGCAGAGGCAGTGGGAGCACTGGAGGCAAAGCCACTGACAATCAGTGACACTGGGGGAGACACTCTTTTGTTTCTCTTTCTCCGACAGTAATGGGTGACGGGCAATTTCTGCTGGCAGCAAATCTTTCCTGTCTTACAGTTGTCGAAAACAAATATAATGTAATTGTACATCTGTTTTATTACGTAAAAGAATCTTGAATCTGTGTTTCCACTAAAGGTCTTGCCCATGGACCGTGGCCCCTCCTATAAAGATATGCACTTGCCAAACACCGCTGGCGCCCAGATGAGTGTGCAGCAGATTTTGGAATTTAACAGTGCTCTCTCTCTCTCTCTCTCTCTCTCTCTCTCTCTCTCTCTGTCTCAGTATACATGTGAATGTGTGTGGATGTATGTGTGTGTGCACATGTGTGTGAGTGTGTGGGTGTGTGTGTGAGTGTGAGTGTGTGTTTGAGTGTGTGTGTATGAGTGAGTGTACGTGTGTGTTTGGGTGAGTGTGTGTGGTTGCGTGTGTGGGTGTGTGTGAGTGAGTGGGTGAATGTGTGGGTGAGTGTGTGTGAGAGTGTGTGTGCATGTGTGTGTGTGGGTGAGTGTGTGTATGAGTGAGTGTGCGTGTGTATGGGGGTGAGTGTATATGGAGTGTGTGAGTGTGTGAGTGTGTGAGTGTGCATGTGTGTGTGTGGGTGAGTGAGTGGGTGAGTGTGTATGGGGGTATGTGTGAGTGTGTGAGTATGTAGATGTGCATGTGTGTGTGTGGGCAAGTGAGTGGGTGAGTGTGTGTGTGAGTGTGTGTGAGAGTGTGTATGCATGTGTGTGTGGGTGAGTGTGTGTATGAGTGAGTGTACGTGTGTGTTTGGGTGAGTGTGTGTGGTTGCGTGTGTGGGTGTGTGTGAGTGAGTGGGTGAATGTGTGGGTGAGTGTGTGTGAGAGTGTGTGTGCATGTGTGTGTGGGTGAGTGTGTGTATGAGTGAGTGTGCGTGTGTATGGGGGTGAGTGTGTATGGAGT
Source organism: Narcine bancroftii (assembly GCF_036971445.1). Classification (NCBI taxonomy): domain Eukaryota; kingdom Metazoa; phylum Chordata; class Chondrichthyes; order Torpediniformes; family Narcinidae; genus Narcine; species Narcine bancroftii. Next base: position 94,378,894 of record NC_091474.1, read on the forward strand.
GTGTGAGTGTGTGAGTGTGTGAGTGTGCATGTGTGTGTGTGGGTGAGTGAGTGGGTGAGTGTGTATGGGGGTATGTGTGAGTGTGTGAGTATGTAGGTGTGCATGTGTGTGTGTGGGCAAGTGAGTGGGTGAGTGTGTGTGTGAGTGTGTGTGAGAGTGTGTATGCATGTGTGTGTGTGTGGGTGAGTGTGTGTATGAGTGAGTGAGAGTGTACATATGTGTCAGTGTGTGGGTGTGTGTGAGAGTGTGTGAGAGTGTGTGTGAGTGGGTGAGATTGTGTGTGTGAGTGTAAGTGTGTGTATGTGAGAGTGTGTGTGAGTGAGTGTGTATGTGTGAGTGGTGTGTGAGTGCATATGTGTGCGCACTTCTGTGAGTGTGTGGGTGTGTGTGATATTGTGTTTGAGTGTGCGTGAGTATGAGTGTGTGTGTATGAATATGAGTGTGTGCACATGTGTGATTGTGTGGGTGTGAGTATGCATGTGGGTGTGAGTGTGTGTGTATGAGTGTGTGTGTGGGTGTGAGTGTGTGTGAGTGTGTATGTGATTGTGTGTGTGTGGGGATATGCATGTGTGTGTGAGTGTGTGGTTGTGTGTGAGAGTGTGTGTTGGGAGGTGAGTGTGTGTGAGTGTGTGTGTGTATGTGTGAGTGAGTTTATGTGTGAGTGTGTGTGGGTGTGTGGGTGGGTGTTTTTGTGTGGGTGTGAGAGTTTATGTGTGTGGGTCTGTGTGTGGGTGAGTGTGTGTGAGTGTGTGTGGATGTTTGTGAGTGTGTGTAATTGTGACAGTGTGTGGATGTGAGTGTTTGTGGATGATGTGAGTGTGTGTGTGTGTGTAGGGGAGTGGAAGTGAGTGTGTGTGGATGGTGTAAATGTGTGTGTGGGTGGGTGTTGCTGTGAGTGTGTGTTTGTGTGTGTGTGAGTGTGAGGGTGTGTGTGTGTGCATGTGGGTGTGCATATATGGATGAGTGTGTGTGCTTATGTGGGTGATTATGTGAGTGTGTGTGGGTATGAGTGTGTGTGTTTGAATGTTTGTGAGTGAGTGTGTGGATGTCTGTGTGTGTGTGTGTGAGTGTATGATTGTGAGAGTGTGTGGATGGTGTGAGTATGTTTGGGAGTGGATGTGAGTGTGTATATTTGTGTGGGTGTGAGAGTGAGTGTGTATGTTATTGTTTGTGAATGTTTGTGTGTGGCTGTGGGTGTGAGTGTGTGTTTGTGAGTGTGAGTGTGTGACTGTGCATGAGTGTGTGTGAGTATATGTGTGTGTGAAAGTGTGAGTGTGTGTGGATGTGAGTGTGTGTTTGTGTGAGTGTGTGTTTTGTGTGGGTGAGTGAATGGGTTAATGTGAGTGTGCATGTGTGTGTGTGTGATTGCATGTGAGGGTGAGTGTGTGGTTGAGTGTGTGTGAGGGTGTATGTGTGGTTATGTTTATGTGTGAGTGTGTGTGTGGGAATATGTGTGAGTGTGTGTGTGTGAGAGTGTGGGTGTGTGTGGGTGAGTATGGGTGTTTGTGTGTGTGTCAATGTGTATGTGTGTGAGTGTGAGTGCATGTGTGAGTGTGAATGTGAGTGTGTGTGAGTGTGAGTGTGTGTGAGAGTGAGTATGTGAGAGAGTGTGTGAATGAATGTATGTGGGTGTGTGTGTTTGTGTGGCAGTGAGTGTGTGAGTTTATGTGTGTGAATGTTTGGGTGTGAGTTTGTGTATGTGAGGGTGTGTGAGTGTGTGTTTTTGTGAGTGTGTTTGTGTTGTGTGCGTGTGGGTGAGTGAATGGGTTAGTGTGTGTGTGTGTGAGAGTGTGTGTGAGAGAGAGAGTGTGTGTGGGTGTGTCTGAGTGTGAATGTGTGTGTGAGTGTGAGGGTGTGTGTGAGTGTAGGTGTGTGTGCATGAGTGTGAGTCTGTGTATGTGAATGTGTGTGTGCACATGTGTGTGTGAGTGAATGTGTAGGTGAGTGAGTGTGAGTGTGTGCGAGTGTGTTTGTGTGTGAGTGTGGGAGTGTGTGTTTGTGTGGGTGTTTGTGTGAGTGTGTGTGGGTATGAGTGTGTGAGGGTGTGAGTGTGTGAATGTTTGTGAGTGAGTGTGTGTGTGAGAGAGTGTGAGTGCATGAGTGTGAGTGGGTGTGTGAATGAGTGTGTGTAAGTGTGTGTGCGCGTGTGTGTGTGAGTGAGTGTGTGGGTGAATGAGCATGAGTGTGTTTGAGTGTGAGTGTGGGTGTGTGTGTTTGTGTGAGTGTTTGGGATTGAGTGTATTTTTGAATGTGTGTGGGTGTGTGTGTGTTTGTGATTGTGAGTGTGTAAGTGTGTGGGGGTGAGTGAGTATGTGTGAGAGTGTGAGTGAGTGTGTTTGTGTGTGTGTTTGAGTGTGTGAATGTTTCTGTGTAAGTTTGTGTGTGATTGTGTGCATGTGTGTGTTTGTCTGTGAGTGTGTGTGTGAGTGTGACAGTGTGATTTTGTGAGTGTGTGTGAATGTGTGTATGTGAGTGTGTGTGAGTATGTGAGTGAGTGTGCAAGTGTGTGCAGATAAGTGTGAGAATGAGTGTTTGTGTGGGTGTAAATAAGTGTGTGTGTTTGTGTGAGTGTGAGTATGTGTAAGTCTATGTGAGTGTGTTAGTGTCTGTGAATGTGTGTGGGTGTATGTGAATGTGTGTGATTGTGAGAGTGTGTGGGTGTGAGTGTGTGTGGATGGTGTGTGTGTGTGCTTGTGGCTCTGAGTTTGTGATTTTGTGTGGGTGTGTGTGAGTGTGTTAGTGTGTGAGTGAGTGTGAGTGTGTGTGAGAGTTTGTGTGTGAGTGGGTGAGTGTGTGTGAGTGTAACAGTGTGTGGATGTGAGTGTGTGTGGATGATGTGAGTGTGCGTGTAGGGGTGTGGAAGTGAGTGTGTGTGTGGATGGTGTAAATGTGTGCGTGGGTGGGTGTTGCTGTGAGTGTGTGTTTGTGTGTGTGTGAGTGTGTGTTGGTGTGTCTGAGTGTGATTGTGTGTGAGTGTGAGGGTGTGTGTGTGAGTGTGGGTGTGCGTATATGGATGAATGTGTGTGCTTGTGTGGGTGTTTGTGTGAGTGTGTGTGGGTATGAGTGTGTATGTTTGAATGTTTGTGAGTGAGTGTGTGTGAGTGTGACTGTGAGTGCTAGTATGTGTGAGTGTGAGTGTGTGTGTGAATGTAAATGTGTTTGAGTGTTTGTGAGTTTGAGTGTTTGTGAGTGTGAGTGCGTGTGGATGTCTGTGTGTGTGTGAGTGTATGATTGTGAGAGTGTGTGGATGGTTTGAGGGTATTTGGGAGTGGATGTGAGAGTGTATGTTTGTGTGGGTGTGAGAGTGAGTGTGTATGTGATTGTGTGTGAATGTGTGTGAGTGTTTGTGTGTGGCTGTGGGTGTGTGTTTGTGAGTGTGAGTGTTTGACTGTGCATGAGTGTCTGAGAATGTGTATTAGTTTGTGTGAGTGTGTGACAGTATATGTGTGTGTGAAAGTGTGAGTGTGTGTGGATGTGAATGTGTGTGATTGTGAGAGTGTGTTGGTGTGAGTGTGTGTGGATGATGTGTGTTTGGGTGTGGCTGTGAGTTTGTGATTTTGTGTGGGTGTGTGTGAATGTTTGTGTGTGAGTGTGTTAGTGTGTGAGTGTGAGTGTGTGTGCATGAGTGTGAGTGTTAGTGTGAATGAGTGTGAGTGAGAGTGTATGTGGGTGTGTGGGAGTTTGTGATTCTGTGGGTGTGAATGTTTGTGTGTGGGTGTATGTGAATGTTTGTGTGTGAGTGTATTTGTGTGTGAGTGTGAGTGTGTGTGAGAGTGTATATCGGTGTGTGGGTGAATGTGTGTGCATGAGTGTGTGAGTGTGTGTGTGTGTGTGTTTGAGAGTGTGTTTCTGCATGTGTGTGTGGGTGAGTGTGTGTGTATGAGTGTGTGGTTGAGTGTGTGTGTTTGATTGGGTGAGTGTTTGTGAGAGTGATTATGAGAGTGTGTGGTTATGAGTGTGTGTATGGATGGTGTGAGTGTGTGGTTGTGGGTGTGTGTGGATGGTGTGAGTGTGTGTGTGGGTGGGTGTTGCTGTGTGTGTGTTTGTGTGGGTGTGAGTGTGTGTGTGGATATAAGTGTGTTTGAGGGTTTGTGAATTTGTGTGTTTGTAAGTGTGAGTGTGTGTGTGGATGTGTGTGAGTGTGTGTGAATGTGTGATTGTGTGTCTGTGTGTGTGGGTTTGTGTCTGTGTGGGTGAGTGTGTGCGAATGTTTGTTAGTGTGTGTATGTGTGTGATTATTAGTGTGTGTGTGTGAATGTGAGTGTGAGTGTTTGTGAGTGTGCGTGTGTGTGAGTGTGTGATTGTGTGTTAGTGTGTGTGACTGTGTGTATATGCGTGTGAATGAGTGAGGCTGTGTGTGGGTGTGAGTGTGGTTGTGAATTTGTGAGTTTGTTTGTGTGTGAGTGTGGTTGTCTGTGTGTGTGATTGTGTGGGTGTGAGTGTGAGTCAGTGTGTATGTGTGTGTGAATGTAAGTGAGTTTGTGTGTTTGTGAGTGTGAATGTATGTGGATGTGTTTGAGTGTGTGATTGTGAGAGTGTGTGTGTGTGGGGGGGGTGTGTGTGAGTGAGTGTGTGCGAATGTTTTTGAGTGAGTGTGTGTGTGATTGTTAGTATGTGTGTGCATGTGTGTGTGTGAATGTGAGTGTGAGTGTTTCTGAGTGATAGTGTGTTTGGATGTGTGTGAGTGTGATTGTGAGAGTGTGTGGGTGTGAGTGTGTGTGATTGTGTGTGAATGTGTGTGAGTGTTAATGTGATTGTGAGAGTGTGTGTGAGTGTATGTGATTGTGTGTGTGTGAGTGAGTGTATGTGTGTGAGAGTGAATTCATGTATGTGAGTGTGTGACAGTGTGTTTGTGTGCGAGTGTGTATGTGTGTGAGAGAGTGAGTGTGTGTGAGCGTGTATGTATGTGAGAGTGAGTGCATGTATGTGAGTGTGTGTCAGTGTGTATGTGTGAGTGTGTATGTGTGTGAGAGAGTGAATATGTGTGAGTGTGTGTTTGAGTGTCTGTGAGTGTGTGTATGTGAGAGTGTGATAACATAACATAACATAACATAACATAACATAACAATTAAAGCACGGAAACAGGCCATTAGGCCCTTCTAGTCCGCACCAAACCAAACACCCCTTTCTCGTCCCACCTCCCTGCACAATGCCCATAACCCTCCATCTTCTTCTGTGTGTGAGTGTGGGGGTGTGTGGGGGTGTATTTGTGTGGGTTTGTGTGAGTGGATGTGTGTGAGTGTGTGGGAGAGTGCGTGAGTGTGTGATTGTGAGACTGTGTGTGTGTTTGTGTGTGTGTGTGTGTGGGTGAGTGTGTGTATGTGTATGATTGTTAGTGTGTGTGTGTGCGCGTGAACATGAGTGTGAGTGTTTGTGAGTGTGAGTGTGTGTGGATGTGTGTGAATGTGTGTGAGTGTGATTCTGAGAGTGTGTGGGTGTGAGTGTGTGTGGATGATGTGAGAGTATGTGTGTGATTGTGTGTTAGTGTTTGTGAGTGTGTGCTCGTGTGAGTGTGCTTGAGTGTGTGTGAGTGTGTGTTGGTGTGTGTGACTGTGTGTATATGCATGTAAATGAGTGAAGATGTGTGTGGGTGTGAGTGTGAGTGTGTGTGTGAATATAAGTGTGTTTGAATGTTTGTGAATTTGTGAGTTTGTGTCTGAGTGTGGTTGTCTGTGTGGGAGAGTGTGTGTGATTGTGTGGGTGTGAGTGTGTCAGTGTGTATGTGTGTGTAAATGTAAGTGAGTTTGTGTGTTTGTGAGTGTGTGTGGGTGTGTGTGTGAGTGAGTGTGTGCGAATGTTTTCGAGTGAGCGTGTGTGTGATTGTTAGTGTGTGTGTGTGAATGTGAGTGTGAGGGTTGTGAGTGATAGTGTATTTGGATGTGTGTGAATGTGTGTGATTGTGATTGTGTGAGTGTGTGGGTGTGAGTGTATGTGATTGTGTGTGAATGTGTATGAGTGTTAGTGTGATTGTGAGAGTGTGTGTGAGTGTATGTGATTGTGTGTATGAGCATGTGAGTATGTGTGATTGTGTGAGTGTGTGTGGGTGTGTATGAGTGTGTGAGTGTGTGACTGTGAATGTGAGTGCATGTATGTGAGTGTGTATAAGTGTGCATGTGTGTGAGTGTGCATGTGTGTGAGAGAGGGAGTGTGTGAGTCTGTATGTGTGTAAGAGAGTGCATATGTGTGAGTGTGTGTGTTTGAGTGTCTGTGAGAGTGAGTGTATGTAAGTGTGTTACAATGTGTGAGTATGAGTGTGTGAGAGTGTATGTGAGAGTGTATGGGTGTGAATGTGTGTGGATGTGTGTGTGTGTGTGGTTGTGAGTGTGTGTGTGAGTGTGTTACTATGTGTGAGTGTGTGTATGTGAGGGTGTGTCAGTGTGAGTGTGTGTGTGAGTGTGTGTGTGGTGCTGTGAGAGTGAGTGTGTGTGAGTGTGTGTGTGTTTGAGTGCTTGGGAGATTGACTGTGTGTGAGTGTGTTACTATGTGTGAGTGTGAGTGTGTGAGAGTATACAAGAGGGTGTGTGTGTGTGAATGTGTATGGATATGTGTGTGTTTGTGAGAGGGTGAGAGTGAGTATGTGTGTGAGAGTGTGAGTGTGGGTGTGGGTGTGAGTGTTAATGTGATTGTTAGTGTGAGTAAGTGAGAATGTGAATGAGGGTGAGTGTTAGTGTGTGAGTGAGTGTGGATGTGTGTGAGTGTTTTCATGAGTGTGTGTTTGTGTGTGAATGTGTAAGTGAGTGTATGTGCGAGTGTGTGTGAGTGTGTTTATGAGTGTGTGTGGATATGTGTGAGTGTGTAGGTGTGAGTGTGTATGAGAGAGTGAGTGTGTGTGAGTATGTGTGTGAGAGAGTGAGTGAGTGGGTGTGCTTGAGTGTTTGTGAAAGTGAGTGTGTTACTATGTGTGAGTGTTAGTGTGTGAGAGTGTGGCTAAGGGTGTGTGGGTATGAGTGAGAGTGTGTGTTTGAGTGTTTGTGAAAGTGAGTGCATGTGAGTGCGTGTGAGTGTGTGATTGTGTGTGGGTGTGTGGGTGTGTGATCATGTGTGTGTGTTTGCATGTGAGTGTGTGTGTGGATGTGTTTGAGTGTGTGTGGGTTTGTGATCATGTGAGTGTGTTTGCATGTGAGAGTGGATATGGGTGTGAGTATGATTAAGAGTGTGAGTGTGTGTGTGTTGTGTGTGTGATTGTGTGTGTGCATGTGTGTGCTTGAGAGTGTGTGAGTGAATGGGTTAGTGTGTGGGTGAGTGTGCGAGAGTGAGTGTGTGAGTAAATGAGTGAGTGTGCATTTGTGTGTGTGTGAGTGTGGGTGTGTGTGGTGTGAGGGCATGTGAGAGTGTTAGTGTATGTGATTGTGAGTGTGAGTGAGTGTGCTTGTATGTGTGTATGTATGTGCAAGTGTGTGTGTTTGTGTGGGTGTGAATGTGTGAATATGTGTATTTGTATGTGAGTGTGTGAGTGTGAGTATGTGTATTTGTGAGTGTGAGTATGTGTGTGAGTGTATTTAAGTGTGTATGTGTGTATGATGTTTATATGAGTGTGTTTGTGTGTGAATATGTGTACGTGTGAGTGTGAGTAGGTGTGTGAGTGTGTTTAAGTGTGTATGTGTGTATGATGTGTATATGAGTGTGTGTGAATGAGTGTGTATGTATGTTTGTGTGTGTGAGTGTGTGTCACTGAGTGTGTGTGTATGATTGTGTGTGTGAGTGTGTGTGTTTGTTTGAGTGTTAGTGAGAGTGAGTGTGTGTGAGTGTGTTACTATGTGTGAGTGTGAGAGTGTATGTGAGGTTGTGTAGGTGTGAGTCCGTGTGGGTGTGTGTGTGTGAGTGTGAGTGTGTGTGGGTATGTATGTGTATGAGTGTGTGGGTGTGGATGTGTGTGTGAGTGTGTGTGGATATGTGTGTGTGGGTGTGAGTGCATGTGAGTGTGTTTGTGAGTGTGTGTGCACGTGGATTTTTGGGTGAGTGTGCTTGTGTGTGGATGTGGGTGAGTGTGTTTGTGTGTGAATGTGTGTGAGCGTGTGAATGTGTGTGATTGTGTGAGTGTGTGTGAATGTGTGTGGGTGTGTATGAGTGTGTGTGGGAGTGTATGAGTGTGTGAGTGTATGACTGTGAGTGTGTGTGACTGTGAGTGCATGTAAGTGAGTGTGTATGAGTGTGTGGCTGTAAGACTGTGAATGTTGGTGTGTGTGAGTTTGAGTGCATGTATGTGCATGTGTGTGTATGTGTGTGAGTGTGTATGTGTGTGAGAGAGTGAGTGTGTGTGAGTGTGTGTGTGTAAGAGAGTGCATATGTGAGAGTGTGTGTGTTTGAGTGTCTGTGAGAGTGAGTGTGTGTGAGTGTGTTACTATGTGTGAGTGTGAGTGTGTGATTGCTGTATGTGAATGTGTATAAGTGTGTGTGAGAGCATGAGTGTGTGTGTGTTTGAGAGTTTGCAAGAGTGAGTGTGTGTGAGTGTGTTACTATGTGTGAGTGTGAATGTGTGAGAGTGTATGTGAGGGAAGTGTAGGTGTGAGTGTGTGTGGATATGTGTGAGTGTGTGGGTGTGAGTTTGTGTGAGAGAGTGAGTGTGTGTGAGTATGTGTGTGAGAGAGTGAGTGAGTGAGTGGAAGTGCTTGAGTGTTTGTGAAAGTGAGTGTGTTACTATGTGTGAGTGTTAGTGTGTGAGAGTGTGGCTAAGGGTGTGAGGGTATGTGAGAGTGTGTGTTTGAGTGTTTGTGAAAGTGAGTGCATGTGAGTGTGTTTGAGTGTGTGTGAGTGTGTGTGGGTGTGTGATCAAGTGTGTGTGTGCTTGTGAGTGTGTGTGTGTGTGGGTTTGTGATCATGTGAGTGTGTTTGCATGTGAGTGTGGATGTGGGTGTGAGTATGAAAGAGAGTGTGAGTGTGTGTGTTGAGTGTGTGATTGTGTGTGTGTGTGTGCTTGAGAGTGTGTGAGTGAATGGGTTAGTGTGAGGGTGAGTGTGCGAGAGTGAGTGTGTGAGTAAATGAGTGAGTATGTATTTGTGTGTGTGAGTGAGTGTGTGTGAGTGTATTAGTGTTTGTGTGAGTGTGTGTGTGAGAGTGGGTGTGTGTGGCATAATTGCATTTGTGATTGTGAGTGAGTGAGTGTGATTGTGAGTGAGTGAGTGTGTTTGAATGTGGGTATGTGTAAGTGCGTGTGTTTGTGTGGGTGTGAATGTGTGAATATGTGTATTTGTATGTGAGTGTGTGTAAGTGTGTATGTGTGTATGATGTGTATATGAGTGTGATAGTGTGTAAGGGTGTGTGTGAGATTGAGTGTTTGTGTGAGTATGATTGTTTGCGAGAGTGAGTGTGTGTGACTGAGTGTGTGTGTATGTTTGTGTGTGTTAGTGTGTGTGACTGAGTGTGTGTGTATGTTTGTGTGTGTGAGTGTGTGTGTGTTTGTTTGAGTGTTAGCGAGAGTGAGTGTGTGTGAGTGTGTTACTATGTGTGAGTGTGAGAGTGTATGTGAGGTTGTGTAGGTGTGAGTGTGTGTGGGTGTGTGTGAGTGTGAGTGTGTGTGTATGGGTGTGTGGGTGTGGATGTGTGTGTGAGTGTGTGTGGATATGTGGGTGTGGGCGTGTGGGTGTGTGGGTGTGAGTGCATGTGAGTGTGTTTGTGAGTGTGTGTGCACGTGTTTTTGTGTGTGAGTGTGCTTGTGTGTGGGTGTGGGTGAGTGTGTGGGTGTGTGGGTGTGAGTGCATGTGAGTGTGTTTGTGAGTGCGTGTGCACGTGTTTTTGTATGAGTGTGCTTGTGTGTGGGTGTGGACGAGTGTGTTTATTTATGTGTGTGTTTGTGGATGTGTGTGAGCATGTGAATATGTGTGATTGTGTGAGTGTGTGTGATCGTGTGAGTGTGTGTGAATGTGTGTGGGTGTATATGAGTGTGTGTGGGAGTGTATGAGCGTGTGAATGTATGACTGTGAGTGTGTGTGACTGTGAATGCATGTAAGTGAGTGTGTATGAGTGTGTGAGTGTGAGACTGTGAATGTTGGTGTGTGTGAGTGTGAGTGCATGTATGTGAGTGTGTGAGTGTGAGTGCATGTATGTGAGTGTGTGAGTGTGAGTGCATGTATGTGAGTGTGTGAGTGTGAGTGCATGTATGTGAGTGTGTGTAAGTGTGTATGTGTGTGAGAGAGTGAGTGTGTGTGAGCGTGTGTGTGTGTAAAAGAGTGCATATGTGTGAGTGTGTGTTTGAGTGTCTATGAGAGTGAGTGTGTTACTATGAGTGAGTGTGAGAGTGTGAGTGCTGTATGTGAATGTGTGTGTTTAAGTGTGCATGAGAGCATGAGTGTGTGTGTTTGAGTGTTTGCAAGAGTGAGTGTGTGTGAGTGTGTTACTATGTGTGAGTGTGAGTGTGTGGGAGTGTATGTGAGGGAGTGTATGTGTGTGAGTGTGAGTGGATTTGTGTGTCTGAGCGTGTGTGTGAGAGTGTGTGTGATTTTATGAGTGTGTGTGGGTGTGAGTGTATATGGTTGTGTGAGATTGTATGAGTGTATGTGAGTGTTAGAGAGTGAGTGTGTATATGTGTGAGAAAGTGTTCGTGAGGGTGTGTGGGTGTGAATGTGTGTGGATATGTGTGTGTTTGTGAAAGGGTGAGAGTGAGTATGTGTGTGAGAGTGTGAGTGTGGGTATGGGTGTGAGTGTTAGTGTGATTGTTAGTGTGAATAAGTGTGAATGTGAATGAGGGTGAATGTTAGTGTGTGAGTGAGTGTGGATGTGTGTGAGTGTTTTCATGAGTGTGTGTTTATGTGTAAATGTGTAAGTGAGTGTATATGCGAGTGTTGTGTGAGTGTGTTTGTGAGTGTGTGTGGATAGGTGTGTGTGAGAGTGTGAGTTTGTGTGTGAATGAGTGAGAGAATGTATGTGTGTGAGAGTGTTTGTGTGAGTGTGGGTTTGGGTGTGTGTGGGTGTGAGTGTGAGTGAGAGTGTTAGTGTGTGTGGGTGTGAGTGTGTGCATGAGTGTGGATGAGTGAATGGGTTAGTGTGTGGGTGATTGTGAGTGTGTCTGATAGTGTGTGTGAGAGAGAGTGTGTGTGAGTATGTGATTGAGTGTGTGTGCATGTTGAGTGTGTGAGTGAGTTTGTCTGAGTGTGTGTGTGTGTGTTAGTGTGATTGTTAGTGTGAGTATGTGTGAATGTGAATGAGTGTGAGTGTTCATCTGTGAGTGAGTGTGGATGTGTGTGAGTGTTTTCATGAGTGTGTGTTTGTGTGTGAATGTGTAAGTGAGTGTATGTGCGAGTGTGTGTGTGAGTGTGTTTGTGAGTGTGTGTAGATAGGTGTGTGTGAGAGTGTGAGTTTGTGTGTGAATGAGTGAGAGAATGTATGTGTGTGAGAGTGTTTGTGTGAGTGTGGATTTGGGTGTGTTTGGGTGTGAGTGTGAGTGAGAGTGTTAGTGTGTGTGGTGTGTGTGTGAATATGTGTGTTTGTTTGAGTGTGAGAGTGAGTTTGTGTGAGTGTGTTAGTGAGTGTGTGTTTCTGTGAGTGTGAGTGTGTTTGAGTGTGAGTATGATTGTGAGTGTCTGAGTGAGTGTTTTATGCGAGTGTATTTGTGAGTTTGTGTTTGTGTGTGTGATTGAGTATGTGTTAGTGTGTGTGTGCATGTGTGTGTGATTGTGTGAGAGTGAGTGTGTGTTCATGTGTGTGTTAGTGGGTGTGTGAGTCTGAGTGTGTGTGAGTGTGCGTGAGTATTAGTTAGTGTGGAGTGTGTGTGTGAATGTGTGTGGGTGTGAGTGTGTGCATGAGTGTGTTTGAGTGTGGGTGAGTGAATGGGTTAGTGTGTGAGTGATTGTGAGTGTGTCTGATAGTGTGTGAGAGAGAGTGTGTGTGTGAGTGTGTTATGATTTTGAGTGTTTGTGAGTGTGAGTGTGTGTGTGTGTGTGGATGTGTGTGTCTGAGAGTGTGTGTGATTTTATGAGTGTGTGAGGGTGTGAGTGTATATGGTTGTGTGAGATTGTATGAGTGTATGTGTCTGTGTTAGAGAGTGACTGTGTATATGTGTGAGAAAGTGAGTGTGTGTAAGTGTGTGAGTGTGTGTATGTGTGTGAGAGAGTGAGTGTGTGTGAATATGTGTGTGAGAGAGTGAGTGAGTGGGTGTGCTTGAGTGTTTGTGAAAGTGAGTGTGTTACTATGAGTGAGTGTTAGTGTGTGAGAGTGTGGCTAAGGGTGTGTGGGTATGTGAGAGTGTGTGTTTGAGTGTTTGTGAAAGTGTGTGCATGTGAGTGTGTGATTGTGTGTGGGTGTGTGATCATGTGTGTGTGTTTGCATGTGAGTGTGTGTGTGGATGTGTGTGAGTGTGTGTGGGTTTGTCATCATGTGAGTGTGTTTGCATGTGAGTGTGGATGTGGGTGTGAGTATGAATGAGAGTGTGAGTGTGTGTGTTATGTGTGTGATTGTGTGTGTGCATGTGTGTGCTTGAGAGTGTGTGAGTGAATGGGTTAGTGTGAGGGTGAGTGTGCGAGAGTGAGTGTGTGAGTAAATGAGTGAGTATGTATTTGTGTGTGTGGGTGAGTGTGTTACTATGTGTGAGTGTGAGAGTGTGTGAGGTTGTGTAGGTGTGAGTGTGTGTGGATGTGTGTGTGTGAGTGTGAGTGTGTGTGGGTATGTGTGTGTGTGGGTGTGTGGGTGTGGATGTGTGTGTGTGTGTGGATATGTGTGTGTGGGTGTGTGGGTGTGTAGGTGTGAGTGCATGTGAGTGTGTCTGTGAGTGTGTGTGCATGTGTTTTTGTGTGTGAGTGTGCTTGTGTGTGGGTGTGGGTGAGTGTGTGGGTGTGTGGGTGTGAGTGCATGTGAGTGAGTGTGGATGTGTGAGTGTTTTCATGAGTGTGTGTTTGTGTGTGAATGTGTAAGTGAGTGCATGTGCGAGTGTGTGTGTGAGTGTGTTTGTGAGTGTGTGTGGATATGTGTGAGTGTGTGGGTGTGTGAGAGAGTGAGTGAGTGGGTGTGCTTGAGTGTTTGTGAAAGTGAGTGTGTTACTATGTGTGAGTGTTAGTGTGTGAGAGTGTGGCTAAGGGTGTGTGGGTATGAGTGAGAGTGTGTGTTTGAGTGTTTGTGAAAGTGAGTGCATGTGAGTGTGTGTGTGTGTGATTGTGTGAGTGTGTGTGGGTGTGTGATCATGTGTGTGTGTTTACATGTGAGTGTGTGTGTGGATGTGTGTGAGTGTGTGAGGGTTTGTGATCATGTGAGTGTGTTTGCATGTGTGTGTGGATGTGGGTGTGAGTATGATTAAGAGTGTGAGTGTGTGTGTTGTGTGTGTGATTGTGTGTGTGATTGTGTGTGTGCTTGAGAGTGTGTGAGTGAATGGGTTAGTGTGTGGGTGAGTGTGCGAGAGTGAGTGTGTGAGTAAATGAGTGAGTGTGTATTTGTGTGTGTGGGTGAGTGTGTGTGAGTGTATTAGTGGTTGTGTGAGTGTGTGTGAGTGTGGGTGTATGTGGCGTGAGTGCATGTGAGAGTGCTAGTGTATGTGATTGTGAGTGTGAGTGAGTGTGTTTGTATGTGTGTATGTGTAAGTGTGTGTTTGTGTGGGTTTGAGTGTGTGAATATGTGTATTTGTGTGTGAGTGTGTGAGACTGTGTATGTGTGTGTAAGTGTGTATGTGTGCATGATGTGTATATGAGTGTGATTGTGTGTGAGGGTGTGTGTGAGATTGAGTGTTTGTGTGAGTTTGATTGTTTGTGAGAGTGAGTGTGTGTGACTGAGTGTGTGTGTATGTTTGTGTGTGTGAGTGTGTGTGACTGAGTGTGTGTGTATGTTTGTGTGTGTGAGTGTGTGTGACTGAGTGTGTGTGTATGTTTGTGTGTGTGTTTGTTTGAGTGTTAGCGAGAGTGAGTGTGTGTGAGTGTGTTACTATGTGTGAGTGTGAGAGTGTATGTGAGGTTGTGTAGGTGTGAGTGTGTGTGGATGTGTGTGTGAGTGAGTGAGTGTGTGTGGATATGTCTGTGTGGGTGCGTTGGTGTGGATGTGTGTGTGAGTGTGTGTGGATATGTGTGTGTGGGTGTGAGTGCATGTGAGTGTGTTTGTGAGTGTGTGTGCACGTGTTTTTGTGTAAGTGTGCTTGTGTGTGGGTGTGGGTGAGTGTGTTTGTTTGTGTGAGTGTGTGTGGATGTGTGTGAGCGTGTGAATGTGTGTGATAGTGTGAGTGTGTGTGAATGTGTGTGGGTGTGTATGAGTGTGTGTGGGAGTGTATGAGTATGTGAGTGTGTGACTGTGAGTGTGTGTGATTGTGAGTGCATGTAAGTGAGTGTGTGAGTGTGCATGTGTGTGAGTGTGTATGTGTGTGAGAGTGTGAAAGCATGTATGTGAGTGTGTGTAAGTGTGTAAGAGAGTGCATATGTGTGTTTTAGTGTCTGTGAGAGTGAGTGTGTGTGAGTGTGTTACTCTGTGTGAGTGTGAGAGTGTGAGAGTGTATGTGAGGGTGTGTGGGTGTGAGTGTGTGTGGATATGTGTGTGTGAGAGTGTGAGTTTGTGTGTGAATGTGTGAGAGTGAGTATGTGTGTGAGTGTGGGTTTGGGTGTGTGTGGGTGTGAGTGAGAGTGTGAGTGTGTTTGTTGTGTGTGTGAGTATGTGTGTGTGTTTCTGTGAGTGTGTGTGTTTGTATGAGTATGAGTGTGAGTGTGAGTGCCTTAGTGAGTGTTTTGTGTGAGTGTGTTTGTGAGTGTATGTTCGTGTTTGTTATTGGGTGTGTGTTAGTGTGTGTGCATGTGTGTGTGATTGTGTGAGAGTGAGTGTGTTAGCGTGTGTGTGCTCATGTGTGTGGGTGAGTGGGTGTGTGTTAGTGTGTGTGTAAGTCTGAGTGTGTGTGTGAGTGTGCATGAGTATTAGTTAGTGTGATTGTGTGTGTGAGTGAATGTGAATGTGAGTGGGTGTTTGTGTGTGAATGTGTGTGGGTGTGAGTGTGTGCATGAGTGTTTTTGAGTGTGGGTGAGTGAATGGGTTAGTGTGTGGGTGATTGTGAGAGTGTGTGATAGTGTGTGAGAGAGAGCGTGTGTGAGTATGTGGTTGAGTGTGTGTGCGTGTTGAGTGTGTGTTGGAGAGTATGTGAGTGAGTTTGTGTGAGTGTGCATGTGTGTGAGTGTCAGTGAATGTGTGTGTTAGTGTGATTGTTAGTGTGAGTAAGTGTGAATGTGAATGAATGTGAGTGTTCATCTGTGAGTGAGTGTATGTGGATGTATGTGAGTGTGTTAGTGAGTGTGTGTAAGTGAGTGTTTGTGTGAGAGTGTGTATGAGTGTGTGAGTGTGAGCATGTGTGGGAGGGTGAGTGTGTGAGATTGTGTGTAGGTGTGATTGTGTTTGGGTGTGTGAGAGAGTGAGTGTGTGTGTACAAGTGTGTGGAATATGTGTGAGTCTGAGTGTTTGTGAGTGTGTGACTGTGCTAGAGTATGTCAGTGTGAGTGATTGTGCATGAGTGTGAGTGTTAGTGTGAATGAGTGTGAGTGTGAGAGTGTGTGAGTGTGTGTGGAATGCTATGAGTATCAGTGTTTGTGAATGTGAGTGTGTTGTGTGCATGTGGGTGAGTGAATGGGTTAGTGTGTGGGTGAGTGTGTGTTTAAGTGTGTGTGTAAGTGTGAGTGTGTGCACATGATGTGGGTGTGAGTGTGAGCATGTGTGGGTGTGAGTGTGTGGGTAGGTGAGTGAATGTGAGTGTGTGAGATTGTGTTTAGGTGTGATTGTGTTTAGGTGTGTGAATTTTAGTGTGTGTGAGAGAGTGAGTGGGTGTGTGATTGTGTGGAATGTGTGTGAGTCTGAATGTGTGTCAGTGTGTTAGTATGTGTCAGTGTGAGTGTGTGTGCATGAGTGTGTGTTAGTGTGAATGAGTGTGATTGTGTGAGTGTGTGTGTGGGTGTGTTTGTGTGGGTGTGAGAGTGTGAATGTTTGTGTGTGAGAGTGTGTGGGTGTGAGCATGTGTTTTTGTGAATGTGTTTGTGTTGTGTGCGGATGGGAGAGAGTTTTTCCAGCACATTTGTGTTTTGTGTGTGTGAGTGAGTTTGAGTGAGACTGAGTGTGATTGTGAGTGTGTGAGAGTTTGAATGTGAGTGTGAGTGATTGTGAGTGAGAGTTAGTGTGTGTGAGTGAGTGTGAGTCTGAGTGAGTGTGTGAGTGAGTGTGAGTGTGTGAGAGTTTGAATGTGAGTGTGAGTGTGAGTGAGTGTGAGTGAGTGTGAGTGTGAGTGATTGTGAGTGAGAGTTAGTGTGTGTGAGTGAGTGTGAGTGTGAGTGAGTGAGTGAGTGTGAGTGTGAGTGTGAGTGAGTGTGAGTAATGCACATAGACTATTTCAAAAAGGGATGCTGTAGACTGTGATTTCTCCGTGTGGAGAACTTCTTCAGGGTGGGTATCCCTCGAATAGACCACATGGATACCCATGGATGGTAATTAACATCGACTTCTCCAATTCCGATTAACTCCTTTCCCCACATCTCCCTGCCCCCCCCCATCTCCTTTCCTCAACCTCCCCACTACCCTCTCCTGCCAGAGAGTTAACCTTGGCCCTCACCGCAGCCTTTTTTTCCCTCTCTTGACCCTCCCCCCCCACCTATAGGCACTTGCCTGTTAGCCTCTGCTCTTCCCCCTTCCTTCCTCCTCTTCTTCCTTATTCCCCCTCTGCCCCCCTACACCCCACCCCCCCCCCACCTTGTTATCAGGCACCTCTCTGATGAAGGACCCAGGCCCGAATCGCTGGTGATCATTGACTTCTGTGTGACCTGCTGAGTTTTTCCAGCACATTTGTGTTTTGCTTTACACTAATTTATTTTTAAAAGATTGTCTTAAACCAACGAGATTGTCAAGAAATTGACAGAAAATAAATTGTTATGAACAAAATTGGCAGCCATGTAAGTGTAGCCTGCTGATTACTTCTCTGTAGTAAATTTAACATCCTGAAATCTATTTCTTCTTCTCCCTCCTCTGGGCACCTGAAGAAAATCTAATTAACAGAGCACATGGTTAACGCTGAATATTTTTCACTGAGTTTGGATGATTTTTCACAATAGAGGAGGTTAGGTGGTGGTGGGGGGTGGGGGGGGGTGATGTCCTGTGGTGAACAAGACAACCAGGCAGGTGAGAGCTTTCAGTAAGCACAAGAAGGAAGTCAGGTGTCTGATAGAAAGCAGCATCCACCATCAAAAATTTTAGCCCTTTTTCCACTGGCTCATTGTCCAAGGAATTAGCGGGGTATTAACTGGGAAAGGGTCCAGTGGAAAAAGAAAACAGTCAGAACGATGGCTTGTAATGACATCATTTCACGCTGGGGATTGAAGGCCTCGTCCCCTACTCTTATCCCTAGTGTCCCGGCGTGCCAATTAAACCAGTGGACAAGGGACAGCATGAAGTCACCCATTCCCAGTTGAAGAGGGAACACTCTGATCCCCGGGGTTGAGTTGTGTTCATGGGATAAGCAATTAATGTCCCAGTTAAGGGTGGTCCAGTGGAAACGGCGCAGAGGGCTTCCTATCCTGGGACCTTGCACAGCCAATGAACTGAGATGACAGTGGAAAAGGGGCTTTTGACTCCCTCCATCACCGCATCTGCTCCAAGGACAAGGCCTTCCATGCCAGATCATCAGAGATATTTTCTTCCTTTTTCCACTGGCACCTTGTTCCAGGAATTAATGGGGAATTAACTGGTACAGGGGTCCAGTGGAAAAGGAAAACAGTTAACATGCCAGTGTCAAGTGACACCAAATCACGCCAGGGATTGACGGCTTCGACCCGCTACTCCTACCCCTGGCATCAGCTGGCACCAGCATGCCAATTAAACCAGTGGAAAATGGACAACAGAAAGTAGACTGTTGACTGTCCAATCCCAGGGGATGAGTTGTGTTCAATGGAAAAGCAGTCAGCATCCTGGTTAAAGGTGGCCCAGTGGAAAGAGCACAAATGACTTCCTATCCCAGGACACTGCATGGCCAATTACCTGGGAAGCCAGTGGAAAAAGGGCTAACATGGCTTTCCCACTGCCACCATCAACTTAGCCCTCACAGGCATATCTACCCTGGCCCCTCCGCCCCCACATGCAACAAGAACAGGGTTCCCCTTGTCCTCACCTACCACCCCATCAGCCTTCGTGTCCAACACATCCTCCTCCCCCATTTCCACCACCTGCCTCGTGATTCGATCACCAGATACATATTTGCCACTCCTGCCCTCTCCGCTTTTCGCAGGGACTCTTATATTAATTAAACAATATTTATTTGTTTATTTGCATAAATAAAATATTCGTCCTGCATCTGTATTGTTTGTCTGTATGTGTGTTATGTCTAGTTGTTTGTGCGTTTTTGCGTGGAGGACAGGAGAATCCTGTTTCGTCAGTACAATCAGATGACAATAGACTTGACTTGACCGCTCCCTCCATTACTCCCATGTCCACTCCTCCCTCCTTACCAATAGTCCACTTGGCGCCGACGCCGTGTCTGTAAGAGATGCTCCACTTGCGCCCACACACCTCCTCCCTCACCACCATTCAGGGCCCCAAGCAGTCCTTCCAAGTGAAGCAGCACTTCACGTGTGAATCTCAAGGGGCCACCTGCTGCATCCGGTGCTCCCTTTGTGATCTCCTCGGCATTGGGCGCAGACTGGGACATCGCTTCGTTGAGCACCTCAGCTCTGTCTGCCGTAAGAGGGTGGATCTCTCAGTGGCCACCCACTTCAATCCCCCTCCCCCTTCCCTCGCTGATATGTCTGACCATGGTCTCAAGCGCTGCTAGACTGAGACCACCCGCAAATTGGAGGAACAATCATCTGGGCACCCTCCAACCAGATGGCATTAACATTGACCTCTCCCCCGTCACCTTTCCCCCAGTTTTGTTTCCCTCACTTCCCTTTTCCCTCTGCCTCCTTTCACCAATTTTCACCTCTCCTCTTATCATATCCAATTAAAACCTTTTGTTCATCTGGACTCCTCCTCCCATTCTTCGGTCTTCATTCTGATGCATTCCTGTTCTTGAAGAAAGGCTCAGGCCCGAAACGTCAGTAATGTAGCTTTACCTTCAGTTGGCGGTGCAAGACCAGCTTAGTTCCTCCAGCATTTCTGCGTGTTCTTAATATTCTACAAAGTATCATTTATAAAGTGGAGACTGATGAGGTTCCATGGGAAGTCTTGGGGTTGACTATAGATTTCAGATTCAGATTTCAGATTTATTATCCAAGTATATACATGACATTACATACAGCCCTGAGATTCCTTTTTCCTGAGGGTGGGGCAGAATTTTCACTAATTTGTACTTCAAAAAATAAACTGTTCACAGCATAAACATATAAACAAATAAAAGTACTGTAAACACATAACAAATGTAAACAAACTGACTGTGCAATACAGAGAGAGAACACAAAGAAAATTAATAAAGTGCCTCAGAGTCCTGAAATAAATCCCCGATTGGGTTTTTCATTGAGGAGTCTAATGGAGGAGCTGTTCCTGAACCTGGTGGTTCAAGCCTTGTGGCCTCCACACCTCCTTCCTGATGGCAGCAGCGAGAACCGAGTGTGCATTGGGTGGTGAGGGTCCTTGATGATTGCTGCTGCTCTCCGACAGCAGCGTCACCCCCGTAGATGTGCATGATAGTGGGGAGGGTTTTGCCTAAAGACTCATACGTCGAGCATACGGATGACAAGAGGCGCTACCGCATGAAAGTAAGGAACAATATAAAGAGTGACCAAAGAGTAAGTGGGAAGGCAAAGAGAAATTATGAAGTCAAGTTACCAATCATCAAAAATCCACAGGCCCAGAACTAAATGAGGACAGCATGGAAACAGGGCAGAATTGTAGACAGAAGAATTATTAAATGATTGGGTTGCTTTAGTGCTTATCAGGAGCACAGATCAGGTGCATAAGTCAAGGGATTAAAATTATATAACCACTCTAAAATTAAAAAACGAAGAGAAATCTTTGCTAATGAAATAGAGGATAAAATTTATGGTCCAGATGATTGCAGCCTGACATTTTAAAGGAATCTCGGAAAGAGATATCAAAGGTACTATTGCATATATTTAATCATTTATTTGAAAAGGTATACTGGTGGAGGATTAGCCAACCAAACGTCCCCATTTAAGTACAGACACAGCACAATAGAACCAAGCCGTCAGCTCAAAAAGGTGGAAGGAACGGTAAACGAATCCTATAAATATTCTAGTACCGAAACAAGCAGACAATAAAAATGCAATTCTCAATAAATGTCAAAAGAGAAAAGGCACCTCGGCCGGCCTCGATGCACCCTTTAAAAAGGTAACAGGGAGAGCTGATAAAAATAGATGTCGGTTATTTAGATTTCCGTGCCTCTAGATTAATAAGGACTTGGAACTTGATCACCTGCATTGTGGTAAAGAGGGTCTAAAGGTAGAGAGAGTGCTAGTTGGGGGCCACAAGTGTGGGTGTCAGAATGATTCATGCCAACTGTTCACTTCTCTTTTGCCATCAATATCTAGGCTTGGTATTAATTACTAACCCTGTAGTTGGTTATAACAAGAATATTTTTTGTAAGTCCACATGTATCAATATACCTGCAAGGTTAAAACTCTATACTAATTTACTGTATGAACCTTCCCGTGCGCTCCGGTCCGAGCTGTCAATTACCCAGGACATACAAGGAACTCACATCTGTTTCTTCTACACTCTGCACACTCGGACACTTGGCAGGGGAGGGGGGGGTGACACCATGAGTTTCCACACTGGGTGACACCAACCTCAGTGACCACGGCGGTGGCGAACCAATGAGGCTTCAGCAATTGAGGGACCCACATGGGCTGCCGGCGACTTGCAGTCAGGTCTGCATCATGGGCTGCTAGAGACCGGCTCTTGGGAACCAAGTCAGGTCAACTTTATTTATTGTTCATCCCATGCTCTAACAGTGAAGACGAGATAGTGTTTCTCCAGGACCATGGAGCAGATTTACATAGATGCAATTTAGGAAAGCAGTTAACACATTAAAATATTAAGGTAATAAGGAGTACTCACAGAAAATCTACGGCACTGTCCACATCAGTACTGGGAGTTCAGGAGCCTGATGGTTTGGGGGAAAAAGTTGTTTCCCACTCTGGATGTAAGGACCTGGGAGCTTCGATACCTCCTGCCGGATGGCAGAACAGTTTACACATGGGATGTGTGGAGTCTTCCACAATGTTCATTGCTGTCTGCCTGCATCAGGTACCAGAGTTGGGATTTGAGAGTGGTCCGAAGAGGGCACGCAAAATCACTGAGGACCCCTTCCATCTCGCACACAGCGCCTTTCAGCTGCTCCTGTCTGGAAAGAGGTACATGAGTATCAGAGCCAGCGACACCAGGCTGAGAAACAGCTTCTTCCCACGGGCAGTGAGGATGGCGACCGACCAAAGGAACTGCTCACACTAACCCTCCGAGATGGTCATAATTACAAAACAATATTTATTATTTATTTATATGTATATATGAATTCATATTCACATATATACAAATAAATATTGTCTTGTCACCTTTGCCGGGACCGAGGTGAGAGATGAGGGTCGACTTTTACAGACAAGTATTCATATATGCGGCTTTGTGTCTCTGTGTGTGTGTGTGTGTGTGTGTGTGTGTGTGTGTGTGTGTGTGTGTGTGTGTGTGTGTGTGTGTGTGTGTGTGTGTGTGTGTGTGTGTGTGCCTGCGTGTGTGTGTCCAGTTGTGTTTCTGCGTGTTTTGCACTGAGGAAATGTTGTTTTGACAGATGGCAATAAACTTGACTTGAGACGGTGCTGAGGGCAAGAAGGGCTCCCAAAGGGACTCGGGCGCTGATCGTGTCGGAGGTTCGGATCTGGAGCTCGGGTTGCCGATGAATCGAACAGGAGTCTGAGCGGCTGCAGAGGCTGCGGGAGCACTGGAGGCGAATCCACAGTCACTTGGTGTCTCTGAAGGGACTCTCCATTTCTCCTATTCTTTAAGGGGCAACATTAATGGCTTCTCTTTGTGGCAGGCAGAGGGCAGTTTTGTGTAATTTTATGTCCTGTACGATTTCACAACCAAAAAACAACCTTGACTCTTGAATCTGTTCTCCCTTTCTACTCCTTATTTCGTTTGTTTAATTCCGAGATGTAGCCCAATAACAGGGCCTACTGGTCCAGGAGCCTATGCCGCCCAGTTACACCCATGTGACCAAATAATCTACTCACTGGAATTCAGGAGGAAACCGGAGAGCCGAGAGGAATCGCACGCAGAAACCGGGAAAACATACAAACTCCTTCCGGACCGCGGGTGAATACGGAACCATTGTGTTAACTGCCACGCCGCCCTTCCTAAAAAGCATAATTGTGTTGAGGCAGTAGTAGTGGGGAAGGAATCACAGAGAACGAGAGAGGGGAAGAGAAGGGAAGAGCTAACTGGAAGAGGTGAAATAAACTGATGTCAGGTGAGCTGGGGAGACTGACTGAGTCAAGTCAATATGGAGGAGGAACAACTTGAGTTAGAAGGGGAAGAACGAACTTTAGAAGGGTAAAAGTAACAAATGTATAACTGAGGAAGGTACTTTCTGCATATTTCGGCATATGTCGACCGGGGGTAGATAGTTCGACCCGCCCTCCATCCCCCCCCACCCCCCGCTTAGCCTCATTTTAAGGGTTTTATGTTTTATCCATCATTCCAGTCAATCCCATTTTTTGGGCTGTCCTGGCCACCCAGGAACAACCCCAAGTTTTCTAAAACAACCCCCAATCGCAAGTTTAAAAAAAGCTGTAAATTAAGAAAGTAAAAAAAAAGACCTTAGCCTACCGGCAGCAGCGGCGACAGCCCACGTTGCTGGGGCACCAACATCGTGCTCCCAGTGGGAGCAGGAACCTCGGCCTACCAGGCTGGAGCGACGACCTCGGGGGTCCCAGAGAGGAGCGGTTATGGGAGCGGCGACACCGGCGGTGGGGAGGTGCTTCCAGCATCGACTTTTACGCTGAATCGATGGCAATCTGGATATTTTTGGTGAATTTAAGGTCTCAAAAATATATCCAATGGGCCCACCAACCTTTTTGAGAAATTGTTTAGGGTTTCACTACTCGACTTATATGCCGAAATATATGGCATGTTTTGGCTATGCTCTCTTTACTTTTTGCAAGGGGTATTTCGCACCTTATCATTAGTTCCTAATATGAACTTGACTCCTAGCCCTTTCGTTGTTATTTTTGGAGTGAGTGGGGCCAATGGATTTAGTACTGACTGTTACACAAACCCACGTCTGCTTCCCTTGTTGCGAGAAGGGTCATTTTGCGGAGATGGAAAGACGCTGTCCCTCCCACTCATACTAAATTATTGTCGGATGTGAGGGCCCTGCCTGTCTAGAGAAAAAAATTTGGTGTCCTAATAACTTTCTTTCTCTTTGGTGTCCTTTTTTGAATCACTTTCAAAACCTGTCGGCAGGAGTGGGCAAGGAAATCACAAAGGACCCTAGGGAAGGCGGAGAGGGGAGGAGAGGTGGTGAGATCACGTAGGAGGTGGCCGAAATAGCGGAGGAAAATGTGTTGGATGCAGAGGCTGGTGAAGTGGAAGGTGAAGACAAGAGGAGCCCTGTCCTTGTTGTGCGTGGGTTCGGGGGTGGGGGGGGGCCAGAGTGGATGTGTAGGTGATGGAGGATATGCGGGTGAGGGTGACGTTGATGGTGGTGGAGGGGAAGTCATGTTGTTCGAAGAATGAGGACATCTCTGATGCTCCTGCAGGGAAGACCTTGTCCTGGGAGCAAAAGCGACGGAGAAAGTGGACTGAAATCCATGCAGGGGACAGGGTGTGCAGAGGTATAGTTGAGGTAGCTGCAGGAGTTGGTGGGAGGGAGGCTGAGAGGGGCTAAAAGAAGCAATGGACAGTAAGAAATTTTACCCCAAGTAAAGTTGTCACAAACCAGAGAGGATAAAGGTAAGGGTTAGAGATTTGGAAGGGATTTGCAGAAGGTTTTTTGTCATTCAGAGGAGATAGCGGAGGCAAGTAATCTCTTGGCATTTAAGATGTAACTGAGCATTTGAAGCAACATTTCACAGAAGGCGACAGACTGCGTGCTGGAAAATGAGATTCGCATGGAGAAGCCTGAAACATGGAACAGTTTGACAGGAATTCCCCCCCCCCCCCCAATAAAGTTCATTGATTATCCGTAGTTTCCACCTCTCCATTTTGAATCACTGCATTACCTTCAAAAGGGCGGCGTGGTTAGCAGAGCGGCCCCCATCCGTAAGTATCTTGCACTTGTCCCCGTGCCTGCGTGGGTTTCCTTCGGGTTCTCCGGTTTCCTCCCGCCCTTCAAAATGTACCAGGATTGTCGGTCAATTGGCCGGCATGGGGTCAATGGCCGAAGGGGCCTGTTATGTCCAGATTTAACTTAACTTGGCACACCACGAAGTGCCTGCCTCTGACCTGCCGGACTTTGGTTGAGTTTCAGGGGGAGAGGAGTGTGTCAGTACAGAATCTGTCACTTGTGAGGAGTGCGTGAGTGCGTAGACAACCGAAGTCATGGTCATCAAAGCCGGGGTGCACTTCAGCATGAGGGAGACGCTCAAGATACCAGAGATTACAGTTGTTTAGTATCAGAATTTATTGTCATGACCAAGTCATAAAATTCAGTCTTTTGAGAAAGCATCACAGTGCAATCATATTAACATAACAATTTACAGCACGGAAACAGGCCATTAGGCCCTTCTAGTCCGCACCGAACCAAACACCCCTCTCTAGTCCCACCTCCCTGCACAATGCCCATAACCCTCCATCTTCTTCTCATCCATATACCTGTCCAACCTTTTCTTAAATAATACAATTGACTCCGCCGCCACTATTTCTCCCGGAAGCCCATTCCACACGGCTACCACTCTCTGAGTAAAGAAGTTCCCCCTCATGTTACCTCTAAACCTCTGCCCCTTAATTCTTAACTCATGTCCTCTTGTTTTAATCTTTCCTCCTCTTAACGGAAATAGTCTATCCACATCCATTCTGTCTATCCCTTTCATAATCTTAAATACTTCTATCAAAACCCCTCTCAACCTTCTACACTCCAAAGAATAAAGACCTAATCTGTCCAATCTCTCCCTATACTCTAGATGCTTAAACCCAGGTAACATTCTGGTAAACCTTCTCTGCACTCTCTCCACTCTGTTTATATCCTTCCTATAATTAGGCGACCAGAACTGCACACATAACTCCAAATTAGGCCACACCAACGTCTTATACAGTCTCAACATCACCTCCCAACTCCTATATTCCATGCAATGATTGATAAAGGCCAGCATACTAAAAGCCTTCTTCACCACCCTATTCACGTGAGTTTCTACCTTCAGGGAACGATGTACCGTTACTCCTAAATCTTTCTGCTCTTCTGTATTCATCAATGCTCTCCCATTTACCACGTATGTCCTGTTCTGATTCTTCTTACCAAAACGAAGCACCTCACACTTATCAGCATTAAATTCCATCTGCCATTTTTCAGCCCACTTTTCTAAGCAGCCCAAATCCCTCTGCAATCCTTGAAAACCTTCTTCATTATCCACTATTCCACCTATCTTAGTATCGTCTGCATATTTACTAATCCAATTTACCACCCCATCATCTAGATCATTAATGTATATAACGAACAACAATGGGCCCAATACAGATCCTTGAGGCACCGCTCGTCACCGGCCTCCAACCTGACAGACAATTATCCACTACCACTCTCTGGCCTCTCCCTTTCAGCCAATGTTCAATCCATTTGACTATCTCAAAATTTATACCTAAAGACTGCACCTTCTTAACTAAGCTTCCATGTGGTACCTTATCGAAGGCCTTACTGAAGTCCATATAGACAACATCCACTGCGCTACCCTCATCCACATTCCTAGTCACCTCTTCAAAAAATTCAATCAGATTGGTCAAACATGACCTTCCTCCCACAAATCCATGTTGAGTGCTCCTGATCAGACCCTCTCTATCCAGATGTTTATAAGTACTATCTCTACGAATTTTCTCCATTAATTTACCTACCACAGACGTCAAACTTACAGGCCGATAGTTGCCAGGCTTCCTCCTTGAACCCTTTTTAAATAACGGAACCACATGCGCAATGCGCCAATCCTCCGGCACTATCCCCATATCTAATGACATTTGGAAAATTACCGCCAGAGCCTCTGCTATTTCCTCCTTCACTTCTCTCAATGTCCTGGGGAAGATCCCGTCTGGTCCCGGAGACTTATCCACCTTTATATTCTTCAAAAGCCCTAAAACTACATCTTTTGTAATCTCTATATTCCCCATATTTACCCAATTTGCTTTTTTTATCTCACATCTCCCAATATCCTTCTCCTTAGTGAATACCGAAGAAAAGAAACTGTTCAATATCTCCCCCATTTCTCTAGGCTCCACACAGTTTTCCACTCTGATTCTCTAAGGGACCAATTTTGTCTCTAGCTTTCCTTTTACCATTAACATATTTGTAGAACTCTTTTGGATTAGATTTCACCCTGCTTGCCATAGTTTCCTCGTACCTTCTTTTAGCTTTCCTAATTCCTCTTTTAAGATTCCTCTTACATTCAATGTATCTTTCAAACATCCCCTTAACTCCATGCTTCTTATATCTAATGCATGCCTCCCTTTTTCTTTGAACCAAGTTTCCAATATTCCTTGAAAACTACGGCTCTCTCAAACCTTTTGCCCCTCCTTTTAACCTAACAGGAACATAAAGCTTTTGCACTCTCAAAATCTGATCTTTAAAAGACTTCCATCTCTCTACTACATCCTGCCCATAAAACAAATTGTCCCAATGCACACCCTGCAAGTCCTTTCGCATCTCCTCAAATCTAGCTTTTCCCCAATCAAAAACCTCAACCCTTGGCCCTGACTTCTCTCTTTCCATAATGACATTGAAGCTGATGGCATTATGATCACTGGACCCGAAGTGCTCGCCAACACTAACCTCCGTAACTTGACCCATCCCATTTGCCAACAGTAGATCTAACACTGCTCCTTCTCTGGTTGGCACCTCTACATATTGTTGTAAAAAACTATCTTGCACACATTTCACAAACTCTAACCCATCCAGTCCATTCACAGAATGTGTTTCCCAATCTATATATGGAAAATTAAAATCTCCCATAATTACAATCCTGTGCTTATCACAAATATCTACTATCTCCCTACAGATTTGCTCCTCTAGGTCTCGGTCCCCTCCGGGCTGTCTATAATACACCCCTACAAGTGTAACCTCTCCTTTCCTACTCCTATATTATAACCATCTCGACTGCATGTCCAACGCCCCGGGGACTGTTGCACTCAGGGACTTGCAGTCTAAAAATCCGTCCAGTATGAACGACCGCACGGGCTGTAACTATGTTAATTTTATTCCGCGTTGCAGTCTAAAAACCATGTATGACAGGTTTTGACTGTATGGTATTCAGAATGAAAAATCTGTACCTATCTGCCTAGTGCATAGAAGAGTAAGAGGTCACATCATTGAATATATATAAATTAGAGAATAATTGAGGAAGATGTCACCCCTACCTGGGTTCAAGGCTCAGAATTTAGAATTGAGATGAAGAGATATTTCTTTAATTGCTGATTGTCAACTTTAGGAATGGAAAACCAGATGTGTACGATCCAGCAATCCTTGGGGAATCAGAGGTGGAGACGGCGAGCAAGATTAAATTCCTGGGAGTCGCTTTCTCGGACGATCTTTCCTGGACCCATCACGTTAATGTCATCATGAATAAAGCACATCAATGCCTCTACTTCCTCAGGAGTTTCCGTATGATCGGAAAATGTGCTGACATGCTACATCACGGCCTGGTATAGGAACACCAATACCCCCTGAGTGGGAAGCACAGCAAAGGGTAGTGGACACGGCCTGGTACATCACAGGCAAAACCCTCCACGCCATCAGGAACATCTACAGGGAATGCTGCCATCGGAGAGCAGCAGCAAGCACCAAGGATCCGCAGCACCCAGCACATGCTCTGTTCTCGCTGCTGCCATCAGGAAAGAGGTACAGGTGCCACAAGACTCGCCCCACCAGGTTCAAGAACAGCCACTATCAGACTTCTAAACAGCAAACTTAATCAGAGACTCGTTTAAGCACTTACTTTGCTCATTACTTATTCTGTCTCACCTGCAGTAACATAAATCTCAAGGTTGCATGTTGACAATAAATTTAAACTTTGAACCCATACCCAAAAGTACTGGGGAAACAGGTCATGCAGCATTCACAGCTGCTCTCTGTTCACTTCTCTCGTGAATGCTGCGTGACCTGCTGTTTCTCCTGCACTTCTCTGTATTACACTCAACCCCCACCCAGCATCTGAACATTTTCTTCTTTAACTCTGAGGGACATTTGTTCGTTTTGCACCCATAGTATTCACTACCTCAGAAAGTGAACGTGAACTTGGTCATTCAGAACCGTCAGTCGGAAATCAATGGGCTTTAGGCCATGGAGGGAATCCACTTGCACAGTGAATGGATTGAACTGGGGAGCAGACTTGGAGGAGTATGTGGTCCAATTCTGCTCTGTTTTCAGTCAGCACATTTACAGGAAGAAAAATAGGCAGATGTTAAGTCTGTTCACATAATTAGGCATGTTTTTGCTGAACAGACTGTACAGAATATATCTTAAAATGCAACACAGTTATTGCTTTACACCTGCTGAGGTACATTGAGACTGAGAAGATGTACATGCTACAAAGATACAAACTCTGTTACAGCTGGCATTCTCTTTTCTTCCCAGTCACTTTGAAATGCAATGAGTCTGGGAGAACCATGAACCTTTGATTAAGCCATGACTAAAATCTGTGGAAGGAATAATTATTTCATCCTGTGCCTTTTGGGAACGTGTACAACTGACGATCAACTACCTATCTTACCTGCACACGAATCCTATCACATTCAGGTGTTATGCACGCACATGCAGTGCTGGTCTCCAGATTATAGAAAGGATATCAATAAGGTTGAGAGGGTGCATAGAAGGTTTACAAAAATGTTGCCTGGATTGCAGTATACAGAGATTGAGTAGACTGGGTCTTTATTTGTTGGAGTGTAAAAGGTTAAGAGGGGATTTGATGGAGGTATTTAAAATGATGAAGGGAATAGATAAATAGATAGAGTAGATGTGAATAGGCTCTTTCCCCTGAGGGTAGGGGAGATTGGTACAAGGGGTTGTAATTTAAGGGTTAGGGGGCAAAACTTTAGGAGTAATATAAGAGGATGCTTCTTCACTCAGAGAGTGGTGGCTGAGTGGAATGACCTTCCTGAAGAGGTAGTTGCGGCAGGGTCAATTCTGTTATTGAAGAGGAGGTTGGATGAGTACATGGATGTGAGGGGGTTGGAGGGTTATGGGCAGGGAGCGAGTAGGTGGAACTAGTGGAGTTTCACGTAAATTGGTGCAGACTAGAAGGGCCAATATGGCCTGTTTCCATACCGTAAGTTGTTATATGCTGGAAAAACTGAACATCCACAGGATGCACCGGGTAACCAATATTTTGGGCCTGGGCCCTTCGTCAAGTAACCGCATTCAGGTGTTAAGCATCATAGACAAAAACTGTAGTCAGCATTAATGCTCTCCCTCACTGACCAAAGGTTTCTTTTGTTTCCTCTCCATGTTCCAAATGTTTTGTGGCCTTGGTCATTCCTGCCGCTCTCAAATTCAGGTTTATTATCATCTGTCTGTACATGTACAACCAGGTGAAACGGTGTTTCTCTGAACTGCGGTGTGCACTCATACAACATTCAAGATTCAGTTTATTGTCACATAATAAAACAGTATCATATTACACGAAATTGCCTTTTGCTTGCTGCAAGGCAGACTGATTCCAAATCGGTGGAAATTGCATGAAACGCCTCTTAACAGCCAGAGACAGAGAAGCAAGGGAGAGTTTCCACCACCCCACCCCCCCGCCGAGTCATCGAATGTCCGTAGATTTGCCTCCACCACTCCCCCAGCCCCCCACCCCCCCAACCACACAGAGTCCATTCCAAACCACTGGCGACCTGAGCTCCAGTCCCGAACCTCCAACCTGGTCAGGTACCCCTCAGCGCCTTCAGCACCCCATCGGATCCCAGTTCCAATATCTGGCGCCCCTCCAGCCAGTTCAAGCAAGTCCACAGCTGATAGCAGTCTCCAGCAGCCCCCAGCCTCTGTGAGTTCCTCACCTCGAGTCGCCAGCAGCCCCACAGAAAGCATGGGTCTTTCAGATGCAGCGTCCACAATTCATAACATTTGGAAATCAAGGAACCAAGATATAATGAAAAAATATATGCTGATATTTTAGAATTATTTACTCAGTTGCGGGACGCTGTTCATCAATCTCCTGGCCTGCAGGAAGAAGTTAATTCCAAGCCTGGTCATCCTGATTTTGACGCTCCTATACCTCCTTCCTGATGGTAGTGGGTCAAAGATACTGTGTACTGGATGGAAAGGGCCCTCAATAATTATTTGAACCTGATTTAAGCTTCGCGCCCGATGAATGTCATCAGTAGAGGAAAGGGAGAACTCAGCTGTTTTGACGATCCTCTGTACTGATGGGAAAAACTGTAAAGGAGGGAAAAATCTTGTCTAGCAAATCTACTGCATTTTTTCACAAGCAGGCTGGACAAAGAAGATGCAGTGGATGTTGGATACTCGGACTTTTAAAAGCCCTTTGACAAGGCTGCTTAACAAGATGAGAGCCCGTGGAATTACAGGAAGAATATCAGCATGGGTAGAGCATGGGCTGGTCAGCAGGTAACAGAGAGTGGGGATAAAGAGATCCTATTCTGGATGGCTATTGTCAACCAGTGGTGTTCCACAGGAGTCAGCGTCAGGGGGCCAATTCTTTACACATTGCATGTTAATGATTTAGATTGCAGAGTAAATGGCTAAATTTGCAGATGATTCAAAGATAGGGGGGAGGTGTAGATGGGGAAATGGAAATAGAGCGGCTGCAGAGGGACTTGGAAAGGGAAATGGGCAAAGAGGTGGCAACCGTTGGAAAGAACATGGTCATGGAATAAAAGGGCAGATTGTTAATTGGATGGGGCAAAAATTCCAAAATTGGAAGTGCAAAGGGACTTGGGAGTCCTCATGCAGAATAAGGGTCAAACTCTAGGTGGGGTCAATGCTGAAGAAGGAGTGTCATATCTGGAGGGATAGGATATAAGAGCAGGGATGTGATGTTGAGACTCTATAAGGCATTGGTGAGTCCTCACTTGGAAAATAGAGTCATTCTGAGCTACTTATTTAAGAGAGGATGTGCTGGCGTTAGAGGGGATTCGGAGACGATTCACAGGAACGAGTCCTGGAATGAAGGGATTAGCATATGAGGAACGTTTGACGGCTCTTGGACTGCACTCAGTAGAATGGGGGTGGGGGGGCTACTTCATCGAAGCATTTCTAATGTTGAAAGGCCTGGGCAGAGAAGGTGGGGCAAAGTTGTTTCCCATGGTAGACCAAGAGGACGCCATTTCAGGATTGATATGTGTTTATCTCCTATGGATGCTGCGAGACCGGCCTCTCCAGCATTTCTGTGCACTTTTACTGCAATCACAGGATCTGCAGACTTACATCTTTCACTCCCACAACTTCAGGATTGGAGGGTGCCCATTTATGCAGAGAGATTTCTTTAGCTAGAGTCATTGTGTGCATTTAAGGCAGATGTTCATAGCTATTGGAATGATTGGGATATAAAAAGTAAGGGCAGGGGGATGGAGCTGAGTTGGAGAATTGATCGGCTTATGATGGAATGGCAGAGCGGACTCGATGGGCAGAATGGCCTATCTCTGCTCCTACATCTATGGACTTCAGCTCCCATCCCACACAATGAAATAGCCGGTCAGGACCCTCTTAATTTAGCTGCATTTAAATGCTTGTCAAGGTGGAGGCTGGTAGCTTTGCCCTCCTTGGGAAGTGTAGGTGCTGCTGTGCCTTCCTGACCCCTCAACCTCCCTGCATTGTCTCGCTGTGACCTCCTGATATGTTCCCCAGTGTCCTTGCATCAGCTGCACTCCTCCCTGATCCCACAAATCCCCGTTTCTACCTATTTCAGCTGGAACCACAATTTTCTTCTCCCACTTATCTCATTCTTCTCAGAAACGTTACATATAATCTATCACTTTGACAAGCAGAGCATCTACTTTTCAGTCTTGGCCAATTTTTTAAAATGCTTGGTAACAGGCCCTTTTTACAGACAGTGCAGGATTCGAACCCCATTCGATCGCTGGGACAGCTTTTCACTCACTGCTAAGCCAGATCTCCGATGAAACATGCTTGGAGATCTTGTACTGTTCAAGTTGGCAAAAAAGGGGCAGTTCTTAAACAAATAAGCTGGAGGAACTCAATAGGTCAGGCAGTATCCAATAAGCAGCCAACGTACTAGGCCCGAGTCTTACGCTGCTGTGACTGTAGGTAAAAACACAAAAATGCAGGAGGAATCAGCCGGTCTCGCGGAGTCCGTAGGAGGTAAAGATATATTTCCGACGTTTCAGGCCTGAGCGAGCCCAAGCTCAGAGAGAGAGAGAGAGAGAGAGAGAGAGAGAGAGAGAGAGAGAGAGAGAGAGAGACCAGCTGACTTCCTCCAGCATTTCTGTGTGTTTTGCCAAGATTGGGCAAATGACCCCAAAAAAAGAAGGTGGTGGTAGGAGAGGAAAGGGGAAGTGGGGTTGGAGCACAATGCTGGTGTGGGTGGAGTGGGGGGGGTTGGGGTGAAAGGAAAAAGAGTTGGCTGCTAAGGGGGCTAAGAAGGATGATCTGTGAGAGGAGAAAGGAAGGAAGGAAGGCAAGGGGTGCAGAGCTGGAGGAAGAAAGGCGTGGATGATGGATGGGGAAGAAGGAGAGGAAAGGTGACAGAGGAATGAGAGAGAGAGAGGAGGAGAGGAATGCAGGAGATATCGATAGCGTCTGCATAAAAACTGCTGAGGCAGAATATCAGATACCCATTCGGGGTCAGTGCCAAGGGGGGAGGGGATCCACAGGCATTGCCCATCCCCCAATATGGTCACCCGTGCCCACCTTCCCTCCGCGTCACTAGTGCCTAGCTTGAGGCACACTAGCGACACTCCATCCGCCATCAGCCAAAAGCATCAGTAGCATCTCGGAGGGGCGGATGGTGTTTAACGTTCATCTGAGGGTAGGTTCCAGCATCCAATAGCACCCCCCCCCACTCCCATTGACAGGTAGGTCCTGACATCCAACAGCAACCCCCCCGCAGGGAGGTCTTGGCATCCAATAGCAACCCCCATCACCCAGGTAGATCCCGACATGCAACAGCCACCCACCACCCCCACCTGGAGAGGTAGGTCCTGGCATCCAATAGCACCCCCCACCCTCCCTCCCCCGCCCTAACATGCTAATGCACCCCCCCTAACATTCATTCTGGCACCGACCCTGTACCCATTTTATGTATGGGCTTAACCTGGCAGTAGGTGAGCCCCACGGACAGACAGGAAGTTCTTTATTTCCAGCCGAATGGAAGTTTGTGGAATGCTAAAATACACTGTAATCATCAAATACACATTGGGCTAATTCAGCTCCATCTCCAGTCTTTTGTCGATTCAACTTCATTGGTTATTTCACTCTGTATGTTAATGATCCCAGGTTAAGGGGACAACTGGATTAAGAATATTATGCGACTTGAGTAAACTTATTTAGCATATCTAATTTACTTTGATTGACGTGGTGGCTATTTATTTGCCATTATTCTCATTTGTCATCTTGGCATTTATGCCAAATGTAAATTCAAATCAATGACATAGCCCTTAACGTAGCAAAAAGGAGAGGAATCAGACAAAACTTGTCACTAAACTAGAGCTTTTGGGTAATAATTTGATATAAGGTAGGTTAGTAACTGAAATATGATGCTGAGTACGGTAAAGAGATATTAGAAAAGACACCTAAATACTGGGACAAAGTTTTTCTCAGGGGTTCAGCCATCTATGTGTTAAGGAGAGGATTTAATAATCAGGATCTGTGCTGTTGTAGCCATTAATAACGGTCCGGAGAAAGGACCACAGAGAGATTTGAACACAGGATTCAAATTTTTAAAACGGTTTAAGCCAAGGAGCTAAGGTATTTGGAATGATTCAGTGAGACCACCCTGAAGGGAAGTGGGAAATACTAAGCAGGTCAGGTCGCGCCTGTGGAGGGATGGGCAGCAACCTCCGGGTAACTTTATGCTCTTTTCAGGGTCTCCAGGTTGGCGGTACTTCCCTGTCCTGCAGAAGGCCGTGCACCAAATGGTTGGCAGCAGCCCTGGCTGATCTGCCTGTCCATCGTTTCATGCCCGGCCAGACTGCTGAGTCGACTCGCAAACTTACCTTCAGTCTGGGCATTCTCCAATCGGAATGGCATTAACATCGACTTCTCCAGTATCCATCAGCCAACGCCCCATGTTTTCCTTCTCTCTCTCTCTCTCTCTCTCTCTCTCTCTCTCTCTCTCTTTCTCTCTCTCTCTCTCTCTCTCTCTCTATCTCTCTCTCTTCTCCCATCTGTTTCCCTTCATGGAACCAAAAACTAACAACCCCATCAATTTTCACCTTTCTGTCATCTTCTCATATCCAATTAACACTTTTTGTCTGTATTCCTTCCACCACCAGCCCCCCCCCTCCATTTTCACCAGCTTTTTTAATACCGCCCCCCCACCTGATTTTTGCTCACACCTTGAGGAAGGACTCAGGCTCGAATCATTGGTTCTATATCTTTGCCTCCTATGGACTCCGTGAGACCGGCTGAGTTCATCCAGCATTTCTGTGGATTTACTACAACCACAGCCTCTACAGACGTTTGTGTTTCACCTCATTGTTTGCCCGCATGGGCGCTCATCTCATGCCAGCTGTAATGATACCGGCTCATTTCGACGGCCTTGTATTAATTGCATGTTCTTCTGATCACCCCAGGGTATGCTTTCAGTTCAACATAATGAGAATATTTCCTGGGCACTCTAATTTGCACCAATCGTATCCTTTTGTTTTTTTTTGTACAACTCCCATTAAACTCTGATTAGACAACATTCTGGTCACCTCATTATAGGAAGGATGTGGCAGCTTTGGAGAGGGGGCAGAGGAGATTCAGCAGGATGTTGCTTGGATTGAGAAAATATGTCTCATGAGAAAAGGTTCAGTATGCTTGGGCCTTTCTCTCTGGAGTGACGGAGAGGCAACTTAATAGTGGGGTATAAAATTGTGAGGCTCAAATTATGTGGGCAGCCAGCAACCTTTCTCCGGGGTGACAATGGCCAATCGCAGAGGACATTTGTTTGAGGTCAGTGGAGGGAAGTTTACAGGAGATGTCAGAGATGCCGCATATTTCGGCAGATACAACAACCCTTGGGATCGTCGCATGGACCAGAAATAAAAACAGGTGACTTTAAAGTTTTGGCCAGGTCCCACACCTCCCTGCTGTCAATCCCCACCGCTGCCGCCAATCCCCCACCATAACCCACCCAGACTCTTGAAACATTATATTTTTGTACAAATTGCACCTGTCCTCATTCCCAACCCCTGTTCTTCACGATCAATTAATGACTCAAACAAGCCTTAAAAACTTGTCAGTACTTCAATGAGGATATTAAATTAGAAAGGGAGTAAAGCTGCATCACCATCCCATGGTAAGTTAGATGGATGACCTCTTGTCCAACCAAGCCACACTTTACCAACAAACAAAATGGCCTCAACTTCTTCCCTCCCCCTTCCACTCTCACCACTTTGAGCACCCAGCCACTGACAGCAACCGTCCCCCCCCCCACCAACAACCGCCCCCCCCCCACCCATCCAACCTCTCACCATCACAATGAGAATAGCTTCCCTCTTATCACATTTTGAAATCTGGAATTCTCAACCGGTGATAAGGCTCGCCTTGTCTGTGCATGACTTTCAGAATTTAATAATCTGATATTTCCCTCGGGACACACCGCTGACTACTTCTCTCATGTCACTCACAAGCTATTCCGAGAAAGTGAAGTTTCAAGACCACCAGGGAATTTTAGAAGTTGTTGCAAAGCCCCAACACCTCAAGCTTCGACAATCCATCCCTTGGGCACTGCCTGGCTTTCTGCAGCAGAGGGAATGGGAGAGTGACACAGCTCGATCCATTGACATGTGGAGGTGGTGATCCATTCATATCAGTTCTATATGATTAATAGATGCAGCTATGCTAGTAAACAAAGACTTTCCACTTGGCTGTACACAGATTATAGAATACTGTCATTAACTCAAAACAAATATTATACTGATGTTTCTTTTGTCATTTCCCCCCTTATCTTCTGAGGATGTGAATTTCTCTGGCATATCACAAAACATAAGCATTACAGGCCCTTCAGCCCACAATGTCCTGCTGACCGATGTAAACCGATTCCACATCAACCGGACCCTTCCCTTCCACAGACACCACCTTGCATTTCCTTTCCACTAATTCATTTAATTTTAAGTAGCGTATTTCTGGAAACGAAATGCATGGCAACATTTCCACAATAACTGCTGCCGCAAAGCAACAAATTTCGTGACACGCGTTCATGACAACAAACCTGATTCTGATACCTCACGCCCATTACCCTCTGTTTCCACGTCGAAGAGTCATTCCTTCGGTACCAGCCTTCACCATCACCCCCTGACATTCCAGAGACCCACTAAAAAACTTACCTCTGACATCTCCCCTAAATTTCCTCCTCTTACTTTAAACAGATGTCCTCTCCTATTTTTCATTGCCAGTAGAAAGGTACTGGCTGTTCACCCTTATCTAAGTCTATACCTCTATTAACTTAATTCTCATCCTTATTCTCCCCAAAGATGAAGAGCCAATCTTGCTTTGTAAGACACATTTGCCAATCCAGGCAATGTCCTGATAAATCTAACTCTGCCCTTTCTCTATGGCATTTCTATCCTTCATGTAGGCAACCAGAAGTGTCATCTATCATTCTGATATCTCTCCTAATATTTGCTCCCGTAACTTCACTAACTGGGATTCCATTTCATTCTTACTTTAATTTTTTTTAAATTTAGACATAGAGCGCGGTAACAGGCCATTTCGGCCCATGAGTCCGTGCTGCCCAATTTACACCCAATTAACCTATACCCACGGAAGTTTCAAACAGCTGGAGGAGAC
Organism: Narcine bancroftii; assembly: GCF_036971445.1. Classification (NCBI taxonomy): domain Eukaryota; kingdom Metazoa; phylum Chordata; class Chondrichthyes; order Torpediniformes; family Narcinidae; genus Narcine; species Narcine bancroftii. The sequence goes on from NC_091474.1 coordinate 94,415,870, forward strand.
CCGGGCCCCTGGTGACCACCCACGTGGACATGGGGAGAATGTGCAGATAGCGCGGGATTCGGACCCTGGTCCCGAGCGCTGGTGCTATAAAGGCATTGCGCTAACCGCTATGCCAACCGGGCCACCCTTTTGGCCATCTCAAATTCGAATCTCTCAGTGCTCTATTAATTTGGGGTCTGTTCCGTTACTATTTGATTTTGTCAGAGTTCCACGAAATTGGATTCATTTCCATCAACGTTCATCCAACGAGCAGGCTAATCTATCAATACTCTGCTAACTAGAACATCATTTCATCAATGCACTGATCGTTGTGACATCATACCATCAGGGCTGTAAAACGTAATTGAATCTGAACATCAATCGCCTTAAAGCCACTTCCTCAGTTCAGGAAGCCATTCCATCAAAGCTAAGACAAGTCCCCATTTAACTAAGAAACTGAGAGCAATGACTCCATTTGTGGGGTCATAGAGACATAGAGTTATAAATCATACATGACAGAAATAGGCCCTTAGGCCTGCAACCATTTTGTCTACCTAATCCCATTTGTCCTCATTGGGTCCCTTTAAAAGTGTCCTCCTGCTTGAACCCATTTGATTGTTTTCCACCATATCTTCCAGCGGTGAGTACAACCACTCTCCACACCAAATCCCCTTGCTCTCACCTTAAGCTTGGGCACTCTTGCTTTTGATACCCTTGCCACAAGAACATAAGAAACAGGAGCAGGATTAGGCCATTTGGCCCATCGGGCCTGCTCTGCCATTCAAAGAGATAACTCGGAATCCATTTGATCAGAATACATCTGAATGGGACTCCATTCTATTTGTTTTGTACTAAAATTCATGTCTACCTGAGAATTAGAGCACCCTTCTAATGATACCAAACTAACTCTATAGTAAAAACACACTGGAGAAACTCAGCAGGTCAAACAGTGTAGTTTTGTAGTAAACATACATAACCAACCTTTCAGCTTGAGCCCTTTGTCAAGGTATGTATCAGTCCTGGTCCCCAAATTTGAAGAAGGAATTACTCGCTAGAGAGGGAGTACAGTGCAGATTTACAAGGTTAGTTCCCGGGTTGGCAGGATTGACATACGCTGAAAGGTTGGAAATACTTTGGCTTATATGTGATTGTATAAGATTATCAAGGGGCTAGACAGGGTGAATTCGGATTCCATTTTCCCAATGTTGGGAGAGACTAGGACTAGAGGGCATAGTTTAAGAATACAGGGAAGGCCCTTTAGGACGGAGATGAGGAGAAATCTTTTTACCCAGGATCTGTGGAATGATTCGCTGGATATGCTCAAAAGGGAGTGAGATAAGGCTCTTGTGGGCAGGGGAGTTAAGGGTGATGGCGATAAGGCAGGGAATGGGTACTGAGAGTGAATGATCAGCCATGATCTGAAAAATGCTCGATTGGCCAATTGGCCCACTCCAGCACCTACTGTCTATTGTCTATTTATCTTTGCTACATGAAGGACATCGTTTGCCTTGCTGAGTTTCTCCAGCATTGTGTTTTAACTTCAGTCACGGCGTCTGCAGACTTTCGTGTTTTGCTAAGCGCTCACTTAATAAGGATCCAAATCTAGACTAAATCAGTCCTAAACTAAAATATACTCCATTCCAGTTGGAAAGAATGGTTGCAAAGAATCAATTACCTCCTCACTGGGATGCTATTCTCTTATAGCAAAGCTTCTCCTCCATTAGGGCTTCCGTCCAGCAGCACTCCATTACCGAGGAACCATTCCCGCAGTCACTCTGGAAAGCAGGACTCCATTCTAACTCAATATAATTTCACATTTCTGATCGCAATCAAATCTTCCTCTGCTCGGGGCATAGAAGCCAGCCAAGTTTATGCTGCCTTTGGTTGAACAGAGAGGGCACACTCGCCATCTGGATTACGAAGGAACTGCAATGCAACGTTGAAGTTCGGCAGCAAATACTTGAGCTTTAGGTCACAGTGAAAACATCCCTCTGACCTCTGTTCTGTTGCATCTGGTAAGGGGCAAAAATTCCTTGGGCTCCTTTGACGAGCTGCCTCCTTTGTTCTCATTGGGGTTTACGTTCTGTGGAGCATAGCAGGTTAAGTAAATGTGTCCTTGACTCTTGGCGCTGAATCCAGATCCTAATGCAATTTCTGAATTTAAGGTGTTACAGAGTATATAGATATGTTTTTGGGAAATAAATTGGGAAAGGTTTGTTTAAAACAGATCTTATATGAAATACTGGAGCTCTGCCCCATGCTGGACATATCGGCTCCACAGCCTTTGCAAGAGCTTTGAAGAGGGCTCAAGAGACTTCACTAATGGTTGTTGTTCACAAAAGGCAACAGATGAAAGGGTAGGCTGGAGCCACAGATTTTCTAGAAGAGAACTTGCTGTTCTGAGAGCGCCATGTGGTTTTGCAAGCAGAGAGAGTCAAACAGGCTTTCTCTCAGAGAGAGAGAGAGAGAGAAATACAGTGATCACTTGACAGAAGTAGCCAACAGAAGTAGCTGGGACTGCAACAGGATAAGCTGGCAAGCCTGTTTGGAAGACAACTTGGTCAAAGCCCTTGTGGTTCATGCAAGAGGAGAGGACTGTCTAATGTTTCACTTGGAATAAGTGAAACAAAAAGAAACTCTATGGTGACCTGAAAGGAAGAGGTTATCATCTGGAGAACCCTGACAGGGCAAGATTCATCAGCAAGACACTGAGGTGGCTGATGAAAGTACATCGGTTGTGGATGCCCTTGATCAATAAATCTCTCTCTGAAAACTGACAAGAACTTTCTTGTGTGGTAACCATTTACCTTTCAAGCACCAAAGCCTGGTGTACTTTATAAATGTTAAATTCTGTACACAGTATAACAATTGCCTGCAACTAGTGAACTTGGAGGAATGAGAAGTGAGACTGGACAGTAAATCAAAGAACTTTTCTGAACTTACGCACACATTACACACATGTGCACTTAGGGTTAAGTTAAGTAAAGTAAATCAATAGAGTTAATTTAAAGTTTGATTCTATTTTTATGTTAAAAGACCATTAAAAGCAACTTTTGTTTAAGTAACCATTTATCTTTGAGAATATCTATTGCTGCTGGGTTCTGGGGCTCCTCTGGGCTCATAACAAAGGTAAATTGATAGAAATGAGCTCATATCAGTAAAATTTGAATCATGGAGTCCAACATTACAGGGTCAGGCCTTTCAGCCTATTGTGTTCATCCTATCTCTTCCCATCCATTCAGTCTAGATTCCACCACCCATATGCACACTCTCGGGCCAATTCACCTAGATATTTTAGACATTTAGACATACAGCACGGAAACAGGTCATTTCGGCCCAGTTACACCCAATTGGCCAGAACTCCCAGTACTTTTAGAGTAGTAGGAAGAAAATGGAGCCCCCAGAGGAATCTCAGACAGACAAGGGGAGAGCATAAAAACTCCTTACAGACCGCGTGAAGTTCGAACCCCAGTCCTAATTCCTGATTCTCCAACAGCGTTGCACTAACAGAGGCGCTCCGAAGGCAATTCCCATAGATGTTCTAGATGGCGGAAAGGATTTTGCCAGTGATGTCTGGGCTGTGTCCACTACCTTTTGGAGAGTTTTGTGCTCAGGATACCAGACCTTGATGCAGCAGGTCAGCACACTTTCCACCATGCATCTGTAGAAACTGCCAAGGTTTCTGATGTCATTCCCAACCTCCGCAAACTCCTGAGGAAGTGGAGGTGCTGACGTGTTTTCTTCACTATGCCATTAGTGTGTTGGGTCCAGGAAAGATCCTCCGAGACAGCGACTCCCAAAAATTTAAATTTGCTCACCCTCTTCACTTCTGATCCCCAATAATCACCGGATCGTACACGTCTGGTTTTCCCTTCAACCATCAGCTCCTTAGTTTTGGGGACATTGAGTGCAAGGTTGTTGTTGGTGCACCGTTCAGCCGAGTTTTCAATCTCCCTCCTGTCTGCTGACTCTACGCATCTTTTTGTACAATCCTCCAATCATGGTATCATCAGCGAATTGGTAGATGGTGTTGCTGTTGTACCAAGCTACACAGTCATGGGTGTATAGGGTATAGAGCACGGGGCTAAGAGTGTAGCCCTGTGGTGCTCTGGTACTGATGGAAATTGTGGAGAGGATGCTCTTACCAATCCTCACTGATTGTGGTCTGGAGATGAGCAAATCCAGGATCCAATTACACAGTGGGGTGTTGAGTTGCGAGTCCTGGAGTTTACTGATCAGTTTTGAGGGGATGACAGTGTTAAATTCCGAACTATAGTCGATAAAGACCATCCTGATGTATGCATCTTTGGTGTAAAGGTGCTCCAGGGCTTTGTGTAGAGCCAATGAGCCGTAGACCTGTTGCTACAGTAGGCGAACTGGATTGGATCCATGTCGCTGCTCAGCCAGGAGCTGATATGCATTAGCACAAGCCTTTCAAAACATTCCATCACAGTTGATGTGAGTACCATTGGTTGATAGTCATTTAGGCAGGTTACCACATTCTTCTTTGGCACCAGTATGATTGACGTCTATTTGAAATAGGTGGGTACATCGCCCTGCCGTAGCAAGATGTCCGTGAATACGTTGGCAAGTTAGTCAGCACAGGCTTTCTCAGATTTACTCTGGTGAAGGCAGCCCATGGATATAGACACAAGTGGTTCATCAGAGAGCATGGGGGGGTGTACTGGTGATTCTTCCTTGTTCTTGTGGTCGAAGCAGCCGTAGAATGCATTGAGTTCATCTGGCTTGTAGCAGGTCATGGCATTTATGTTTTGCCACAGCTGTCAGGTATCCTTCATTGTTTCTATTTTCATCCGGAAACTCCACTTCGCCCAAGAGATAGCTTTCTGTCGGTCATACTTGCTCCTTCTGTAGTGATTTGGATCTCAAGACGTAAATGCCTGTGACCTGGCTCTCAGCAGGTTCCAGATTTCATTGTTCATCCAGGACTTCTGGATGGGGGAAAATCCTGAATGATTTGGTGGGGGGCGCACTTGTTCACAGCTGTTATGATCAAGTCTGTGACAGCCCTGATCCTCAGATCCTCAGCAGAGTTTTTGGACACCATCTAATGTCCTGTATCCTATTACCTCGTCCTAAGGATTAAATCTGGAATAAATCTATAAAAAGGCAGGAATATCTCAAGACAAGAATAAACTCCAGAGGGTTGTTAACTCAGCCTGCGTCATCACAGGCACCAGACTTCACTCCATCAAGGACATCCACATGAGGCGGAGTCTTAAAAAAGCAACCTCTATCTTCAAAGACCCCCCCCCCCCCCATGCCCTCTTCACTCTGATACCATCGGGGAAGTGGCATGGGGCCTGAAGACGAGCACTCAGCGGCACAAAGACAGTTTCTTCCCCGCTGTCATCAGATTCCTGAATGATCAATTAATCAAAAAAGAGACTGCCTTATTTTTCGTGCACAATAATTGTTATTATTATTTTATTTTTTATAGTGATGTTGTAAGATGGTTATAAAATGAATGTTTACCCTGTGACGCTGCCGCAAAACATCGAGTTTCAGGGTTCTGATTCTGATTGAGATTTCAGACATACAACACAGTAACAGGTCCTTTCAGCCCTCGAGCCCATGCTGGTCAGTTACACCACTGGACCTACAACATCCACCTCAGAGGGTGGGAGGATATCAGAGCCCCCCCCGGGGAAAAACCCGGGCAGACAGTCCTTCCAGACAGCACGAGATTCGAATCCCAGTCCCGATTGCTGGTGTTCTAACAATGTGCTAACTGCCGCAGCAACCGTTTACCCCCATCAAGAATTTTACCCAATGATTTTTTATATTTATACCTGACCAATTGAAAATGAGGGGCGCAAGACCTTCTACCGGTGTCTGTTGGTGCTCTACACGTTATTCAACCAGCAGTTATCATCAAGCACTATTTCGTTTCGAACACACCTCAAAGCGATTGATATAAATTCAATGAGACACAAACAAAACTGCCACTAAACTACCCATGTGGATGTCAACATGTTGCCAGGACCAGGAAACTGTGCTTTAAATTAATTAACATCAGACCTTTGTAGCTGTTCATTTCTGTAAACAAACATTTTAATAAGCAGTAATTAATTAAATCTGCCAAGACTCTCCCCACCTCCGACGAGTCTCTTCATTTCATCTGTGTTGGTGTTGGACTTGAATGAGCATGTTGCGTGATGGCAGCATTGATAAGCTGTCGTATTCCAGGCAACCCTTAATATTTCCAAATTATCAAATGCAAAATTCAGGGCTGCTCCTCTTTAACCCCTTGGGGATTTTGTCAGCAGGCTTTTTAATGTTTTTTTAAAAGCTGAATCAGTGCCAAACATCTGTACCTTTTACTCCCTGTTGAATATGTTACTGCTCAGTTTAATCTTTTCTTTGATTAACTATCAAACACAGGAACGTCGAGGAGGAAAAATATAAGTGGACAACCTATTTAAAATGTTTATACAGTCTGAATAATGTTACTGAATAGATAAATAAGCAGGCATAAACCGTACAAAAAAAAATGCCCACTATATAAAAATATTTCATTCAATAATGGAAATAATTGTAAAAATGCCACTGTTGCAGTTTGGCTCTGTAGAATTTAATGTGTAAAGAAATGTTACTATTTTACATAATCTCGTGCAAAGTAATCCTTAAAATATCCGTGATGTTTGTACATCAGTGGTTTTCAAACTTCTACTTACCACTCACATTATAGGATGGTCATTCCAAAGGCGTGTGTGTGTGTGTGTGTGTGTGTGTGTGTGTGTGTGTGTGTGTGTGTGTGTGTGTGTGTGTGTGTGTGTGTGTGTGTGTGTGTGTGTGTCTGTGTGTGTGTGTGTGTGTGTGCGTGCGCGCGCGCGCGCGTGTGTGTGTGTGTGTGTGTGTGTGTGTGTGTGTGTGTGTGTGTGAGAGAGAAATGTATTTATCACACACACCTCATTTGGACCTGACATGGAATATTGTGTTCAGTTATGGTCACCTCACTTATGGGAAGGATGTGCATTTTGGTCGAGGAAATAAACGGTCAGATTATTATTTGGATGGGGAGAAAATTCAAACCTCAGAAGTATAAAGGGATTTCGTGGGGGGAGGGGGGGGTTCTTGTGCAGGGTAACCTGAAAGCTGACCGCCAGGTTGGATCGGTAGTAAAGAAGGTGAATGCTTTTTGGCATTCGTTTCAAAGGGAATTATGTATCATCTTCCATCTGGGCACCCTCTAACCAGATGACATTAATATTGACTTCTCTAGTAGTTTTCATTAAACCCCCCCCCCCCCACTTCTTCCTCCATCACCATCCCCCAAGCCTGTCTCTCCCTTTCCTGTCTCCAACACAATAAATCCTCACTTCTCCCCCTCCTCATATCCAATTAACACCTTTTGCTGGTCCAGATTCCTCCCTTGGCCGGCATTGTCTGGATTCTGAGACATTCTCAGATTTCCTGCTTTTTTTGCTTAGTCCTTGAAGAAGGGCTCAGGCCTGAAAGATCGATGGCCACCTAAAAGACCAGCTGAGTTCCTCCAGTATTTCGGCTGATTTTTACTACAATCACAGTGTCTGCAAACTTCCATGTTTCACTTAGCACGGAGCAAAGACAATATTAGTTTACCAGTGTGAGGTCCATGCAGGAGTCTGATAACAGTGGGAAAGAAGTGGTCCTTGAATCTGATGGTACATCATCCCTTAATCAAGAATCTTCTTCCCAATGGGAAGGAGAAGAAAGAGTGGCCGGGGTGGGATGACATATTTTCATTTGCTTTTCCAAGGTAGCAGGGAGAATAGGAAGGAGGGGGTTGTGTGAGGGTCACATTCACAGCTCTCTGCACAAATGGAGGTGTGTAATAATGCTGGAATATCAATGGCTGTGGCACATGAGATTATGGTAAACCAGACAGTACCATTTCATTAAATAGGACACCAAAGATAATCGGGAAATTAAGCATTATTGCAACAATAAGTTGGAGACAATGTTAAAAATTATAGGCTCTTTAATAAATCAAAAAAATTTGAACATAAAGGCGGGGATTCTCCACCCTCACATCGGAAAACTTACCTTCATGAATGCTCCACAACCGGTTCCAAGGTGATGGCCCCGATATCTCCCCAAGGTAATGTCAGCGGGGTCCACCATGCATCATGAATGCATAGACGCTGCAGGTGGCTGGCTAGGGGGCGGGCTGATGACGCCGTCAGCTAGAGACGCAGGAGCGGGATTTATAAACAGCCGACAGCATGCAGGATTTTCTGCCTGGACTGGCTGCAAACATCACTACCTGCTCTCGGGTCACCACTATCGGGCTCCTTCTGCACGCCGGCGCGCATGGATGGCGGCAACTCGGCGGGCGGCGGCACACTGGCTCCGGAGGATGCTACGAGGCACGGCTCCTCATGAAAGCGGCGCAAGAGCATGAAAGGGTGAGTTTGGATTTTTCTCTGCGAATTTAGCCGGCCTTGAGGCAGAGGCTCGACATGGAACCACCTCACGACCATAGACAGATTCTGTCAGGACAGAACGTTGGGGGGGGAGACGGAGCTAGTTGCATTCATAATTGTTGCAGTTTTAGGAGTTTGAGTCCCTCTTGATTGCATCCAATATGATAACCATGATGTTATTTAAGAATAAAAATGAAAATACTTTGGATAATCGCTTGTGCTCAGTTCCTCTTTAGTGCTGCATTGCAAACAGGTTGTGATGCTGGAAACATGAAATGAATGGTTGCAGTTCTCTTCACTCCTGCTTATGTTAACATTGCTGAATAAAATAGTTTGTGACTCTGTGAGTCATTCTTCCATATGCTAGACAAAAGATTTTAATCATTAATCCTTGAGCAGTCACTGAACATCAGTGGATTGCAAATTACAGACATTTTACTGTCTCCAGCATTTCACGTTCTCACTCTTTCTGTCACTCATTGGCTTGTGTGCAGCTTTCATTACATCCATCACTTGCTTCTCCAATTTTGCTTCTGGATACTGTCTCATCCTGGATGGTTTCACGGTCCTGGCATCTGACTAGAATTGGCTCCAATTGAATTCCCGCCACACACCAACTTCCACCATGGAAACTCGCATCTGAAGCACTTAGGGATTTGAGAGGACTCTTGAAAACTTCTACAAGTGCCCCATGGGTTGCGTCACTGGACCTATGGAGGTGTCGACGCTTAGGACAAGCGAAAAGCTCCAGAGAGTTGTTAACTCTCCCAGTATTCGCTCCACCGAGAGCATCTTCAAGAGTCGCTGTCTTAAGAAAGCAGCTGCTATCCCCAAGGACTCCCACCACCTAGGCCATACCCTCTTCTCACTGCTACCATTAGGGACAGGTACAGGAGCCTGAAGATGAGCACAAGGACAGCTTCTTCCTCCTCCCCCACCACCACCACCATTAGATTTCTGAATGGACAATGAACCACAGACACTGCCTCACTTTCTCTTAGTTTTTGCACTGATTTATTTATTTTGAAATGTAATTTATCGCAGTATTTGCACCAACAGATTTCATGATTCTGATTCTGAACTGAGCTGTTATTGACACAGGCGCCCAGGTAAATTGAATTGAAAGCTGGAATGGCATGACTGGGTTTGGAGGGGCACCTTGTTCAGTATAGATGCACACGTTACTAGTGAGCTCACTGAGACCAGGACAAAAGGACAAGGGATCCCATGTGCCGAAATCTCTCTATGTGTGTCCAGCTAAATGTTGGCCTCACTTGGATTGGGCTGGGTGGGTTGGATGCCTGGCGTTGGATGGATTGGATCAGGTAGAAATTGTCCTGAGTACAGAAATATCTACTTTTATGGTGCCTTTCCTAGATGTTGCATTCCTCAGTCGAGATGTACTGCTAATTGGGTGAAAAGCAGGCTGAGGGTTCTGATTTTGAATCCATTTCTTGGGCACAAGCCCTGCTGAAATAGAAAAAGTGCAATATTGGTGGAAATTATGTCAGTCTGAGAGATCTGTCTGCTAATAATATACTACATATACTTGTGTCATAGTTGATGCCGTGTAAAAGTTGACCCATCTATCCTTGACCTCGGCCGACTGCCCATCTGAGCTCCTGAAGCCCCAACCACGAACTCTCGCCTAGGCCCTGGCCGCCCGCCCACTGCAGCTCCCAACGCTGCAACTGTGGACTTACCACCTGATCCTAGCCACCTATCAGAACTCCCTAAGCCTCAAATGACACGGGTGCCCACCGCGGTCAAAAGTGTGCAATAGTCGACCCCCTAAATTTTACCCTAAAGATTGGTCCACAAAATTCGACTGTTATAAACGAGTATATATGGTAGTTAAGTTGGGTGCCCGAGTGCTGGATGAGAGATGAGCTTTGCTGCTGTCACCTTGCATTATTCCATTTATTTCTATCCATTTTATTTATAATTGGGTTGACAGTGCAGTAACAGGTTCTTCCAGCCCATGAACCCCGTGGTGCCAAAATAGGCCTATGCCATCAATTAACCTACAAGCTACATTCATCTTCGGTACATGGAATGAAACCCCAGGCAGCTGTGGGGAAAACTCCTTACGGACAGCACCTGGACTATATATATCAATGACTTAGATGTGGAAATAGATAGCAATATCTCAAAATTCTCAGACTACACAAAGTTGGGTAATGGGGTTGGCTGTGTTGAGGAAGCTAGGAGGGTGCAGAGTGATTTGGACAAGTTAGGCAAGGGGCCCAAGATGTGGCAGATGCTATATAATGGGGATAAATGCGAGGTTATCCACTTTGGAGGTGAGAAAAGGAAAGAGGATTATTATTTAAATAGTATCTGTTTAGGAAAAAGGGAGATGCAGTGAGAATTGGGTGTTGCTGTGCATCAGTCATTGAAAGTGGGCCTGCAGGTGCAGCAAGCGGTGAGGAGGGTGAATGGTATGTTGGTATTCGTAGCAAGAGGATTTGAGTCCAGGAGTAGAGAGATCCTGCTACAGCTGTACAGGGCCTTGGTGAAACCACATCTGAAGTACTGCGTGCAGTTTTGGTCTCCTTATCTGAGGAAGGACATCCTCGCCATGGAGGGGGTGCAGAGAAGATTCACTAGGATGATACCAGGGATGGAAGGACTTGCATATGAAGAAAGGTTGAATAGACTAGGTTTGTATTCTCTGGAATTAGAAGATTGAGGGGGGATCTTTTAGAAACATATAAAATTCGACAGGGATTCAACAGACTAGACGCAGGTAGGTTGTTTCCAATGCTGGGAAAAACCAGAACCAGGGATCACAGTTTAAGGATAAGGGGGAAGTTTTTTTTAGGACTGAGATGAGGAAAAAATTCTTCTCTCAGAGGGCGGTGGATCTGTGGAATTCTTTCCCACAGGAAGGAGTTGAGGCCAGTTCCTTGTCAATATTTAAGAGTAGGTTAGATTTGACTAAGGGGATCAAGAGGTATGGGGAGAAGGTACTGATCAGCCATGATCATATTGAATGGCAGTGTAGGCTTGAAGGGCCTGCACCTATGTTTCTATGTTTCCCGCTGTAAGATCGTCTCACTGCGCTCACTGTGCTGCCCTTCGTTGACCCAGCCTCTGAATAATCAAGTTGACCTCGACTATTAGCCTGCCATAGAACAGCAAAATCACCAGGCCTTATGTTTCAACCATTTGCCAGGCAAAGATAACACCTCCTTAGGATGTTATCTAAAGGGAGAAATCAGATTTGAGGAATAGACCCCAGCCTTGAAAGAAGAGAAGAGCAAGTTTACAGCAAGTTGACAAGTTGTCACCAATGCATTTGGAATGAATGACAGTGATTTGTGTTGTGCTTACCTATCTCTTGCATTACAAAACAGTTTTCACAAGGGTGAGAGATAAGAAAAACCATTACTGATTATATTTAGACTTCATTGTTACATAATAAAAATGATGAGCGGAAAAGACAAGCAGACTCAGCAGAAATCTGAAGGCAATAAAAAAAGCAGAACAGTAAGGTTAACTCAGAATCCTGACTGCTTCTCATAACTCAACCATATTTTTCGCTTAAGAAAAAGCATTTAGGAACTTGCATGAAACAGAAGGGTGATAATTGAGTGGTATAATTCTTGAATTATCAAATCATTTGAATCAACCGACTTTGCATTTGCAGCTCAATTTGCATCTTGTAATTAAATACTGCACCAAGAGAATCACAGGAAAACCAAACAAAATAAATGTATTTTCCAATCAGAAATTATGCAGGCTCCCTTTCCTGAAAACTATCCCCCCCCCCCACCCCCCATTCCCCATCCTGCCACCGCCCTAGTGTCTTCCTCCTCAGGGGGCAGCGCGGTAAGCACAGCGCCAGCAGCCCAAGTTCAAACCCCAACGGTGCCCGTGAGAGGTCCGCACGCTCTCCCCACGACTGCGAGGGATTTCCTCCAAAACGGACGGGGTGGCAGTTGTGGGTTAATTGGGGTAGTTGATCAGCTCAGGTTTACGGGCCGGAAGGGGCTGTATGTCGAAATTTAAATTAAGTGAAGGTGCTTCCGGTTCTCCGACCAGCAGCTTCAGGGTTTGCACCAGTGCAAAAGATGTATTAGATTGTGAATACAGGAAACCCATTGCAGTAAGAAATCACCAGCTAATTCAAATCAGCAGGAGTAGCTCCTGAAACTTGGATGGTCTTAAAATTTCCAACTTTAACGATACAATCTACACAGAAGCGCATTAAGCTATACCACAGGAGATCTAAACTGTTTGGACGGTGCAGTGACAACAGCTTGTCATTGCTCCTTGAAGTCTGTTTTACACTGGACTTTGTAATATTCTCCCAGAGGGAGAGAGGAAACAGCAGACAAAGGCTTTGCACCATTAACAATATGTAAGCGTACAACAGATTATACTCTCTACAAGATGCCAAAGGCGACACAGGCAAGTATTTGTAAGGATTTAAATAGGGGCATCCCTTCCCCATATTACAGACATGTTATTGGAAGCTGCTTTCTGTCTGACCTCAGGCTGACAGCTGGGTCCTAGTGCCTGCGGTTGTCTCTATGCAAACTATCAAGCTGAGCCCTATGCAGAGAATTCCCATTTCTCCCCAGTCTATGACAGCAAACCCTTACCCTTAACTACCCTCTGACTGAAGGATAGCTGCTCATCCAGGGGAATTCTGAAAAATAGTCATCGCTGTCTTTTAATGCTATCCCCATTTCAATAATTAAAAGCCTATTAAAGTATTTAAGTGCAACGTGCACCGTCAGAATCAGAATTTATTGCCACGAATGTGTCACAGTGCCCATGCTTATATGAACTACTTACAAAATAAATAAATAGTGCAAGAAAAAGTGGAAGTGAGGCCAGCTCTGTGGTTCATTGCTCATTCAGGAATCTGATGGTGGCAGGGAAGGAGCTGCAGGTTCCTGTACCTCATTGACTCGTGATGTGCAGGGATGCATAACTCTAAAGGAGACGGGCCAATGGAAATTTTTCTCATGCAAAAGATTTCAGTAACAATTGGGCCAAAAGCAGTGATTCTCATCCTTCCCTTCCCACTCGCGTACCACCTTAAACAATCCCTTACTAATCACAGAGCACCGATGGCATAGGGAATGCAAGGTGGTATGTGAGAGGAAAGAAATAGATTGAAAACCACTGAGATAGCGAATCGGCTGTGATCAGATTGATGGAGCAAGCTTAAAGGGCCAACATTGAGTCATACAGTGTAAAAACAGGCCCTCAGTCCAATCAGCCCACACAACCAAAATGTCCCACCGACACTAGTGCGTTTGGCCCAGATCTTTCTGAACCCATCCTTTCCTTGTGTCCATCCAACTATTTTCAGTATCTATGTTTTAAATGCTCAAAATATTTGCACCTCTGAGGTGTGAAACTTATTGGATTGGTACCATCCACTCAGCCAGCCCCCACTCCCCCCCCCCAAACATTCCATTCCTTTGCAATGGGGCATTGAAACAACAATATTCAGCATCTGCGAGTTGCTCCGCAGCAACTTTCCAATGTTCCTTTAACAGTACGAGGACAAGAGTGGCAGACAAACAGGAATGCAATTCCCCTGACTTGGAAATATATCGTAAATCCTGGAGGATCTCAGCCAGACTGGCAGGGTCCATTGGAGGTAAAAATATATAACCAATGTTTTGGGCTGGAGCTCTCCTTCAACGTATGCCTTCTTCATACCTTAAAGGAGGGATCAGGCCTGAAACGTCAGTAAAATATATCTTTATCTTCTATGGGTGCTGCCAGACTGGCTGAGATCCTCCAGCATTTACTGTGTATTTTTACTTCGACCATGGCATCTGCAGACTTCCGCATTTCACTTGGAAATTTATCGCCACTCTCCTGACACCACATTGTCAACAATCAGGAACGTTCCCATTCACTTTATTGCTGCCAAACCTTTGTCAGAGGAACTTAAAGGAAGCAGTTGACCATCAAGGTAATGTCATGGAAAACAAACTGAGGTTGTTTGACTGTGGTAGATCCAGATTTATCAGAGTTATCGTCACAGTACATACCTCCCCCCCACCACTGTAACCCCCCCCCGAGATTCTTTTACCTGTGGGTGAGGCAGAATTACTACTTATTAGTAGTGCAAAACAACTGTACTCAAGATATATGTACTCATATAAAGAAATGTAAACAAACTGTGCAATACAGAGAGAAAAAAATGTGCATAATGTCCTTAAATGAGCCCCTGCTTGAGTTTGTTGTTGATGGTGGAGGGGGAGCTGCTGTTCCTGAACCTGATGGGTGTGAGTCTTCTTGCACCAATACCTCTGTCCTGATGGCAGCAGCAAGAACAGAGTGTGTGCTGGGTGGTGTGGATCCTTGGTGATCGCTGCTGCTCTCTGACAGCAGTGTTCCCCGTAGATGTTCTCAATGGTGGGGAGGGTTTTGCCTGTGATGTCCTGCATCCTCTACTTTTTGCGGGGCTTTACGGTCAGGGGTATTGGGTCCCCACCCCCGACCGTGATGCTGCTGGTCTGCAAATTTTCCACCACACATCTGTAGAAATTTGCCAGGGTTTTGTACCAAACCTCCACGATCTCCTGAGGAAGTGGAGGTGCTGACGTACTTTTATCACAATGTGCAGTTTTCTTCAAGATGTCTGGTATTCGCGATGAGAAAACAAAAGACCATGAATCAAAGGGAGTTTGGACTATCAGTGGGATTACAAAGTCATTCCAGCAACTCCATTTCTGCTTTAATGCAAGAACCTGATAAGTCTGAAATATTGTGTTTTCAGAAAACTATTTCCCTGTGCTACGTGTCATTTAAAAACAATTCCAAGCCTCTGTCTCAATCGTTGGTCTATAATACATGTCTTTGGAAGTGAAGAACATAATTTCACCTCGATCGTGCCGATTGTCCCTGTTAACTGAAGAATGGGAAGCAAGAGTAAGAGGAGAATATTGTCAGAACCAATACAAACAATTATTCATTGGTGAGAATGAAGAATGATATTTATTCTCTTGCGAAATAGGAACCACTTCTCCCTCGTGAAATCCGTCTGGAACTTAAACTAATGGCTTCATTCCTTCTCTCCCACTAAAAGAATATCATTCCACTCTGTCAGGAAGCTGAACTTTCAGAAGCATTTTCCTGTGCAGTCTTGTCCACTTTAGTGACCTTTCATGGACACTCAACATCTCCTCACTTGTCAATCCACAGGATTATAAGAGTGGCAGAGAGGATCACTGGAGTCTCCCTCTCCCCCCACCACCCCTGCCCCCCATAGGTGATCATCCCAAAGGTGAAACCAGCGGAAGAGGAGATGTCTCCCAACGGCTGCAAAGGTGGATGAGGATGCCCAAAGATTTATGGAGGGGGTAAAAAGTCCACGTCAGCTGCAGGCTCGTTTGTGGCTGACAAGTCCGATGCGGGACAGGCAGACACGATTGCAGCAGTTGCAAGGGAAAATTGGTTGGTTGGGGTTGGGTGTTGGGTTTTTCCTCCTTTGCCTTTTGTCAGTGAGGTGGGCTCTGCGGTCTTCTTCAAAGGAGGTTGCTGCCCGCCAAACTGTGAGGCGCCAAGATGCACGGTTTGAGGCGTTATCAGCCCACTGGCGGTGGTCAATGTGGCAGGCACCAAGAGATTTCTTTAGGCAGTCCTTGTACCTTTTCTTTGGTGCACCTCTGTCACGGTGGCCAGTGGAGAGCTCGCCATATAATACGATCTTGGGAAGGCGATGGTCCTCCATTCTGGAGACGTGACCCATCCAGCGCAGCTGGATCTTCAGCAGCGTGGACTCGATGCTGTCGACCTCTGCCATCTCGAGTACTTCGACGTTAGGGGTGTAAGCGCTCCAATGGATGTTGAGGATGGAGCGGAGACAACGCTGGTGGAAGCGTTCTAGGAGCCGTAGGTGGTGCCGGTAGAGGACCCATGATTCGGAGCCGAACAGGAGTGTGGGTATGACAACGGCTCTGTATACGCTTATCTTTGTGAGGTTTTTCAGTTGGTTGTTTTTCCAAACTCTTTTGTGTAGTCTTCCAAAGGCGCTATTTGCCTTGGCGACCAATTGAAAAACCTCACAAAGATAAGCGTATACAGAGCCGTTGTCATACCCACACTCCTGTTCGGCTCCGAATCATGGGTCCTCTACCGGCACCACCTACGGCTCCTAGAACGCTTCCACCAGCGTTGTCTCCGCTCCATCCTCAACATCCATTGGAGCGCTTACATCCCTAACGTCGAAGTACTCGAGATGGCAGAGGTCGACAGCATCGAGTCCACGCTGCTGAAGATCCAGCTGCGCTGGATGGGTCACGTCTCCAGAATGGAGGACCATCGCCTTCCCAAGATCGTGTTATATGGCGAGCTCTCCACTGGCCACCGTGACAGAGGTGCACCAAAGAAAAGGTACAAGGACTGCCTAAAGAAATCTCTTGGTGCCTGCCACATTGACCACCGCCAGTGGGCTGATAACGCCTCAAACCGTGCATCTTGGCGCCTCACAGTTTGGCGGGCAGCAACCTCCTTTGAAGAAGACCGCAGAGCCCACCTCACTGACAAAAGGCAAAGGAGGAAAAACCCAACACCCAACCCCAACCAACCAATTTTCCCCTGCAACCGCTGCAATCGTGTCTGCCTGTCCCGCATCGGACTTGTCAGCCACAAACGAGCCTGCAGCTGACGTGGACTTTTTTACCCCCTCCATAAATCTTCGTCTGCGAAGCCAAGCCAAAGAAGGTGATCATCCCAAAGGTGAAACCAGCGGAAGAGGAGATGTCTCCCAACGGCTGCAAAGGTGGATGAGGATGCCCAACAATGGGTAGGGAGGCTTGTGAGCACGACACAAGAACCGCCTTGGGCCCACAACACTCTACCTAGCGGGTGAAGGCTGGATTCAGTGGACTGTGCGGAAGAAACTATCACTGGTTCAATGGGCAGAAAGGTGATTCTCAGCGATGCGTTGTGGAGCACTAAGAGGCCACAGTGAGACACACACAGAATACTGTTGGCCATCCATTGCATCCTGACCTGTCTCCCGCCATCTCGACTATGTCTTGCCACTGGGTCCAGATAGGCCAGGGCGAGAGAGTGAGGCTGACGACCTGCACAACTTTCCCTCACTTTAATCCAAGTCACGCGCAAGTCATGACTTAAACCCAGCATGATTTTGAAGTCATGGTCATCTTCGACTATGATGGACGAACAACAACAACAACAACTTCTCCAATCAGATGAATTGACTCAACTTTACCTCTACCTTCCCACAATCCAGTTCTTTGAGGGGGGAGATGAGGTTTCTTGGAAGCTCCTGCAATTTTGATTTGATCCTGACCACATGCTTGTATCTGTATGGAAATTCCATGGTCTTCCTGAGATCCTGTGAGGTGCTCGCTATTCTAACCCCGCCTCAAGGATGTTGGTAGATTTATTGACCATTGTAACTTTCCTGTGGTGCAGAAGAATCAAAGGGCCTGAGGGTTATATGAAAGAGGAAATAAATGAGGGAATGAGATTGATGGGATGGCTCTGAAAACCAACACAGACTTGATTGCTTGAATCAACTCCCTCTACATTGCAAGAAACATAAAGAAGAATAATGCCTTTATGACATTAGCATTTTTCTTTATGGTTCAGTTAACAAAAGTGACCAAAGTGCTGATAATGAGGTCTTGCACATCTTGTATTCTGTGGTTTAGTTATTCTTTATTATTGGTAATCTACTATACATGCTCATCAGTTCAGATCTTTCCAAACTCCTGTTGTGGTCTCCTCTACATTGAAGAGACTGGACGCAGATTGGGAGATCGCTTTGTTGGGCACCTTGGCTCTGTCCGCTGCAACAACACGGATCTCCCAGTGGCCACCCATTTCAATTCCTCACTCCTTACCCTTGCCTGACTGAGACCACCTGCAAATTGAAGGAGCAACAGCTTACATTCCAATCAGATGCCATTAATATTGACATCTCTGGTTTCCATTGGACACCACCACCCCCCCCCCCAATCTTTATCCATGTCTCATTTCCTCGTTCCTTTTTTCCCTTTTCCCTCTGTCTCCTTTCACAGAGCCAAAATCAACTCTCAACATTCCTCTCTGCTGTCCTCTTATCATATTCGATGACTGCCTTTTGTCTGTTGGTCTGTCTTCCTCCCCTACCCATCCTTTTTTCCCCAGCCTTTAATTCAGATTCCTGTCTTTTTTCCACTCGTACCTTTTATTTAGACATACAACATGGTAACAGTCCATTCGGCCCATGAGTCAGTGCCGCCCAATTTACACCCAGTTGACCTACACCTCTGGTATGTTTTGTTTAGAATATTTGATTTGAATTTTAAAACCACATCTATGTTTACATATTCAATAAAGATACAAGAAAAAATACATGTGCTAATACATAATCCCCCCCTCCCCATCCCTTCCAGCTGCCCACCCACCCTTGCTCTTGGAATATATCAAAAAGAAAAGAAAGGAAAATAAAAGATTTGGGAGAATGTCAAAAAAATAAATAAATAATCTCAATACTAATAATAATGGAGTTGGGGGTTACCAACAGAATGGACTTTCAGAGTCCTTCAAATTTTCAAACCAACGTATTGTAAATGTGGGCTCCATATTTTCAAAAAAATGGTTACTTATTATGCAAGTTAAGTGATTTCTCAAGTGGAACACAAGAACACGATCTCTCCATTGCTAAATCTGAATCTGATTTCCAAGTTATGGCTATGCACTTCCCAGAAACAGCTAAAGGAAGTCGTAAAAATTCAATTTGATACAAAGTTAGCCTTAATTTAGGTCTAACCACTTTAATATTACCCAACAAAAATAACATCAGGTCCTTTGGGAGCCCCCAGGGAGACGCATGGAGAATGAACAAACTCCTTACAGACAGCGCGGGATTTGAACCCTGGTCTCGGTGGCTGGTGCTACCCTATCCGTGTCTCCACTCCGCTATCCATGCTTCGAAGGGCTCGGGCCCGAAACATCAGTAAATATAGCTTTACCTCCTGTGATCATTATGAAACGTGGCCAAAATCCTCCAGCATCTCTGTGTCTCGACATTTAAAACTTCACCTTCTTGCAGTTCTGTGCCTTTTACATCAAATAAATGTTCTTTGTGACTTGCTCTTCTTGTGCTTTTCCCAGCATCTGGGCCTCTTATGTTAAATGACAGCTTAAAGCCTGGAGGTGCCTGGCTGCCTCCTTTGACCTGCTTGTTCCTTCCCAATTGAGGCCATTTCACAGTTAATTTTCAGTCCCAGTAGCCAACACAGCAGGCGGCCCAACAGCAGTTCAAAGACTCCATCCCAACAAGGCAGCGAGCGCGTTGCGGACATCACTTTCACCTTTATCATTCTGCTCTGCATCGCTGTGGGATAAGGAGAAAGCTCTTGGTGAATATTAAACTCAGCACAAAGACACAAAGTGGTATTTTCAAATCAATTAAGTGCCTCAATAGGAAATGTCACTTCTGCTCCCTAGCTTGCGACAGTAGATTGATGGACTAAAAAGGGAGAGGAATTTTCATTTAATTATCAGGAAGACGTGTTTAAATTACTTAGCTGCAATGACCAACTGAATTTGATTTTGTGCAACAAATGAGGCAAGTCAGTGCTAACTAAGTGCAAAAGAAGTTTTTCTCAACTTTGGAAGATGTGCAGATATTGAAGCCTGGGATCTGAAGGGCCTGCAATGCTGTCAAAGTGAATGGGGGAGGTTGTTTACACAGCAACATGGCCTGGGGCATGTTGGTGTTTCTATAATGGCACCACTTGGGAGATAAAGTGGGCTTCATGTCAAGCTTCTTCCCTCAACCCAAACCTCTGTCCCCAGCTACCACCATGCTGTTAGCAAAGGATAACATGACGTATAAATGTTTTTTGTGTCAATTTAACATTATCCTAGCTCTTGTAAAATGGCGACATTATATTCTCAACATTCAGAAGTTAGTCAGTCCTCTTGGCATGAGACTGCTAACCTCAGAAATAAGCTTGGTTTAAAAAAAATTCCTCTATAAGTGAAGCACCCCGCCAGATCATCGCACGCTAATGAGTTCCGAAGGTGAGAGAAAATACTGGAAGCCTGATCAAAGTTATCACGGTGATTTGAAATGTGAGCGACATTACGGTGCAACATATTCAAGGGGAAAATAGTCCGAAGGCTTCAAAGAGTCTGGACGTAAACTACCAAAAATCGCTCTGAGATGTATTAAAAAAAAATCAGGAGTATTAAAATAACCTGATGCTGGATTATAAGCTGCAATCATGAAATAAATAATAACCTTGGCCTGCTAAGGAACACATTTGCAAGAAAAAGCATGTTCTGAATATTAGAGTAATTAGCATATTCTGAATATATTATAAGGACCAGTAGGTCCTGTATATAAACTCTGGCAAATTTCCTTTACATATTTTATCAGGAATATCCAACACAATGATTACAGTAAATGTTGTAACACAAAAAAAAACATGACTTTTATACAATTCACAAACCTAACACATATCATGGACAATATTTTAAATATTATGGTGACAATTGAATCCTAAACATTGGAAGCATATAGATTATAACTGATATCAATCTATACACAAGCATTTTCCCTTGTAAAATGTCAAGTGCAGAAAAGCCCTTGTATTAATGCAAAAATGATTACTTGTATACATATCATAAAAGCTATCAAGGTCTACTTTAATGGAGAACCATAGATCGTGAAATACAATACAACTCCAACTATCCAAAATGATCAGGACCAGGCCTATAAGTGGTTTTTTTTCTCGGAGAACCAGTTATTTTTTTAAAAGCATCCCAGAAGCAACAGCAAATCACTTGTAAACAACAGCATACAACAAGCTAAGGATTTTTCACCATTAAAATAATGTTTAATTCTCACCAAAAAAACAACAACCTGAACAAAATAAGTCCAACACCAAAACCTCAAAATTCTACTCAGAGGGTTTTTTCCAAAATTCCAAACAATTGTCAATTGTCAATTGTCAGAAACTGAGAATTTCTGATTGTTTCCTCATTTATCCGAGAAAAAAAATTGAAGCTGAAATGGCGTCATTCTGCCGCCGATTTTTCTAAAATCCTCAATTATCAAAAAAAAATTTCTGAAGCCGAACAGAAGTCACTTCCAGGTCCAAAAAATTTGGATAATTTAGGATTTCGGATAATCCGATTTCAGATAATCGGAGTTGTACTGGAAATCAATAATATGGGGAATGATTTGCTCTCTGGATAATATTATAGTACATATTATATATTTTTTGACATATTATCAGAGAATTTTTTCTATTTTAGGTTTGGCAGTGCCTGATAATAGAATAGGGAAGATGGGAATCTGTGTACATATTCAAATGAATAATGCAAATAACATTTAATATTTCTTGAAATGTTTAAATAATTGGAGACACCCAGTAATGTATTTCATTTTGGAACTGTGTACACATCATATTCTACTTTTATTGCAATGAATACCTAAATCCAAGATTCAACATGAGGAATATTTATCTGCCTAAATCAGTGGTTCTCAACCTTTATTCCTTAGGTGCTCTGTGATTAGTAAGGATTACTTAAGGTGGCATGAGTGTGGGGGAAAAAAGGACGAGTACCACTGGCCTAAACGTTGGAGAATTGTTGGTTTCTGTACTCCCAGCGTCAAATGTTCAAAACAGGTTTCTTTTCCTAAAACACCAGGCATTCTCATGTGAAGCAAGTCACTGCTTTTACTATTGTGAATTACAAAGAAATCTCTTTCCCGTTGCTGCCACACCCTGCTCTACACTGGGGAGACTGGTTCCAGACTGCAAGATCGTTTTGCTGAGGGCCTTCAGTGCGTCCGCTGCAACAGCCAGGACTTCCCAGTGGCCAACCATTTCAATTCCATACATGTCTGTCCATGAGCTGCCAAACCGAGGCCACCCACAGATTGGAGGAACTGCACCTTATTTTCCGTCTTGGCATTGTCCAGCCAGACGACATTAGCATTGACAACCAAGTCTCTCTCTTTCCATTCCCCTCTGTCTTCTTTCTTTCCTCCCACCCTCTTCCCTTCTTCTGTCAGAAATTAAATTGACCGTATATTTCAACATATGAGCAGATAGGTTGACCCCTCCCCTTTTTGGTCTCATTTTGTTATATTTGACGCATAAGTTAACCCCCATTTGATGGGCTGTCCAAGCCTCCCAGGAGCAACCCAATTTTTTTTTAAAAAAACACTGCAATCACAAGTAACAATGCTGTAAATTAACTAAGTATAAAAGAGAAACCTCAGCCTACCAGGTCGCAACGGCGACAGCCCACGGAGCTGGAGCAGCGACATCGTGCTCCAGGCAGCAGCAGAAACCTCGGCCTACCAGGCTAGACCAGCAAAGGCGACCTCAGGGTCCCACGATGGCGCCCAGTGGTGGGGAGGTGTCGGGTGAGCAGCAACGCTGGAGGAAACCCACCCAGACATGGGGAGAGCGTACAAACTCCCTGCAGACTGTGCCGGGCTCGAATCCCGGTCACAGCGTCGCACTAACCGCTAACTGTGCCACCCAAAAGAATTCAATTATTTACTATTTTAGTTTCTCTTTTAACAAGTGCCCGTTCGGCTGAATCAAGTAAGAATTTCAGAGTGTACATTGCACAATGCAAGTGGCAATAAACTCATTATTGTTATCTTAGAATTCAGCCAAGGGGAATCAGCAAGAAAACTAGGAACAACTCCTTTTGTAGCAATGTTAGAAATACAAAATTCTATCCCCCAAACCCAATAAAAGTTATGGTTGCTGAGATACCTTGCTTTATCGATCTATCAAGTAATAGGTGAGGGTGTTATGGGCAGGAGTATAGGAGAGCTCCGATTAACTAGTCCATGTGCTGGCTAACCTAGCCTTGCTGAGTTTGGCATAGTGGAGAGAGATGCCAAGTTCAGCCAAGTCCAATCCTATCCTCTCCATCTGGCACGTGACCACTTTGTTACAGTGGGTTGCAGATACTCTAATAAAAACCTCTCATAATTCTCAACTCCTTCTGCATTCAGCACAGAGGAACTAAGTATAACAGGCTGGATTTCTCTTCTGCATTGAGTGTCAGTGTCACTTCTGCTGGCTGCACACAGCACAGCAAGTCCTTTCAGCGTCAATGCAGAATAGACAGTCTTATTCAACCAGAGACATCCATGGTGAAAAAAGTGAAGTTGTCTTTTGAGGCTATAACGCGCACGTAACTAATGGCCCTTGGGCTTGAAACTGCAGGCCAACTTCTTCACAAGGTTTAGGGTATCTGGTCACAACAGCAGCCATCAGCTGGGCCGCCTAATAACAAGGGATGGTGGTTAAATCCTCAATAATGGCCGGGCCGATTCAGAGCGTTGAAGTAGATATAGCAGTGAATTCGATGACCAAGCAAAGTTGGAAGGGAGTTTCCTCCACTTTGATTGTGTGTAGTGTTTATGGCAGTAGAAGCTCTGCATTGAGAAAGGCTATTGTCCTTGAATAATTTCTTGATGGTACATCAGGCTGGGAGTTTTTTTTCGCTTTCTCTTGTAAACTGTGTGCTTCTTGGATCAATTGAGAAGATGCCCTTTTTTAACTGTGGTCATCCGGGTTATTGAAGACTCCAATTTCAACTTTTGCTCGGGTTCCTGAAGAGGAGGTGCTGGAGACCCTTTTGGACTGTTTTCAGGGACTACAAACAAGTGCATATACTCCTGTGGAGCACCCAATAAATCACATCAACCTGATGGAGTGATTAAACGGCTTTAATTAGCAAAAACCTGACCATTACTGACACACGACTTGGCCAGGTTCCAGGTACTGGAACGAGCCCGGACACACCAGCCCTCCCCCATGGGAGGGGTTAGGGAAGGTTTGGATTAGCCAGTCCATACATCTATAAAAATGCCTTTCACCACAACTCCATGTCCCTCGTTTTTCAGGACCAGTTTTATACCCAACCACCAGCTGGTTCCAACTGGTTTTCAAACTGTATTTTACCCATGGACCCAGACCGGAATATATATTATTAAACGTTATAATGACCCGAGTCACAGAAAGATAGGCAGAGGTAAAAACACAATGCTGGATAAACTCTGCAGTATAATTTAAATAACAAAGGTAAGGTAGAAGCCCAAAACATTGTTTCTCTTTGCTATATTAAGTATATTGTTTGACCTGCTGATTTTCCCCTACTTTGTTTTTTTAATTTCAATCACGGTGTCTGCAGACTTTTGTGAGTTATTCCTAAAGATAGGCAAATCCTTGGAGACTAACCAAGTGTATCCCAGGACATTGTGAGACGCAGGGGAAGGAATAGCAAAGGCTCTAACATGATCATAAACAGTGATTTGGTCAGGAGGGTGCGGTGGGGAGGGGGGGGGGTGGTAAGTAACGTGGCTTCATCAAAGAAAGGTTCAAGGACAAGGAAGAGAACTACAGGCCAGTGAGCCTAACACCAGTGGTAGAAAATGACTGGAGTCGATGGTGAGGGGTAGGATGTGTCTGCACTTGCAAGGCAAGAACTTGTTAAAAGAATGGATCCGAAATAATGGCTCTCAAATTTCAAGCTGACGAATGAATTGAGGGCAAGATGATAGGTGCTGTCTGCATCGACTTCAGCAAGGCCTTTGACAAGGTCCTGCAGAATCGGCTGATCTGAGAGGTCCGTGAGCTGCCCAACTGGATTTGGAAATGGCTGGACGGTAGGAATCTGAGGGTGGTAGCTAAGGGTACTTATGCAGATCGGAAGCCTGTGGCAAATGATATGCCACAGGGATGGTATTGGGTCCACTGTTGTTTGCCATCCACATTAATAAATTGGACAACAATGCATTGTGCAGATTTTGAGGCTGAGTGCAGTACACAACTTGCTGCAGAAACCCAACTTCCACAGGAACTAAAAGGCAGATGACGTTTCAGGCCTGTTCCCTTCTTCAGACCCGAAACAGCAACTGTCATTTACTATCAGGTCCGGATGAGTTTCTCCAGAATTTTTGTGCACTGGGTCACAATGTGGTTAGCATGGCTGGTAAGTATGGGGACGACACCAAAATTCGTGGTACAGTGGACAGTGAAGAAGGCTAGGCTTATGACATTATCTAGATCAACTGGGGAAATGTGCCAAGGAATTGAAGATGGCATTTAACTTGGAAAGTTGTTCCCTGTCCTCCTTGACGATCTGAGACCTCAAGGCTCTAGAAAGATATGATCAATCCTGTCAATCCTTTTCATTATTTTTTTTTTCTTAATTTAGGCATACAGTACAGTAACAGGCCCTTCCAGCCCACAAGCCCATGCTGCACAAATACTCTGATTAACCTGCAACCCCTGATCTGTTGAAGGGTGGGAGGAAACTGGACCACCCAGAGGAATCCCATGTAGACACCAGGAGAATGCCTTACAGACAGCCCAAGATTCAAACCCAGGTCACCGGACCGTTAACCATTCTGCTAATCATCACACCCTTCAAAGTTACTGGAAAGATAAGGAAACCAAAGTCAGTATCCACTCCTTGACCAGATGTCTAATGCTACTCTGCTTTAGTGATATTACTCGATCCCAACTCCAACTTCCTGAAACAGTTACTCTATTCCAAGCACCATCTTCGGAGATCATCAGGTGGACCAAGAAAAAGGTTCAAGGATGGACTCAATGCTTAATTTATAAAGAAACTTTGGTCCATGACTATTAGAACCACAGAACACAAGAGCAGAGAAACAGGCCCTTTGGCCCATGTCGAACTATTTCTTCTGCCTGGTCCCTGTGGTGATAAAACCACTATACTGGCCATACTCCTACCAGCGTACTGTAGGGGGCAATCACTGTACCTGTGTAACGGCAACCTGGGAGGTTGGCCCCACCTGCTCACTGTCAATCACTGGCCCCTATAAGGACTTGTAC
The DNA here is from genome assembly GCF_036971445.1 of Narcine bancroftii. Classification (NCBI taxonomy): domain Eukaryota; kingdom Metazoa; phylum Chordata; class Chondrichthyes; order Torpediniformes; family Narcinidae; genus Narcine; species Narcine bancroftii. The sequence continues at coordinate 94,442,121 of NC_091474.1, forward strand.
CGGCACCTTTGGTAGTCAGTTGAGCACGTGGAGCTTGGAAGGTATAGAGACCTTGAGTGTACGAGTTTAAGCAGATTAAAGCCTGATTGTACAGTCTACAAACTTTGTGTCTGAATTCTTCGCACAGCAGTGCTCACAGTCCCATTGTCCTACACCTCCATATTCCTCCCACGGATATACATAGAACATTACAGCACAGTACAGGCCCTTCGACCCATGAAGCTGTGCTGACCTACATAAACTTACTCAACAAACTAAACATCTCCTAACTGACACCTATAACCCTCTATTTTTCTTAAATCACTATACATTCTTATTTTTAAATTTATATTTAGTCATACGCATGATAACAGGTAAATTGGGTGGCATAGAAATGAGCTGACCATTTACACCCAATTAATTTAAATCCCTGGTATGTTTCAAATGGTGGGAGGAAACTGGAGCCCCCAGGGAAAATACACATAGACACAGGGAGGACGTAAAAACTCCTTACAGACAGCGTGAGACTCAAGCCCTTGTCCTGATCACTGGTGCTGCAAACACGCTGTGCCAACCATTACGCCAACCATTCCACCCTTCTTAATACCTTAAATATCGAAGTTGAGCCCACATCCACCACCAGCTTGTTCCACAATCGAAACATTCTCTAAGACTCAGTGGTTCTCAACCTTTGTCTTTCTACTCACATCCCACTTTAACTATTCCCAATGCCATTGGTGCTCTGTGATTAGTAAGGGATTGCTTAAGGTGGGTGGAAAGGGAAAGTTTGAAAACCACTGTTGCAATCGTCCCTAATGGACTCATTATGTGTACGATTTCAGAACTCCAAAGGAAATGGGCCAACAACAATTTTTCTTGAGCAAAATATTTCAATAAAAATTGGGTCTAGAGCAGTGATTCTCATCCTTCCCTTCCCATTCGTATCCCACCTTAAGCAATCCCTTACTAATCACAGAGCACTGATGGCATAGGGATTACTTAAAGTGGGATATGAGTGGAAAGGAAAAAGTGGAGAACCACTCTTTAAGGGAAGAAGTTCCCCTTAAACACCTCACTTTTCACATTTCTTTGTCTCACTCAAAAACCCTGTTTGCATTTATCCTATATCCCTCATAATTTTGTAGACTTCTATCAAATCTCCCCTTGTTCTCTGACAAGCCAGGGAATAAAGCCCTAATGACTGAGCTCAAAGTCCCAGCAACTTCCTTGTAAATTTTCCCTTCACTCTTTCCTGTCAGTAGGTCCTGTCAAACGGCTCACAATACTTCAAATTTAGCCTCACCAATGTCTTATACCACTTGGAGAAGGAGCATTTGGGCTGGTATTGAAAATCTCAAGAGAGTCGATTGGGAATTTACAGAATTTTTTTTTGTTTGTTTAGACATACATAGTGGTTGGTACAATGTAGCTACAGCGCCAGTGATCGGGACCCGGATTCGAATTCCACGTTGTCCATAAGGAATTTGTACCTTCTCCCCATGCCTGCGTGCATTTTCTTCGGGGTGCAGGTTAATTGGGTGCAACTTGGGTGGTGTAGGCTCATGGGCTGAATGGCCTGTTATCATGCTGTATACCCAATTATCCTGAAAAAGAATCCATACAATTTTGAAGGGTGGGAGGAAACTGGAGCAGCCGGAGGAAACTCATCCAGATACGGGGTGAGCATGCAAACTCCTTACAGGCAGCACCCGAATGGAATGCCGGTCGCTGGCACCATAATAGTGTCGTGCTAACTGTGCTGCCCAGGCTATCCTCCACTTGTCGTATTTTCTGGATAAATCGCCCTGCTTTTTTTTTATTGAAAGGAGTTCCTTTTACTCCAAATCAATTCTATTCTCTAAGTAAATTGACTTTGCTTATGGTACAATAGGCTGAGTAGAAACTCGTGTGCCACGTTCTTTCTCTCCAGCTTATAAGCTGGCACAGTGTTGACAATTCGACCAATGCAACTGTACACAGGTGTGCCCTGCAGAAGTGGAAGTTGAATTTTATTAATAAGATTCAAAATTATTAAATAGTAATAAAGAGAAGAACACCAGTAGGGGCCATGGGTATCAAAAATGCAGTGACAGAGGTTGTTTTGTGAGGGGCCCTGTAAACATCTCATATTTAGTACATGAAGTAAGATCTGTGACAACAGTACAAGAGGGCAGAATTTCCCATTGCACATCAACTCAACTTTTTCCCATTCCTTGCTAGTTCACCTGTGTCGAAGCTCAAAATAATCGCATTCATCCCTGCCCAGTTCAAATTCTCTTCCGTTTCAGCCCACAGACCCATGCTGCCCCATTACACCTAATTGACCTATGTTCTGAATTTTGGGAGAAACACCCCCACACCCTCCCCCCCTGGAGGAAACCTACATCGATAAGGGGGAGAACATACAAATGCCTTCCAGACCACGCTGGATCCCTACCCTGGTCGCTGGTACTGTAAACCCAGGTACTGTAAATTATGCTAACCCAGCTGCCCCTTTATGATTGTATAGATTGTAAACAGCTCAAGTTTATAAATTTCTTGTCCTGATTGATTGTAACCCTCTCTTCTATTTTTTTTTGCAGGTAAACTTGTTCCCATTTCAAATTCCAGTGCCAGGAAATAAACGCTTCTCATCCCCTGAAAGGAATTTTTCCCGATTCCTCTTGCAGATTTTCTGCCAATTCCTGGAAATTATCCCATCCTTAAGCCTTCTAATTACTACTGGTCAGCCTCTCCCATTAGACCTGCCGATAATCTTCTCTTTCAGCTGCCTGTACATTCACCCTGTAAACACATGAAAATAGTCACTGGTAGGTTTCAATCCAAATTGTTAAACTTCTGGCTTCGTTCGTCCTGGTAAAGAACTCACCCATTTCCCTCAATAAGCATTTCCCCCTATGCCAGGTAGTCAAAACCCCTTCCCATTTTCCTTGATGAATTTTCTCCCATTTTCAGCTGGTAAACCTCTCCCCCGGTTCCATTTTGCAGATTTTCCTCCCAGTTGCTGCCCCTGAGCCAGCATATTAAGATATTAAACTTTCACCTCAACTCTCAAAGACCTCTTCCAGTTCCTTGGGTAAATGTCTTGCCCAACTCCTGCTTGGAAATGTTCACCATCCTTTCAAATGGAAAGGTTCTTCAAGGTGCTATTGTTAAACCTTCCAGTGATCAAACTAATCAATCAGTGAGATTGTCTGCCAGTTCTACAATGCTCCCCGATCTTTTGGTAAACTTCCATGCTGTCCTCTCATCGATGTGTCTCCCAATTCAAAGTAGTAATCCTTCAGGTCCTGTTTGCTAATTAATCTATCAATCATTTCAATAGCATCCGGTCCCTTTTGAATTTCTCTCTAAGATCTAGTGATGAAGTTCTCTTCCACTTAAAGGAATTAAAATATCAACCCAGTTCTTGTTGGTAAAAGTTTCCATATAAAGTTGTTTCTCAGTTGCCACTGGTAACTCTTTATTCTTTTGCTGGTAGATGTCTGTCCCAGCCTTTCTACAAACTTGCCTCCTGATTCCTGCTGGGAAACTGTTCTTGCAATTCTTCAGCACCATAGATTGAAGGTAAACGTTACTCCCACCACTGACTGCCTGAGGAACTATCACTCATTTCTGCATGTCATCTGATATTCTACCTCCTCTATTAATCTCACTGGACACAATTTTTTTTTAAAAGGTTCGCTTCCTGAAAAAAAAATTGGGAATTGTGATAGACAACTTCGAGCTAAACACAAAGATAATTTCAGATTTGCTGCATCACGTAGGAATTTGGAGAAACATTAAATTAACTTTTATTGAATGTAACATGTTTAATCACATCATGACGCTGTCACATTGCGTTAATTTCAACTGACCTAAAAATGTTTTGCCGCTGATTTTCATTTGTACTCAGCATCTGATGCCTCTCGTGTCAGTGCCCAACAATAGTCGGCTGACATTGATGGATTCCAGTGGCTCTGATACCACTTTTCCATGGTCGCACTGTCCTGGGTGAAACCTTTCACTGTGCTCGTCACTGACTGCACCAAGATCAGCAGGAAAGAAGTCCAAGTGCGAATTAATGCAGGACAATGAATTTTCTATGACATTTTGCACTTCTTAAATTCTTACTTTAGTTCTGTTTTTACAAGAGAGGATACAAATAACCTCCCAAGGATGTTGGGAAACATAGAGACTAATGCAAGGGAGGAACTGAAAGAACATGGACATGGTCTTGGGGAAATTGATGGGATTGAAGGCAGATAAATCCCAAGGGCCTGATAATCTACGTCCTAGGGTACTTAAGGAAGTGGCCATTCAGATAGCAGATGCTTTAAGAATTATTTTCCAGAACTCGATAGACTCAAGATCAGTACCCACGGATTGGAGGGTAGCTAATGTTACCCCACTATTTAAAAAGGGGGGTAGAGAAAAAGCAGGGAATTATCGGCCGGTGAGCCTTACATCAGTAGTGGGCAAAATGTTGGAATCCATTATTAAGGATGTAATAGCGGAGCATATGACTAGCAGAGAAGGGATCGGACAGAGTCAACATGGATTTACAAAAGGTAAATCGTGCTTGACAAATCTATTGGAATTTTTTGAGATGGTGACAGGTAAAATAGATGGGGGAGAGCCAGTGGATGTGGTGTACCTGGACTTCCAAAAGGCCTTCGATAAGGTCCCGCATAAACGACTGGCTTACAAAATCAAGGTTCATGGGATTGGGGGCAAAGTATTGATGTGGATTGAGAACTGGCTGGCAGGTAGAAGACAGAGAGTTGGGATAAATGGCTCGTTTTCTGAGTGGCAGGCGGTGACCAGTGGGGTGCCACAGGAATCTGTACTGGGACCCCAGCTGTTCACAATTTACATAAATGATCTGGATGAGGAGATTGGATTTTATATCTCCAAATTTGCAGATGACACTAAGCTAGGAGGGGTTGTGTGCACAGAAGAGGGGGTCAGGAAGCTCCAGAGTGATTTGGATAAATTGAGGGACTGGGCAGATACATGGCAAATGCACTACAATGTGGATAAATGTGAGGTTATCCACTTTGATAATACAAACCGGAGGGCAGATTACTATTTGAATGGCAATAGATTAAGAGATGGAGAAGTGCAGAGAGACCTAAGGGTACTTGTACACCAGTCTCTGAAGGCGAGCATGCAGGTACAGCAGGCGGTTAAAAAGGCAAATGGTATGTTGGCCTTCATATCAAGAGGGTTTGAGTATAGGAACAAGGATACCTTACTGCAGCTGTACAGGGCCTTGGTGAGACCCCACCTGGAGTATTGTGTGCAGTTTTGGTCACCTTATCTAAGGAAGGATGTTGTTGCAATGGAGGGAGTGCAGAGGCGATTCACCAGGCTGATACCTGGAATGGCAGGAATGACTTATGAGGAAAGATTGCGCAAATTGGGATTGTACTCGCTGGAGTTTAGAAGATTGAGACGGGATCTCATAGAGACATATAAAATTCTGGCAGGACTGGACAGAATGGATGCAGATGGAATGTTTCCAATGATGGGAAAATCCAGAACCCGGGGCCATGGTTTGAGGATAATAGGCAAACCATTTAGGACCGAGATGAGGAGGAATTTCTTTACCCAGAGGGTGGTGAATCTGTGGAATTCATTGCCACAGAGGGCAGTAGAGGCAGGTTCATTAAATATATTTAAGAGGGAATTAGATCTATTTCTTCAGTATAAGGGTATTAAAGTTACGGAGAGAAGGCGGGGACGGGGTACTGAACTTTAAGATCAGCCATGATCTCGTTGAATGGCGGAGCAGGCTCGAAGAGTCGAATGACCTACTCCTGCTCCTATCTTCTATGTTTCTATGTTTCTATGTTTCATGGGTTTTTTATGCTTGAAGTAGACTTAAAATATGACAGAAAATCATAAAAACAGCTTATATCTCAAAAAGCGATTCATGATATGTCAGTTTTATAGTGATTTTCAAGAACAACAGCCCAAAATACACCCAAAAGTGTTCAGGAAGAAAAATCTTTGCTGTCCAGTGTCTATTTTTATGCAGGCATTTGTACTTAGCTCTTCCCATTCCCAAATGTCTCTCCCTGATCGAGGGATTGGAGGGTCTCATGACCATACAAACTTTCTTTGCTCTTGGGAGAATTGCTGCACCCTCTCTCATCATTCCACATCTCTGAAGGCCCTCATCCCCAAAAACATGTGTATGACAGGTCGAGACAAGCAAACCAAATTGGATATAATACTCCATTTTGTGACCGAATCAGTGTTCACTGTAGCTTCTAGTGAAGTATTTCAAATACAGTTCGAATTTGAGTAATTTGCTGTGTCTCCCCATTGATTGACAACTTATAACTCATTCCCATTCTCCACATATCAATAATCAGAATCTCTTGTATTCATTATTTAGCAATATGAACTATTTGAATGCTTTGATTAAATGGCAACTCGACTTTGTCTTGGGTGTTCATTATTCTGTTCGATTAATATAACGATTCGTACCTTCCTTCGTGGTAAGAATTTGAAGGAAGTACAAGGTGAAAATAGAACCATAACTGTCACCCAATAAATGTATCTTATTGCTTGGAGCAGGATTATACAATTAACAATTTTATGTAAATCATTTTGTCCATTTGATGGATTCTCAATTATAACTGCTGCCAGGTATGTTATTCTTGCTGGTATCAGTCTGAACCCTGGATGAGATCCAATATGTATCTCAGCCATCGTTCCCCCTAAACTTCTAATCTTATGAATTGATAATGGCCAGTAACTGCTGGTATTCTGTCCTGAAAGCAAATGAGTAGAATCTAAAGGGCTGGTTGATTTTATTTATTTAGACATACAGCACGGTAACAGGCCATTTCGGCCCAAGTATCCGTGCCACCCAATTTACCCCCAGTATACCCCCAATTAACCTACACACCCAGAAGGGTGGGAGGAAATTGGAACCCCCCCACCCCAGAGAAAACCCACACAGACACGGGGAGAGTGGGAAAACTCCTTACAAACTGCATGGGATTTGAACCCTGGTCTGGTCCCAATCGCTGGTGCTGTAAAGGCATGGCACTAACTGCTATGCCAACCCTGCCACCCTTTCTTTTACAAGATTCCATAATTTTTTCAGGTTCAATATTCTTTCAGGTAAGAGGTTGAACTGAAATTGCACCTGCTTCACTCTTTGATCGCATTGATTTGATAAAAACAGAACCGTGTCTTGGACAACATTCCCTTTCCCTTTTCAGCAGGTGCATGAGCTAAAGGAAAAGAGATGAGCTTCTCCTGCATTCATTGGGCTCCTGAAAAGACCATGGAAGGACCATACTTTGGGGAAATTACTCCAATATTTACCAATGTAACCATAGGGATTTATTTCAAATATATTGCTCAATTCAAGGAACACAGTGACATATTTTGAAGCAAAAACACACAGAAAAGCAGCGGCATACATTGGAGATACAGATACATAGCCGACACTTCGGGGCTGAGCCCTTCTTCAAAGATCAGGAAGATATCAGAATAAAGACTGAAGTCTGGCAGGAGGAGTCCAGACCAACAAAAGGTGTTGACTGGAAATGATATAGGGAGATTTTGACTCTGTGAAAGGAGACAGAAGGAAAAGGGTGGAGAAAGGGGGGGGGGGGAGGAGACACGAAGGAAAAGGGGGATGTCTTAACAAAAGCCAAAGAAGTCGATGTTAATGCCATATAGTTGGGGGCCCAGATGGAAGATGAGGAGTTGTTCCTCTAAATTGCTGGTGGTCTCAGTCGGGCAGTGCATGAGACCATGGATAGTCATGTCAGCAAGGGAGTAGGATGGGGAATTGAAATGGGTGACCACTGGAAAAGGTTTTAAGGGTTCTGGGTGAGTAAGATAATTAATTTATGACTGACTGGAATTCAATAGACAGTCACTATCCAAACCCCTTTGTTGAATGTAAATGTTCTTCCTATACCAGGTTTCAATCACAAGTTCCCAGCCATGAACTGGGTTCCAAGATTACCTTGTTGACTGTCATCTACCCATTCCATCACTCTGTTCTGGGTACATTCTTACTGAGAGACAGATGAAATTATGTCCCAGTTTTCCAGCGCAACATTTCTCATTAAAAATCTCGAATAAAAATTAACCTCAAGATTAAACAGGTTTAATTTGTAAGGTCCAGTTTAAGCGAAACTCGTTATCAATGCTATTTCATCATTTAAAGCCAACTGTGACATTCTGAAGGATCGCAATAATTTCCTTAGGAGATCATTGATGCCTTATCCAAGCTTTTGCCCCTTTCCCATTCTCCTTACAAAATGCAATGTGCAACCACTCTCCATAATACAATGATTTCTACAATTAAGTTGGGATTTTGTGTGTGTGTGTGTGTTTGGTGTGTGTGTTTTATCCATTTGTTTGTGTGTGTGGGTGTATGTAAGTCTGTGTGCTTGTGTGTGTGTTTGTGTGTGTGTATGTGAGTCTGTGTGCTTGTGTGTGTGTGTTTGTGTGTGTGTATGTGAGTCTGTGTGCTTGTGTGTGTGTGTATGTGAGTCTGTGTGCTTGTGTGTGTGTGTTTGTGTGTGTGGGTGTGTGTGTATGAGTCTGTGTGCTTGTGTGTGTTTGTGTGTGGGTGTGTGTGTATATGAGTCTGTGTCCTTGTGTATGTGTGTTTGTGTGTGTGGGTGTGGGTGTATGTGAGTCTGTGTGCTTGTGTGTGTGTGTGTTTGTGTGTGTGGGTGTGGGTGTATGTGAGTCTGTGTGCTTGTGTGTGTTTGTGTGTGTGGGTGTGGGTGTATGTGAGTCTGTGTGCTTGTGTGTGTTTGTGTCTGTGGGTGTGGGTGTATGTGAGTCTGTGTGCTTGTGTGTTTTTGTGTCTGTGGGTGTGGGTGTATGTGAGTCTGTGTGCTTGTGTGTGTGTGTGTGTGTGTGTGTGTGTGTGTGTTTGTGTTTGTGTGTGTTATATCCATTTCAGCTTCGAGATTCAGTTTCGCAAATATTTCGCCACAAAACTCTCCCTGTTTGCAAAGCAAACTTTCCGTTTGGAAAGGGATGAAAGCGGAGAAAGCTTTTAAGGGGGCTGTTTGAAGGAAGCCTTGAAGAGTGGGGGCTCAGTCTAGCGTTCCTTGTTTCCCTTAGAAGTGAGAGCGTGGTAGCCATCGTCCCGGTTAACGTAATATCGTGTGAATTCCGCCCTGAACTGCGATCGTGTCGCCTTCATATTGGATACATTTCAGACAGATTGTTTCAAAGCATCGCGCCTCGGATTAATGCAGCTGGATGGTGGAAGACTTGAATGGGGTCAATGTTGGGTTTCACTGAAGAGAGCAAATATTAGCTGTCACGACAAGCGGGGAGTTGAGACATCTTTTGAAACTTCTTTGCAGTATTGCATCGACGACATGGAATGGCCATGCCTCCGGATGGAACATTGGACAGAAAATGTCCAGAAGGCTTGATAGAAATAAAAACAGAATGGGTTCCATATGGATGCCATGTTCGAACGTCTGTGTGGGTTGTCTGACCACGCTCTATAACCCACATGAAATATAGAAATGTCGCTCCAAAGTTGCATTGATCAATGATTGATGTTTGGAACCACGATCCCACGGAAAGGGAGCCCTCTCAATGAAATTAACGACGTGGAAGAATACAAAAAAATCCAAAGGGAGGCTTGTAAAATCTATATGCAGGAACATTAACAGTCCCAATAACTTATAAAACATAAGTAATCGCATTGTAATAAAGCATGGATGAAATGAGATTCAACATAAAAAGGAGCTTATGGCCACCATATATTTCAATACTCCCCTGAACTATATTTTTCCCCCACTCTGCGGTGAATGGTCATTGGCTTCGTGCTGAAGTTGCAGGGTTGTCAATCTCCGTGTTTCTACCTGGGGTTCAGACCCCCCCCCCCCCCCCCCCGCACCTGACGCAGCAAACGTTTAATAAATATCGCGGCGAACTTTCACCGAATATAAATCTTGGGCGAATGCTCCAAAATTTTTTTTAAAAAACTAATTGGTTTCATCCAACGTTTGCAAATGAAGATCAAATAAGTAAAAATGATACATAATTGCCAGTGATTCTTGTGTTTGGAACGATGTTTTCTCTCTGTGTGTGGTGAACGACTGTAAAAATCCGTTTTAAGTGTCACCGAATTCTCAAAAGTTTCAAAAGTAAGCCGAAAATAACGGAACGTATTAAAGAAAACATACAATCATGTGTATTTCTCTAGATATTCATTTCTCCCTGTAATATACTTGGTTTTTTTCTGTTTAAATATTGACTTGGGTGTAATAGACATGTATAATAATACTACATGTGCACGCAATTTATCCAAATAGTTATTACTAATAGAAGTATTAATTATTGTTATGACTTCAGGGTTTAAAACTCATACAGGTTTGATGTAAACGGCATTCATCTGCATTCCTCTTTTTACTGCTGTGCACATTCATTTAAATAGAAGTGGCACGGAGTTGCTTCGCTGAGCCGTGTCCTACTGTAACATAGGCTACATGCGTGACATCTTCGGTTCTGGACCATAAAAACTGCAGTAATCTACAATGTGTTGCATGCTTAAATAGCTGAGTGGCGTTTTTGCTGCTAATATTTCATGTCAGGCAGAATTTCAGTACAGTAAACATGAAATCAATGACCTAGGCAGGACAATGTGATTAGCGATCATCGGCGATCCGTCGTGAGACACACACGCACACACACACTCACGCACACACACACACACACACACATACACACACACGCGCACACACACACAAACACACACACACACACACACACAGATACGGATTGTTGAATTAAATATAGAAAAACTTCTATTCCAATTTAAGGGTAAATTAATATGACAAGAGAACCCTTCAACAGCTACCATTAGCCCCAGGGGTTCAGTGCCGCAGCGGCTCACAGCAGCGTCCTGGGGCAATTCCAGCACACCCTTGTCGCTATTTCTGGTGAGCTCCCGCACCTAGAGAGAGAGAACAAAAAAAAATCAGCACTCCCCCTCCACCCACTCCCCTCTCGGATTAGTCCCCTTTACAGTTGTAACAGAAATTAATATTCGGGTTGAGAGAGGTGATCAAATAGCGAGCAGCTGAACGGAAACAGGGGCAGTTGGCGCGCAGGCAGGTTTTGTTGGGGAAAGTACGGTTTTCAGGAGGTCGGAATTCAACGTGCGCGTTGGGTGCGGCGACTACTCGTTGGACGGAGGGTGTCCGCGCATTGCAAAGTGCAGCCTGGAGTTCAGAGAACCTCGCAGTGTGCAGTGAAAGGGAAATTTGATTAATGAGAGTTTATTGTCATACACATAAGTACAGTACTGTATACAGATGCACCAAAACCAAGCAGTCACGTAAAATGCGCCAACAACGATACCACAAAATTTCAAATACAGATATTACACCTAAAAAATTAAAAGGATCAATATTCACAGATGCAAGAAAATTAGTGACGTTTCAATAAATAGCTTATAGATAGGGTCGTGAGTTCCTGTATACGAAAATTCGTTAGAACCTTTTAGATGCTCGCTTTCAAATGAAGGGAATCCCTTCATCTCCCTCCAAGAGCCAAAATAAACCCCCTCAAGTGTGGAATTCTGCAATCTATTGGGAAATAATAACCCCCCCCCCCCCCACACACACACACACACACTTCTTTTGCTGCCCCCTCGGCGTTTAACTTTCTGGATCACGTTAAACGAGTTCTGCGGTCCGGTTCTGCGGATGCCAGTCTCCCTGAAAGAGGTGATTCTCTGTGGGTTAACCGGTCACAATTCTCAGCTTCCGCATTTTACTCGATCGGCAAGAATTAGGGTTCATGCAATCATTCGTGAGCATTTAACCAAGTTCGAAAACAGCAACGAGTTTAGTCGGAGATCCACAATCGTCACGGTTCCCCCACCACCCCGTTTAACTGGACTCCTTGTGAAATAAAGAGACGTTTCTTCTGAGTTTCATTCACTTCACCAAGTCCGCCCGGGGTCGCCCAAGTAAATCACGATTTCTGTTTGGGGTCTGAAGGGTGGCGCCGAGATGGTGATCTCTCCCGATAGTTTGAAGTGAGGTGAGTTTCAGAAAATCGATCTTGACTGCATTCTGGACAATCAAACCTGAGAAATTGAACAAGGGGAACAAATTACTTTCCCTTTACACGAGACACATGAGAATTTTAACGCGCCGTCGTTATAAACTTTCCATCTTCATTTCGAGTAATAGATATTGCCTGGGTTTTCATTATACCCCGAATACATTAACGTGCCCACTCTCTCATTAACAAAACTCTTACCAAATCAAATGAGAAAGGCCCCGTCATTAATTACTACAGGGCACGGCTGCTTTGATCTTTTACTTACATATTAAATGAACGGGAGCGTGCGTGTACAATGTGACTAATTGTCGCAATCGTTGGAAACTCCTATCTCTTCGATATTGATTATTAATTTCTCTGTCTCGTTTTAACGAATAAAATGCACCGTGCAACCAATTCACACCTTGCTCGTGAATCTGAGCTTTATTTTCTTCTCGACATTTTCCCATCGTGAGTTTGACTCAAGATAATGTTGAAATAAGGAAAGAAATGTCCAGTGGCTCGCGTCATGGATACTTCTAACAACCACGCAGGAGATGACTGCTTAAATTGCAGCAGTACTTCAAGGCTTTTGTGTTCTCTCTCTCTCTCTCTCTCTCTCTCTCTCTCTCTCTCGCTCGCTCTTCCTTGCCTTAAAACTATCCCGAGGTGCAAGCTTACAAATCTCAGCTAACCACCCGTACCACTGAAAAGCACTCACAAGAGAATGGAAGTGCCGTATCGAGATTGGATTCTCTCCCCGTGTGAGTAAACTCATATCAGTAGCTCTATACTAAATTGGCAGGTTTTATTTTTACTGCGGAGAGACATTAAGGGAAAGTAGAGGTGGTGGGGGGGTGGGGGGAATAGCCACGGACAGTCATACAACAGGGAGTTGAGTCAGTGTTAACGCAACTTTATGCCTCAGAACGTTGATATTGGCCTTGCTGGCCCCCACCCGTCAGCGGGTTCTCCAGCCTTGAAGACCCGTGACTCTGCAGTGCTCACCTTGTGAGGGGCCCAGGTGAAGCCGTGCAGAACTAAGTCGGCCGGCTGCAAGCGCGAGTTTAATGAACGAGAACGCCGCGCCCTCTCACCAAGTTGAGCGCCGAAGTTCGCGGTTGTTTGGGAGGCGGCGGGAAGGGGGCAGGCTCGGCTTCTCGCCAGCCGTGGCTGATGTACTGATGTACCTGAGCAGGTTGTCGGGTCACTGTCAAACCCGCAGAATCACATATCGGTCACAGAGGGACCTGACAAGGAAGCGAAAACAATATTGCACAGTAACTTGAACGGTGACTCTATTACACTGCCCCACCTGGTGGCAATAACCGAATAACCTGTAACAATCCCTAGATAGAAAAGTGGTTTATATGATTTTACAAGAAATAATTAATTATTCGTATTTTGGGCGAAATAGGTAGAAGTTTACATGGATAAAATATTGAATAGAAACAGTTAAGATGATATTTGGAAAACGTAGGCTTTGAGCGTTCAATTTCATGATTATTGGAACTATTTAAAAGGCATGTCTGTGTTTAAACATCGATTCCATCTATAATTAATGGCTTTGAACGACAAGTTCAATCAAAATCAAGACGGTGGATCTCTGTTGATATCGTTCAGATTCTGGTGACTTCTCAGTCGGTGATCCTGCCTGAAATTTCACATATCAGGTTTACCGTGTGACAATAATCCTTGATTAAATTGCAAATCGTATGCAAATATTTCGTTAATAATGTACTGATACTTGAAAGCTTCAATGTTCCTTCGCCATCCAGCGCGTCCACTTCCACAGCACTGAGACGAAGGGGAACAAAATCATATGTTGGGAGGTTTTTTATGAAAACTGCGTGCGACTTGCAGACGCAAAAGCTTATCAAATCACACACGAACATGGACAAATATTATTCCCGTAATATTTTGCTTGTTTTGTCATTTCTATAAACATATTATGCTTGATAATTTTTCCTTTAAACTGGTATATTATCGGCTGTTACCAAATGCTAGAGATGATTACATCAAAATTAATTGGCGAGCTCTATTTGTTCGTTTATATACACCTGTGTTGGCTGCACGTATTCAAAGTATACAGGTGTGTGTGTGTGTGTGTGTGTGTGTGTGTGTGTGTGTGTGTGTGTGTGTGTGTGTTTACGCCCGTGGTTTTGTTTGTGTCTGTTGAGTGCGTGTTTGTTTTCGTGTGTGTATGTCTGTAAGCATGTGTGTATGTATGTGTGTGTGTGTGTTTGTGTGTGAGCGCGCGCGTCCCCCTGTTTGATCCTTTGATACAAAGGTAACCTTCTTCCACTTTTCTGGGGGTTGGTCCGTCATTGCGGTCGTTTCCTGGAATCCGAAATATTTCAAATGGCCGATTTCGTTCGGGTTGACAAACAGGGTTGGTGGTAGGGGCGGGAATAGGTGAAGGGAGCCCAGAGAAGGTATTTAGTTTATAATTCTTTAATGTAGACGGAGTTGGTGAAGTTAGGACGGAAATTTTAACAACTCCTATAAAAAGTTGAAATGCAGACTGATAAGTTTTTTTTTTGTTTCTAACCCTCCAAAAAAATCTAGTTTTCATGCATTATTGGGAACTACCAGTGAGTACAAGCAACGGTTCTCTAAATGATATTAAGGAATGTTCTTTAAAAAAATTGACACGACAGTCCTCGGTGTTCAACAAAGCAAAGGAATTATCAATTTGTCTTATCTTCTGCAATTTAAATTTCTAATGTGTGATGAGGATTTAGGGATATAATCAAATTCTTCAGAAGTGGATATATAGTGGAGTTGGAACGGTCTGTTAACGCACCGGATCGCGGTCCGACTTTCGGTTTCAGATAAGCCCTAAAAAATCGCACTCCGATCTCAGCTGCGCCGAGCTGACTTTCTTCTCAACGTCAATCTTTCTGCTACAGAGAACATATATGCAGACAGGCGGCCCATCTACCAGCTGAGCATAAAAGATAAAAAGAAATGAGCAAAAGCTTCCCCTAAACTGAACGGGAAACACTTTTTCTGTCTGCCTTCCGTATCGCTCCTGGCCCTCACAAGATCATAAAACTGTTTCTTGCACTTTTACTTCACGTTAATTACAGTATGTTTAAACTTTTCTTTCTCCGCCTGGTCTTATATATTCATTTTCACGTGGAATTAAAACGCGGTTCACCAGACACACAAAGTTGCGCCAGGTAGTCCGAGCTGAGGGTCTCTCCCCTCTTGACCGGTATTTGTTTTCAGTCGAAAACTTTTAACCCAGAAAGGAAGGAATAACTCTTGACCTTAAAACTCTTCGAAAAGGTGCATGGAGCAGTTTAGTGAGAATATCAATTCCATCTGTGTGTCGGCGTGTGTAGTCACAGGGGGGCAGCCGTCAATATTCAGGGGCCCCGTTCTCAGATAATAGAGATGGGCAACCTGACTCAGCCTCCGAAAGGACAACAAAAAAAATGTCAAATCTACAGAAGTCTCTCATCATTTCATCTCTAGGAGCTGTCCGAGGAGGAGTTGGCCCAACCATAATCCTTAGAAAACTGTCCAAGCATTACGCCAAATCTAAAACCAATAGCAACCCGGACCTTTTCCTCATAGCTAATTCCAACACAAACAACAATTCCCAATTTCATTTCCACAACAGCAGTCCACAGCCTCCGACACCTAACCTCCTCGAAAGCCAAAGCCGTCTAAACCTAGTATCGTTATCTGTCTGGCCGATTTCGCCTGGAACCCAAACTTCAAAACTAACTTCAACACTCAGGCCAACACCCACCCTCATCCCGAAGCACACGCCAGTCCTCAAATTCAAGTTCTCGCACTGGATTCGGTCATGCCTTTGATTCCACTGATGGGCTTTGGTTCGCACTGACAATTGGCACTGATAACCTACGCAAGATAAGCATTGTATTCATGTGTCTCTCTGGGAAATTGCTGCATTCGATATATATTTGTTTCTCGTTTGAAATATATTGGCAAGTTAAGGATCATTTATGTGTTCGTCGAAGTTATTCGGGAGTTGGGATATTACTTCTGGGCAAGGGCGCTGCGGAAGATTGTACTGTATTTGGAAGGTGTGCAACGATAGAACGGTGCAAACGCCCTCCCCTTTAATTGCAGGTTGACTGTGGCCGGGAGCCAATCAGCAGCTCTGCTCCAAGAATGTAACTGCGAAGGCACCGAAGTTGCTGTTTTTCTCCCCCACCCCCCCCCCCCCCACCCCCCACACACACACACACCTCTTTCCACGCCTCCCCCTCCCCTTCCTGAACTTTTAAGCAGTTGTTAAACAGCCTGGCCACCAACAGACATCTAAAGTGCGAATCTCTGCCTCGCATTGTTAGAGGGACCCAGTTAAATCCACCTCTTACCTGCACTTTTGTTCCGTTGCTCGGGGGCCGGTTGGAAATTGGATAGGATTTTTCCCCCTTTCAAATCCGTTTTCCCCCAATCACTCAGATGTTCTCTGTACCATCAACACTGCACGAATGTATCTGCTTGTGATTTACAGTCCGCCTTTGCAACATTTACCATTGAGTTTCAGTTGCCTGTAAATAGGGCGAAAGGAGACGTTTATTTAAAACAAAAAATGGACACGAGGGGTGTGGGTAGAGAGGGTGGGGAATATCGCAGCAAACTAATAGGGGGAAGGAAGAACCCCACAGCAGAGGGGTGGGGGAGAACCACGCATTAAGACAGCGAGAAAGTTAGACTCCGCAAAGGTTTAGTGGGGTGGCGTCGGGAAACAGACCATTAAGCAAATCTCTGCATGGCTCACAGAACAGGACGAGCAGGTAGGTTTACCCATGGTGTCAGATTGTTTATTTGAACTGGGCCAGAGGGTGTGCTTGTTTTTGTTCTCTCTCTCTCTCTCTCTCTCTCTCTCTCGCTCGCTCGCTCGCTCCCTCTCTCTATCTCTCTATCTGTCTCTGTAACTCTGTCTCCCTCTCTCTTTCGAAATACTCTCTCTCCCTCTCTCTCTCCCTCTCTATCTATCTATCTCTCTCTGTAACTCTCTCTCTAGAAATACTCTTTCTCTATCTATATCTCTGTTTCTATCTGCCTGTCTCAGTAACTCTGTCCCCCTCTCTCTATAGAAATACTCTCTCTCTCTCTCTCTCTCTCTCTCTCGGTCTGTGCAAACCCGGAGGGTCGTGTTTTGCGGGAAAGTTAGAAATCGAATGCAAGACATCAGAACAGACGGAGCGGACGCCAGGGTTCTCCGTGCTCTCCTCGATCACACCCTTGGCGGGGAGAGACCCTCAGCTCGGACTACCTGGCGCAACTCTGTGTGTCTGGTGATGAAATTAGACCCGTTTTGTCGGCTTTTAAGGGATCTACACCTCTATTTCGGACCCTTTATCTTCTGTTAAGAGTAAATGCGGTACAGTATAACGGACTGACTTTCCTTTCAACCGCACTGACTTTTACTTGTGATCACGATTCTCTATTTAACGTTGTGTTGAAGTTCAAGAGCACCGATCAATCACCTCAGAATCCGCTAATTATTATGGTGCTTTTTTCTTGTGTCCAAATGTTTTGGATCCTTTTTTTAACCCACCCCACCACGCGTTGTAATTGTTTAAATGCATTAATCTTTTCAGCCTGTTATCACACCTGAATTTTATTTTATTCTTTTTACAATTTTTTTTCCGGAACAATTTTTGCTTTAATTTCTTAGTGGACTTTTTGGTCATGGTTAGCTCTTCCCCCCACCCACCCCCCCCCCCCACCCCCTCTCCCCCCCCTCTCTCTCTCTCTCTCTCTCTCTCAGTTTCAGCGAGGATCAAAACATCCGTGGGAAATTTACGAATCCATCTCCACATGCTTCCCTGATGTTTAGATCAATAGGTAGACCCGAATGGCTTTTGGGATTCTCCAGCCGCTGGCAGCGAAATCAAACGGCCGTCTCCAGGTAGAGATCGCAGGGAAGAATTTTGAGGTAGAAATCTGCTGGAGGGTCCATGGCCGGTCTTCCTTAAATTAGGGAACCAATACTGAACGGCTGTAATCATCTAATTAATTATGACAAAATTATAAAAAAAACCACATAAGTAGAAATCAATCTCCAATCGTGTCGAGTGTACAATTAAACTGATTGTCCATCTGGCTTGGTTCAATATCCGCCATGAATATGCAATCTGTACTGACGCCAAATGTTGAGCCCCGAGGATTGCTATTAAAACCATCCCCGTTTGTTTATTTGCAATGGGATCGTTGTGATCTAGTCCGCGCCGTTTGATTGTTTTTTTTTAAAGAAAGGGGCAAGGAACCGGAGAGCAGATCGAAGCCGCCTCCTCTTCCTGGGAGAGAGAGCGGCGGTTGTAGGGTAGAAGTTTTTTTTTGTGAATGACTTTTTTTTTTCCAGAGCTCTCTTGCTTCGATCGATCGATACTGCAAGCGGTGCGTCTATTTTGGGTTGCGCTTGCCTATTCTCCCAGAAAGAGAGGCCACGCGAGGTGGGGGATCCTGCAGATCTCAACTTCACTTCGCACCAAATGCCCCGCGCGTCCAGGAAGGGAGCTAAACATAGGGAACGGGCCGCTTCCTCGGACACCCTCTGCATATTGGAGGATTCATTAAAGCAGATGTCGGTCAATGGATTAAATCGGCTTCATTGTACAAAAGCGCCTCAATAACTTAACTATTTTAAGAAATGCAAAGTTCACTTGACCTGAATATTAAACGCCCATGTCTCAAAATGCATTACAATTCCACGCCTGTTTCCTTTTTTTTGGCGGGGGGGGGGGGGGGGGAATGTAAATAACGTTGTAGCAAAATTATAAGCCGGTGTAGAGTGAGTTTAAAACGGCAAAATTCCTATTTTTAAAAATCTTACAAGAACAATTTGAAACGGTAAAAAATGTTGAGTTTCAGTGAAGCAAACCAAGATGATGTTAATTAATTTTAAAGAAATACGAAGTCACAGGTGTATGTCAATTATTTTCAGTGGTGAATAATCTCGGCAGTTTTTATTTATTTCTGCTATGTCTAACACACAGCGTTAACCGCTAAAGCAGGGGAAAAAAATATATAGTATCTTCTAACGCGCAGGGCTGAGAAATACATAGAATGTGCTTTAAATACAGGGCACATTTCCCTGCGTTCTTGCCGGCCAAGCCAGCGAGCATTCTCAGCACGCCGAAACGATAAAATAACACCAATTATTTTGATTAAACGCTAACGAATAAATTGAATTCATTCTCCCGTCCGCTCTCCTCGCCATTCTCGTCTCCCTGAGAAGCACAAATAAATAAATAATCCCAGCGAGGTTGTACTATGATGTATTAATTGACGCGCCGAGTGATCTATCGATCGAAGTGATTGATTGGCAAACTTCCCGTTGAAATAAAGCGTGCACGGCCGCTCACATTTCTGTGGCACCTGAGATAACTTTTCAATAACACATTGCTAAACGTTCACTTGTCTTTCCATCGGCTCTTTTGCTCCATTTGCAGTATCGTACTCAATATGCGGTAGTGTTAAAGACATCCCGCTTATAATGACTTCTACTATAAATTATCAATTTCTATTTATTAATTAATCAATTCCTCCTTTATAACGTTCGCCAACTGTTAAAACAGACGCGTTAACCAAACACGATGTTTAAACAACCGTTCACTTTACTCCGTTAAACGGAAAATTATCGCATCTATCTATCTATCTATCGGGTTACATGCAATGTTCTGTTAACTATATAACGATAGCAAGAGAGTTAAGAGGTTATGTGGTAGAACTCACACCTCCTGGCAGCAGGTCCTATAGAAGCTTAACATGCATCGATCGTTTAAAGCAGCCTCCGTCACTGGGAGCATTGCAGAAACGAACTGCAGGGTGATTTGCATTCACTCAGCAGGTACCTGGCTGCAGGGTGGGGGGGGGGGTGGGGTGGTGTGGGGGGAGGAAGGTACAGCGGCCGGCCTTCTCCCCCCACCTCCTTCCACCCCCTTCTGCACAGGCAAGACGGAGAACGATCCAGCCCGGTCTCCGAATAGGGGCCCCAGCCAGCCACCAGGAACCGTTAAGCAGCTGATACTGAAGACCAATGGATTTCTGTCACTCGCTCAAACGGCTTTTAATTAGGGCGTCAACACTCTCCTTTTTGGGGCGCTTTAATCTTTATAAGCACCAATTCCCATATTACATTTTCCCACCAATTATCTGCGAACCAAAACAGTAGAGCCAGAGTTAGTCGGGGGGAGGAGAAAAAAATGTTTCCCAAGCCAAACACTCTCTAAAATTGGACAATTCACCATCAGTCTCCTAAACAGATGCACTCATTTACGATGCACATTATTTGTTACTGGATGTGCATTTTTTTTCTGTATTTGCACACTCCGTTTGTTTACACGTCTTTCTTTGTTTATATTTTTCTCTTTCGTGTACTCCCCCTCCCCCCCCATCCCATCTTTGGGTACAGCCACTGATAAGTCGAGATTCTGCCTGGCCCGCAGGGGCAAGCACCTCAGACACCGTGTGTGCACTCAGACAATAAATCTGAACTTTGAATGTATTTTCCCCATATTCCTTCCGTGTCTGCTAAATCACGCGGAGGACAATGGCATTCAAGTCAGTGGCACTTTTGCTGAAAGCTTTTACACGAATGATGCAGGTGTTAATAGATCCCAGACTCGGACAGGAAGCTCATTTTGGGATCTCCTTTTAAACACATCCTTCTATTTTTTTCTAGATTTTGAATTTTTCCCCCATTGTTCTTTTTTTTTCAGGACGTTATTTGTCCTTGTGTAATTAATTCCCTCTTTCTTGACCTTTAGCGGTTTGTTCCATTTTATCCGCGATACTCGCCCACCCTCTCCCCGCTCTCCCTCCATCTAAAAATCAAGGTAAAATGTACCCAGACGCAGAGGATGGCCCCAGGATACCTTGTGGCAACGTGTGCTTCAGCGTGGAGACAACAGGGAGAGTGGACCTGCGTGTCTGTGTCATGTATGTGTCATGACGTTCCTTTATCCGAGTGAATGCCCATGTTTGAGAAACAGGGAACCGTGACTCTTAATGCAGCAAAAAAGTCTATTTATCTGTGTTTTATACGGCCGTGGAGCCATCATGTACTGTATATGTATTTCGGCCTGTAGGTGTGATTTTATTAATTTGAACGTGGGCAAGGTTGTGTACCTGTTATCCTTGTACTCGTTCTTACTCGAATGTTTTCTTGAGTCAACGTGTTTTGCTCATAAGCGTGTGTCAGTCTGTGTGTGAGAATATATGTGTGTGTGTGTCAGAGAGAGACTGTGTGAAAATGCATCTGTGTGTGAATCCGTGAATGTGTTTATGTTTCATTGTGTATGTGTGCGTGTGTGTGTGTGTGTGTGTATGTGTGTGTGTGTGAGTGTGTATGTCTGTGTTTGAAAGTCTGTGTGTGTGTATGAGTGTGTGTGTGTGTGTGTGTGTGTGTGTGTGTGTGTGTGTGTGTGTGTGTGTGTGTGTGTGTGTGTGTGTGTGTGTGTAAACACCAAAATAATTTTTGGTATTTATATCTGTGACTGGGCATGGTTTCAGTTCTCAGTCTCGCTACAGGTGCCTTCAGGGTTACAAAAGCCGTGACTGTCTCGGTTAATATGACTTGCTAACCTAACCCCGTAATTGAATGGCCACGCACAAACGAGTATCGAGACCAACAGACGTCAATTTACTCGTTGCGGTTTAATTTTAGCGGATGTAAATAACTAACTCGTTAACACAAACAAATAATCTTGGATTGCTTGGTTATTTTTACTGCCTTATTAAATGTTTGTGCAAAAACGCATTATCTACCTCGATAGAGCTAAATGCAGTTAATCTGTCAAACTCGCCGAGTCTACATTTTTTATGGCTATTTCCCTGAGTTTGCAGAGCATAAAGCGTTCTGTAAATGAACATTTAAACTTGGGAGGTGCGAAGACTTTTAAACATCGATTTCTCAAAGCATGTGGACACACACAAAAGGGTGGGGGGGGTGGGGGGGGGGGGGGGAATAGACTATTACTGATGTTGCGTGACCAGATTGGAATTAACATTTATTTCCTCTTTCTTGAACACTGTACACGTAGCCAAACACAGCAAAGTAAGAATCCTGTAGTCTTAGGGAGGGGTAAGAGACAAGTGAGGTGGGAGAGAGAAAAAAAAGGAACGAGAGAGAGAGAAAGAGAGAAAAAGTGTTCCTTCAGGCAAGATGTTCTTCGGACTGTGAAATTGCAGCCGATGCTGCTACACTTCACAGTAGAACGCCTCAATTTCACCAAAATACGGCGAGCCTGTAACCCCGGTCTCAGCCAAGGAGCGGGGAACATAAACTGCCGTCTCGGGCCACCCTTTCCCTCGTTGCACTGATTAATAAAATATTTCACTTGATGAGAACAGAATGGTTTACATTACCATTAAAGGATTGTTTAGACATTTCCCACACAGGCGTACCACACACACACACACACACACACACACACACACACACACACACACACACACACGTGTTCACATGTGTGGAAATGTTTCATTTAATATTACATTTTCTCGTTATCCTTCTGCCAAGATAAATTTCACCTAATTACCCCTAGTTCACCGATCGCACACAGTTCCAATATTGCTTCACTTTCTCCCCGTCATTCCCACCGCTCAAACACACACACACACACACACACACACACACACACACACACACACACACACACACACACACACACACACACACACACACACAAAATTGCACACCATTGCCCGTTAACAATGAACAGCTTGAACAATCGACTTCCAGATCACGTCACTCTGTTATTCCACCGGGTTTATCTATAAAAATGTGTCGAGGATTCGGAACAGAAAGATTAAAAGCACGGCTCATCCTAAACGATTCTTCAAAAAGTTTTAAAAAATAAATTAGTATAATTTTCGAGTGAGGCACTTCGAGTTAGGAGTATTGTTTCACAGAGCGAGACAAGCATGGACTGAAATAATATCATACGTAACTTTCCACTTAATTCCAGTGGTATTGTTAAATTGTGCATTTAACTTTTAAACGATTGACACTTGCTCCGTGACCGAAAAAAATCTGTAAATCCAGATCAAAGGCAATAGTACAATCGCGGGTAATCCTATGTGTAAACATCGATAGGCGTCAAATCGGACCAATATATTTACACGTAACACGATTATAGAGCTAAACAGGAGAGTGAATAAAGTAGATAATCGAGGGATTTGCTTCTCGCAGACTGTAGAAAATGGACCTCGGCGATACAGGCAATCCATCCAGATCCGGAGCCCTTTCTCTGAAAGCATTCTCCTCCCCCTTCTTCCCCCCCCCCCAAAAAAAAAAGTTTATTTTTCTTTAATTTCCGCTGGACGAGGCGGCGAGTTTCTTTGAAGTGCAAATGCATCGAGGGGCTTCCTGTGAAATAGGTTAATGAAAGAGAGAAGAGCGGGGTTATCCATGCATTACTCCCCCAAACCTCCGACTCTCCCCCCACCCCCACCTCTTCCCATGCAAAGGAGATGACACCTAAGATAATGGACTTTATTTCTGGCTTCTTCATTTCAGCAAGTTATTTATTTTAAGTGTGAGATATACTTCCACGATTCGAGGACCAACACAATCTCTTCTTATTTCAATTACAACTGAATATGTGCTGTTACCCGTTCATCGTTGCCTTCGTTTACTGCTGTGCAGTCAGTAATACATGGAGTATTATTACCTGGAATATTTCTGGAGGCATTAGCGCTCCTTTGGTTACTAATGTGGTGTTTGGCTGCACAATCACGGCATTGCCTCGCTTTGTGAAGTTTGTGGGCTGGTGTGAGCTGAAAGTACAAATCCTCCCTGCAGTGAATAAAGTGCAACTATTTTCTCTCTCTCTCTCTCAACAACAGCATATTCTGGGGGAGCCATGGCTGCAATAAGGGAGCATGACAGTGTTCAGGGCAGTAGAGAGAGAGGCGGGATAGTTGTACAAACATGTTGTACTAATTTGTCCCCTTGTTTTTTTTTACTCACGCTATAAATCCGTGTCCCTCTTGCAGGTCCGATTTGCAGCTTCCTTTTTCTTTACTCTTGAAATGACAATAACAATTCCCTTGCTTCGTAGCCATTAACATTTCAAGCCTTTAATAACTCCCGCACTATAACAAATGAATTTGCACAGATTCGGCTCGAGTGTCCTTGTCTCACAAACCCTCCTCAACATTTAGAGGGGGGGGGGGGAGATCATTTATGTCCTATCACACACACCACGTCTCAGGGGTGAAAACAGTTGTAGGGAAAGAATGGTCTCCCGTGCTGCATCACCCACTTTCTATTTGATATTAGTTACTCTGGTAAAATTATTCGGCGCGCGATGTTGACCTTAGGTTTTTTTTTGGTTTTGCACAACAAAGCAAATGAGTTGAAAGTTTGACTTTAAGTTTTGCAACGTATTTCAGTTGGCAGAAAGGGCCTCGCGTTAGTGCCCTGTGTCTAGATGGAGGGAATTTTCAAAGCACCAAAGCAGTGAACGCGGCAATTGTTTGCAAAAAACATTACTTTATAAGTATGGGAAATGGAGCGGGGGGAGAGAGGGAGAGGGGGGTGGGCGGGAGAGAACTTGCAAAGAAAAGATTTCAATTACAGTATTCACCACACGATGACGGAAAATCGTTTGGAAACAAGCAGTGCGATGATAGATTAAATAATTTGTCACCAAGAAATCAGACGATTGATTCGATTCCAAGAAGAGTCGCTGTTGTAAGTAGCAAAATTAATTCAATATAACAGCAGTGGCGACCGGGGTTTGCATACACATTAGTATCGAATAATCTCTCATTTGGAAGAGATCAAAGTGCTATTTTACTCACAGGCACTCCTAAGTTAATGAAGAAAAAGATTCTGTTGGGCTGTAATTCAGGCAGGGTTTTTTTTTGAAAAAATATAAAGTTTCTCTTGTGTCCCAGGAGAGTGAATGCTGAGCTCTAAGAAGCTTCCAAGTCGTCCCAAATCAGGTAGGTTCAAGGCCCGCGAAATATAAAGTCAGCGCCACCTAGAGAAGGCTTGGCGGTCCGACATCTCACTCCATTCTTGGCGAGGAGAGGGGAACATCTCAAGCTGGTCTAGAGGGAGAGAAAAAAAAAGATTCTGAAATAAAATTGAGATATTCTGCTCTGGGAACTCTACAAGTAACCCGCGTTAACCGCCGCTTTCAGGCAGCAACTCGCAATGGGCCGAATACAGGGATACCATTTGTTGGCTCTGCATTGCCAGGTTAATCACGGCGAGATTGCAGCGAGTTAGTTACCTGTCGATTCAGTGAAAGGCCAGGAGAAAACATTAATAATGAAAAAAAAAGGAAACTAGCTATAAAGTCTGATCTCCTCCAACAGTGTCAACCAATCTTCCACCGGTGTACATAGCATACAAGCACGGTTCAGGCAGCTCAGGTGAACCAGTGAGGTGGAGAAGAGAGGGGTGTGGACTGAGTAAAATAATCCAGTTTCATTGACACGTTGGTAAACACACACACCATCGCAGAGAGCGAAGGTATCATAATTGTCGTTTGGTCCGTGTTCTTAGAAAGTGCAGATCCAATCTGTTTAAAACGCACAGGGAGAAACTGAAAGGGAACGCTAGTCCTGGGGGATAAACAGGAAGATAGAGATATTCTGGTCTTGGCAACACAGCCATATCGCTTTGCTCTTGTAGACGCAAAAGAAAAAAAAATCTTTATTCGATTTTTCACAATAAACTGAGGATCCGATTTGTTATATTTGTGAGATGGGGTAGGTGTGTTGTCCAGGAATGTTTGACTTGCCTGCATTACAGCGCCCCATTTGTGTGAACCAGTCCATGTATTTGTATGTGCATGTGTAAACATGTGTTGGTGCATGTGTGTGGATGTGCGTATTGGTGTGAACGGGTTAGTGTGTGTGTGGGTATGAGTGCGTGTCTGTGTGTGAATGCCTGTGTCTGAGGTGAATGAATGAGTCTGTGTGTATGTGTGTCAGTGTGTCTGAGTCCGTGTGTATGTCTGTGTGTATGTATGTGAGTGAGTGTATGTGTGCGTGCGTGTGTATGTCTGTGTGTGTGAGCGTGTGTATTGTCTGTGTGTATGTATGTATGTACGTGAGTGAGTGTATGTGTGTGCGCGTGTGTCTGTCTGTGTGTATGTATGTGAGTGAGTGTGTGTGTATGTGTGTGCGTGTGTATGACTGTGAGTGAGTGTATGTGTGTGCGCCTGTGTCTGTCTGTGTGTATGTCTGTGAGTGGGTGTGTATGTGTGTGCGTGTGTATGTCTGTGAGTGAGTGTGTGTGCGTGTGTCTGTCTGCGTGTATGTATGTGAGTGAGTGTATGTGTGTCTGTATGTGTGCGTGCGTGTGTATGTCTGTGAGCGAGTGTGAAAGTAAGTGTATGTGTGTGCTTGTTTTATATATATATATATATATATATATATATATATATATTAGTGAGTGCGGGAGTGAATACCTGGGTATGAGAGTGTGTGGGTGAGTGCATGTGTGTATAAATGTATGTGTCTGCGCGCTCGCAAATGGTGACTCTCAAAGTAGCAGATCACGGGACCTCCTCATTTGGGGTCCAATCTGCGTTGGCGAATCATAAAGTGTTGTAATCTATTGCCTTTGTCTGACAAGTCATCCATCTTTCTAAAGGGGACTGGAGTGGCTGGAATCTGCGCAGGGTTTTAGAGAGAAGCACGCAAAGCCCGGGCTTCAGTCTGCACTTCAAAACCTGCAACCAACACCAGCTCCTCAACCAGACCCACTGCTCTCAAGCCGCCTTCCCTCTGCACATCGGCCACACTACCTGGCGCCCGCAAGGAGAGAGAGAGAGGGAGAGAGAGAGAGGGAGTGAGGCAAAAGGAAGGATTTGAGGGAAGGCGCAGAGAATTTACAGAGAGAACTGACAAGCGACGTGTCGTGCGTTCAGTCCCCGTCAGTGCGTGTGCTTTTTTTTCTCTTCCCCCCCCACCCCCTCCCCTCCCCTCCCCTCCCCTCCTCAAACAGTGTATAAATCCGAACCTTGGTTTGCGACCGATGCCTGTCTGGTCTACAAACATCTCAGAAAAGTGGAAGGACATGCGTGCTACCTGTCCGGTTGCCGACCGCTCCCCCCATCTCTCCGTGCTGTGAGTGAGGACAAGCGGCGCCAAGCACTACTTTTTCCCCTCTTTTCGGGAAGAGTTTGTTATGTTTTTCTATCCATAATCGGCTGGTCGCCGCAGCTGAAAAAAAAGGGGAAGAAAAAGGAGAGAGAAAGTTTTTTTTGAGGGGGTTTCTTTTGTTATTTTCTGATTCGCAGTCAATGTTTTATCTGCGTTAACGTAAGCGTTTAATTAAAAAAAAGACGAGACGGCGGAATCAACCTCATTCATTTCTGTGGCGCTCGCACTCATGGATATACATTGCAAAGCAGACCCTTTCTCAGCTATGCACAGTGAGTAGGCAATTGATTGTATTTTTTTCTCTCTCTCTAAAGGCACTACAGCTTATTTCAATAATTGTGAGATCTGCAAAAAAAACCCCGTTCCTATTTGTAGTTTTTACTGTATTGTTTGCACAGAGATAGAACGAGATTATAATACCACAGCGCGAGTTGTTGAAAGGAAGAAGTCAAATAGCCCGAATTTAAATGTCGGCACTGTTTTGGATTAATCACGACACACAATATACGGGTGGTGGAGAAATATCACGGTGCCATCTGAAGTGGGTTGATGGTATTTGAAGGGGATGAGTTAACTTCGGTCTTCACGGCTTGATACCGACTGGGCTCACTCTGAAAATTAACGCGGATGTTCGGCTCTCACTCTGCAGATCGCCAGTAATGTATCTGTCGGGCTTCGGTAGATTTCCTTCATCCGCGCCGTCTTATCTGGGGAGTGAAGCCACATGTATTCTTTTCTATATATCTATCTATATAGAGAGATATAAATAAAAGTTTCAATATATTGAACCTGATCCTTTATGTAAGGGTCAGATTTATAAACCGCCGGCTTGTTCCGCTCTCTAATTTCACAGTTAGCCACGTGTAGGGCCCCAGAACGTTAGAAATATCTTAAACCTCCATAGCCCGGGTTATCGGGCTTGCGAGAATAACGCTCAATATTATATCAGGTGCCGAGTTTAATTCGTTGCCTCGAATAGCACAAATAACCATCGGAAACGCAATAAAGCAACCACGTTGAAAAAAGTATTAATTAAATTATATTTATCGTGATTTCCAAAAGGGTAAATATTTTTTAAAAAAACCCAGACAATATTCCCGACGTAAAAGGGGGTTTAAATATTTATTCTAATCTACCCATGATGATATGGCCTTTAAATAATCCGTAATCTGAGCTATCAAAACTAGTCTGAATTATTGATGTTGAATCTGATAGGAGTTTTGCCAGACAGTAACTTCAAACCACATATCGGAGAGGCGAGGATAACTGCGAATAAACAAGTGTCGTTAGTAAGTATTTGTCCCGCACTTTCAGGGGTGTTCCGTAGGGTAAATTGACAACTGCTGCAAGCGAGGGCAGCACGAAGCCATATATAAAAAGCAAATGTGGGAAAGAGAAAC
This sequence comes from Narcine bancroftii, assembly GCF_036971445.1. NCBI lineage: Eukaryota > Metazoa > Chordata > Chondrichthyes > Torpediniformes > Narcinidae > Narcine > Narcine bancroftii. The sequence continues at coordinate 94,470,668 of NC_091474.1, forward strand.
TTTAAAAAAATCTCTTTAAAATCCATATTTATAATCTTCCGACATGGGTCGATTTTCAGGGCAATTGAGAGTTTGGCTGAAGTCGCCTCACATCAATAAGTTAGTGTTTGAAGTGCAGGAATTGTGAACCGCCGACGCTCCTCCACTAACACAAATAACAAACTTCCCAATCACCTCGAACAAGTACATTAGCAACAAGGGGGGGGGGGGGGGGGGGGAATCGGACGCTCCCGTGAAACCTCTTTGTTGCTTTTGTTTATTGAAATGACACGGTCTTGTAAATACACTCCAGCGTTTGATAACATCCCCTTGATCGCTGTTAAAAACCAGCGCATCGACAATCAATGGCACGTTATTTTCACGCATTCCCCCCCCCCCCCACCCCCCACAATGATGGGAAATATTCTGAAGAATTAGCGACATAAAAGTCTGCTCCACCCAAATTTAAATGCGGATGTTTAGTGCATTGGTGTCCGGTGCTTGCGTCCCTGATTCAGACAATAAGGAATATTTTCTCTTCGGTAACACCAAGGGATGCATCCATTTTCCATCTTCCCGGGTTCACGGTGACAGTTTTAACTTTGAACATATTTTGATTTCTCTTCTATCGCTAAAATTGCTATTTTTTTTTAAATCAGACGAAGGGTGATGCTTAACCTGCACGTCTATTGAAAGAGAGAAAACACGCACATAGACGCATTTTCAGGGAAGCCCCGGAGGAGGAAACCGGCTCTAATTTGTTACTTTAACCACCCTTTTCACACAAAATACCCGATCAAAAAGAAGATTGCCCCACCGCAACCTCCCCCCCCCCCTCTCTCTCTCTCTCACACACACACACACACAAACACATCCCCTCCCACGCCATGCCGTCCTAGATTTTAAAAAATGGAACCTCATTCAAAGTTTCATGCATAGTTTATTTTTAAATTAAATACGCAATGGTTTTATTGGGGGGGGGGGGGCAAAGAATGTCGAATAATGCCGTAAATTAACACGACTACGCCATACTGCAAATCTGATTTAGATGGATGCCAGAATTAATTTTATCTTGCGCCTAAATATTTTAATTGTGCCGAAAAAAAAGACAAATGAAACAGTAATTAAAACTAATGCAGAGTTAACGGCGTCATTTTCCATGCTTTATCATGTAATGTGTAAAATATATCGGTGTGTTCGTGACCACATATGCAATTGTTTTATTCCATACTTTCGATTTCTTTCCCTCGTTTATTTTGTTATTCCCACCCCGCCTTTCCCCCCTCTCTCTCTCCCCTCCCTGTTCCCTCTTTTTTTAACCACTCCACCCTCCTTTCTCCTCTCCCCCCCCCCTTTTTTTTGCTCTCTTGCAGGTTGCAGTTCTACCTGGGATGAGTTCAGTTGTGTGTGTTTTGCAGGGCATGGGGGTGTGAATCAGCTGGGAGGAGTGTTTGTGAATGGCAGACCCCTTCCTGACGTGGTGAGACAGCGTATAGTGGAACTGGCGCACCAGGGAGTCAGACCCTGCGACATCTCCCGGCAACTCCGTGTTAGCCATGGCTGCGTCAGCAAGATATTGGGCAGGTGAGGGGTGATACTGCCAGAGTCACTAAGAAAATTCTTTCTGCTGAAAAGTATGATCTATATATTTCCAGAGTTAATACCCCAGCAAAGCGCCAAGAGAATCTCAACTCCAAACCACGCCGATTAACAGTTTGGCCTGATAGAATTCTTGCAGTGTCCTTTGATTGGGGAAGTGAACTCAGAATAATGAACAAATAAAGATTTAAAACATTGCTTCTCCGCAGACTGCCAATCCCCGAAATCAGAGAAGCGAAATCCAAAATAAATCAGGGAAATCTGCAGGGGAGAGGAGAGGAGTGACGGGGCGGGGGTAGGGTAGCAGCAGGCGGGGAGGTGGGCAACTAATTACAATCTGTCCTGAGCACCAAAAATTGGGAGGCATTTATGAACTGCCACTCTTAATCGTCCGCAAATCGACACAAGCATCATTTCGAAACCTAACGGGGAATAAACTTGGAGTGGGGGTGGGTTTGCCTCTCGGGGCCCGGCCGAGGCCGACGTGGTTGATGCAAATTGGGGCCGCTGGTTGGAACAGGTGCGGTTTCAAGCCGTTCTTACTGGCCTATAATGGTCGATCTTTTTGTTTGCCTCGAAACAAGCTGATCAATCTGATCTATCACGCCGGCTAACAGACCCAACCAGTATTAAACCATTGTTCATACATGCAACTCCTGGTACAATTAGGAAAAGAACGGGAGATAAACGAGGTCTTTAACCCTATTGAGAAACTTTACTGAATTAAATCTGGCGTCCAAATAATATTTTTTTAACGAGCACATTTTAGCTTTAAGTGAACTGACGTTTGTCCTGTGGGCTAAATGCTGCAATATGAAAGAGGAGTTAGTCACTCATTTCACTAACATTAGAACCTTCAGCTGAGAAATTGCTGTTCGGATCTTGTAGACTGCCAAGCAATATCATTTTCCAGCCATTGTCAGTTCAATCTAACTGAGTTATTTTGAATTAGAATTGACCGGGGTGATCACGGGAGATAATTCAACCTGAAACACACATACACACACAGAAAACCCGCAGAGGTGACAATGGGGAAACTTCACTATTTGACCGTTTCACACTGCTCTAAAATCATTACATGTTTGGTGTCATTCCAGAATAAATACACGTATGCTGTTGTAACATCCATGTAGTCATGGAGACAGTGTGTGGTTGGGAAAAGGGGGGGGGGGGGTGTTCATAGTGAGTGAGATGCGGCCAGCCACAACACGCTGGTCTGCACTCACCAAGTACGAACCCCCAAACACTAGCCCGTGTCATCTAGTCTGGACATTGGGGCACCATTGCCTTCAAACGCCCAACTGTTTGCTGAGGTTTTTGTCTGTAAAACCCACCGACTTTTCAGTCCTGACTCTGCGCACTGGGTGGGCGGAAAAAAAATGTGTGTGGCGTGTGAAACACCGCCGAGGCTGTTCCATTCAGAATGGAACGTTTCCTGCTTTAATCGGACGTCGTTACTGAAGTAACCAGGGCTGAAACTGCATTCCGTGTTAGAGATTTGGTTTTCAATTTATACCGAGGATGGGGCGAATTCCGTCTCACTCATTTTGCCGACTTGTGAATTTTGACAGTCGAACATGTCCCTTGGCTTTAAAAAAAATCTTAAACACAATGAGGCTGGGAAACTCGTTCCATATGACAGTGGGGCAAACAAGATTCCGAACAATTCTTGTTCACACTGTGACATTTGCTCCTGGCCCCTCTGTTCACGTCGGATAATACAGGGAGATTGAAAATAACCATCGCCGATCGTTAAAACCCTTTAATTTCTACACATTAAAAAGGAACAGAACCTTATGGGTTAGAAATAAACGTAGTTTCACATATTACCTGAGCAATGGCGTTTAAACTCTCTTGTCTTTATCTTGGTTTCATCTCTCCCTCTTTCCACTTCTGGTTTCTCGTCTTTTTCGCCTGATGTATGTGTGTGTGTGTGTGTGTGTGTGTGTGTGTGTGTGTGTGTGTGTGTGTGTGAGAGAGAGAGAGAGAGAGAGTGGGGGGGAATGGGTGTGGGTGGCAAAGGAGATTCGGGAAAAGAGCAGAAATTTCTGCTCCGTGTCCCCTCGCCGCTCCCACACTCCTTCGCCAAAACCAAAATTCGGCCCTGGAAACCTCGGCAGCGTTACTCTTATGCTCTTGCGAAAATTATTTCTCGATTGTAAGAAGAGGGTGTGCATCGGTGCCTTTGCTAGTTCAGAGACACAGTGGGTTCTTTCAGTGTGTGGGGGTGGGGGCGGTATCACCCAGACAAGTTAAAACTATTGCATGTATACACTGATGTATTCGCGTTTTATCTATTTTATGGGGCAGTAAATAACGTGTTTCGCTGTCATTTCCCGAAATGTAATTCGATAAAAGATTATAGAAAATGTAAAATACTTAACACACACACACAAAACATCCGCACAATTGCTGAAGTTTTACTTGTTATCTTTTTTCGTTTCTCTGGCTTTTCTCCCCTATCAGATACTACGAAACGGGCAGCATCAAGCCCGGAGTAATTGGGGGTTCGAAACCCAAGGTCGCAACACCGAAAGTCGTGGATAAAATCGCCGAGTACAAACGCCAGAACCCCACCATGTTCGCCTGGGAAATCCGGGACCGGCTACTGGCCGAGGGGATTTGTGACAACGACAGCGTGCCCAGTGTCAGCTCCATCAACAGGTAGAGAGAGAGAGAGAGGGAGAGAGAGAGCCATCAATTCGGGTGCAACTTGCCTCCAGAACAAGAATAAATGCTTTATCTATTTTTTTTTAAACTAAGAATACAGGCATCTGGGACTTTTTCTAGTTTAACTGATGCGATCTCATTCTAAACTAGTATCTAGAACTGGTTTCATTGACAAGGTGGGGAGGGAGTCAAATGCATAGCGATTTAATCGTATGATATGTATGTTAACGGTAGCACAGATGAATCGATTTGATTGTAAACACAGGGAATCAAGAATAAACAGAACCGAACGATCTAATTATCAGAAAGGGGTAAAACAGAGGAAATACCTTTCGAATCTATTTTTAATAACATGAAATAACAATTAATATGTCTCAGGGGAAAAAAAAAATCTGTTTTAGTCTTCAACAACGCCCCTTCAAGGGAACAAGCGAAAGGCAAAATCTATCCATATAATATAGAGAGCATTACGAGTACTCTTGAAAGGTTTGCAAGGACCAAACGAGTGACGGTAATGCTGAACATGAATTCCTAATGAAAACACGCTAAACACCAAGAATTCACCTGGGACCACGGGGATCTATGTAAGACTATCAATGAAGGGGAAGCGAGAAAGACCCCGGATGCAATGGGCTTTTGGCCGTTTAATATAATTGCAAATTGGTGGAAATGTAAACTGTTAAGGAGGGTCTTTGCAGGACATTGATTTAAAGATTGCAAGCTGCCCGTGGCTGGTGAATCCTCCTTGGCGCCTTAAAGTTCAAGTGCTGGGAATGGGTCTCCTTTGAACAACCCCGGGGGGGGGGGGGAGGGGGGAGAGAGAGAGAGAGGGGGGGTACTTTACAACGCACACAAATAGGCAGATTGAGCGCTCGCCATGGGTGCGGGGAAAAATGGGGTTTGGGAATATCGAAGTAAACCAGAACCGGGGGAGAGAAATCTATCATCCGAATTTACAGAGACCGCTTCTCGCCGGCGTGCCTGGTAATTTCGGACCATTTGCAGACATTTCTTTTGCGAGATTAAAACACATTGTATAGTTGTAAAATATAATCTATATTAAGCAGTCCAGACTTGCTCCGGGATCTGCCCCCCCTCTCTTTCTCTCCACACTAACCCCCACCTCTCTGTTCTTCCCTATTTCTTTTGATACGTTCATTTCACCCTCTTTGGTAGCTTTTCTCTCGTATCCCTTTTAAATAAAATTGTTCACCGGCCGAAAAAGTGGATCTTGGGGGAAAATCAAATATTTTTCTGACGGTTCACTTTGACAGAAGTTCATCGCGAGGTTCACATCCGCTTTTGCACAGCAGCCACTGAAAAACTACACACACAGTCTGACGGTAAAACACCGTCAGTTGCCACCCCCTTAAGGCAAAAAATAATTTCTGAAAATAAGGATCTCGGCTAACAACTTTTAGAATCCCGACTTTCCTTCACTAGGCAACGTTCCGAACGCATCTTTCATTCCCCCCCATATTAATAGCAGATACTGAAGTGTCTGTTCCCCCATATGAATATCAGACCGGTCAGGGATCGGGACTCGGTCCCAAACCCAAACGAGGAATGTGGACATCGACCCTTCTTGGTCGATGCAGCAGGATTTTAGAAGCCTTCTTTCCCAGATATTCGGACACTGCGTCCTTAATTCCGATGTTTATTTACCTGCGAACACACCCAATGAGCTGAAATAGTTGCTTTTCTGCATTGTTTGCCAGAATTACTACCAATAGAGACTCGAAGGGAAGTGACCACCGTTTACTTTGCTACTTGCGGACACAGAATAAAATGTTTCTAAAAATATATATTCTGACAGTTGGATAAATAAATTGTCCCTGGCACCCGATCTCGGAAATGGGAAGGGAAAGAGGTGGTTATAGTGTCTGACCCCGCTGTATTTCCCGCAGACACTGTATACCCGTGGCAATCCGTATCCAGTTATGACGAGACTAAAGGCGAGTTCAATAGATTCGCGACTGAATAGAGAAGGGGGGGAGGGGGGGGGGGGGGAAGAGAGAGAAACCAGTTGAATGTCTTTAAAATGTAAAATTAAAACACAAAGCTGGAAATACTCAGCAGCTCAGAGGGAGTATTTTATATAACTAAGATAAAAGATGCATTACCGACGTTTCGGGCTTGAGCTCTGCCCTCGAAAGTTTCAAGCCCGAAATGTTGGTTATGCATTTTCATTTTGCTACATAAACCTGCTGAGTTTCTCCAGCCTTGTACTTTTACTTCAATCACAGACTTCTGTAATTTACAATCGTGGGTTCTCGTTTGCGATTACACTGCTTCAAATGTCTAACAGGTGTTTTAAACAGCAATTCGCCCTAAAGACTTGGAGGCGCTTTCTCTCGTTTTAGATTGGGATCGGTGTTTAGTGGAGTCGAATATTGCTCCCCCCCCCCACCTCCTCAGCGAGTCTCTAAAATTGTTTTGTTGTGCCTTCGCCGAGTACCCCACCGTAACTATTTTTAAAATTCAAGTTCAGACGTCGAAAACCATCGAGATTCGATGCATGCCCGTTTTTTTTAAAAAAAGACCACATCATTCTGGGTTGAGAAAGTGTGGAAGGGAGGTTGTGGGGAAGAGTTGGCAGAAATGAAAGTAAATCACACGGTGGGGTACAGAAATAAACTTTGCTTCAGGTTGCTGTCAGCGTTGCGTTTGGAGATCGGGGCAGCGATTGATTAGAACTTTCAGTAGATGAGTTCTGAGATATTTTAAAATATGGGTGATACTGTAAGATACTAGGAGAGAAAGAAAGTAATCAAGGACATTCTAACATATATGTGCGATACATTTTAGGTGTCGATTAATCGGATTAGAGACCGTTTGTTATATAAAAAAAGTTTTCAGCTTCAATTAAATTGGAGTGGGGTTGAAAGAAATCAAGGAGGCTTGCAGGGGTTAGTGTTTATACTAAAGATTAGAGGGCAGCAATGAATTTTTTCGACTTAATGAAAGGGCGTTGCTTTGGAGTGCTGGGTTTTAATTCAATATACAACGATTATCTCAGATCATTACATTGGCATGTACACGTTGTAGTTAAACGTTCTCCTTGCATGAATTTTTAAAGATTACAACTAGACAAGGCTTCATTCCGCTGTTGCATTGCAGGCAGGAATTAAAAGCAAGCGGCTGGTGGCCATTTAAAAAAAAACAAGCCCTTTTTTTTCGATGTTTATTGATTCCAACTCCAAGCAATTTTAATATTTCCTCAGGGAATTTTCCGCAACGGCCAGCTCATTAATTCAACCTTCCAGATTGCTTATTCAATATCCAGGACATGGATTCCGAATAAAGTCGGTGAATTTATGTGGCCGGCGCGAGTCAATAGGTCAAATAATAGTTATGGAGGAATTTGAAAATCCAAATAAAATATTGATACTTTTTTTAATATATAAGTCCTGTAGCTTTTGTCGCGTCGCCCCGAGGAGATTACAGGGGAGATTGTGGGCGATCCTGTAGCCATTAAAATCAATGAGTGTTTGATGTATATTGACTGCTTTTATATGAACTCCTACTTGGGGATCCCAGGTGTTAGAGGTCATGCAATAACACGGAGGGGCGGCGTTGGTGGGGGGGGGGGGGTGGGGGGTGGGTGGTTATCAGCTTTACATCAGTGTAGTTGAAGCAGAGTTTGGAAGAATCTACTTCCAAGCGTTCTGACCCCACGATTCAGTTGGGTAAAGTCAGAGCCCGCTGGAAAGAGGTGGAGGTGCCGCCAGGTTCGGGAACATCGGGACGCCTCCACGACAAACTCAATCAGGGACTCGTTTTAAGGACTTTCGCTCTATTAAGCACTTCATTGATTTGTTTTATTGCACAGTCAGTTTGTTTACATTTGATATCTGTTTCACAGTTCTTGTGACTCATGACCAAGGCTGTGATTTAAATATTTGCAGAGGTCTTGGTGCCACCAGTCTCGCCCCACCAGGTTCAGGAATAACTGCTACCCCTCCACCATCAGACCCCTCAACGACAAACTCAATCAGGGATTCGTTGAAGGACTCCCAGTGCATTTATAGAATTTTCTCTCTCTGTATTGCATTGTTTACATTCGTACAGTTTTATTTTGCACTTCTAATAAGTGGAAATTCTGCCTCGCCCGCGGAAGAGAGAGAAAAAAAATCTCAGGGTTGTAGGTGATGCCACGTAAAGGGGTCAACCACTAGCCAGGAGTTCGTTAACGGGTGTCAGGAGAGAGGGGGGAACGGGGTTGCAGGAACGGAGGGAGGGGGAGGGGAGGCAGGAGCTCTGACCCCGGACCCTACCGCTGGATTCGGACAAAGCGGGGCTCCCGTTATAATTCAGAAACACATACCACGTCCCCAATAATCGGAAATGCCCGCTGAACGGTTCAAGCACGGACATTAGCAGTTCATTGGTAACGAACCCTTTCCAAATGTGTCATGTGTGCAGGGTATCCTGCGATAGGACAAGCCCTGCAAGCAGCACTATTGCATTCCTGTCACATATAATTTATAGCTTTCTATTTGCATTACTTCACTTGCAACCAATTCTCAACTTTTCTCGAGTCCTCACATCAATTAAATCACATCATTTTCCCAATACCAGCCGCCTCACGCAGATTTGATTCTGGGAGTTCTGCCTGGGGAGCTGCGGCTGCTTACACGCTAGACAACTAGATTAGCCGTGGCCAGGTAAAGTCAGTCGCCCTGATCATTGAGGTGAATTGATGTGATTTCATGGTTTATTTGCAGGATCATTCGGACCAAAGTGCAACAGCCTTTCCATCCCTCACCGGACGGACCAGGGACAGCAGTCACCGCGCCAGGCCACACAATAGGTAAGGGAGGGCAAGCCTGGGAGGAAAGCTAATTACTGCACACAGACCAAATTTAACCCTTTGGCCATCGTAGATCTTTCCTTCAGGCTCAACTGTTCGCTGACACCACAAAGCAGAATGAGAACGGAGCACAACCCTAAATTAGAGGTAGAATTAGATCACAATGCACCCTCAAAAGGGAGGGACAGCACCGCATCCCTCCGACTGGATGGGATTAACATTGGCATCTCCCATTTCTTCCCCCTCCCACTTCTTCTTCTTTCCCCCTCCCACTTCTTCTTTCCCCCTCCCACTTCTTCTTCTTTCCACCTTCCACATCTTCTTTCCCCCTCCCACTTCTTCTTTCCCTCTCCCACTTCTTCTTCCCCCTCCCACTTCTTCTTTCCCCCTCCCACTTCTTCTTCCCCCTCCAACTTCTTCTTCCCCTCCCACTTCTTTCCCCCTCCCATGTCTTCTTTCCCCCTCCCACTTCTTCTCCCCTCCCCTCCCATTCTTCCCCTCCCCCTCCCATTCTTCCCCTCCCACTTCTTCTTCCCCTCCCATTCTTCCCCTCCCACTTCTTCTTCTCCCCCTCCCACTTCTTCTTCCCCCAGCTCTCTCTCTCCCTTTTTCCCTCTGTCCCCTTTCACAGAGCCAAAATCAATTCTCACCTCATATCAAAATGAACGCCTTTTGGCTGTTGGTCTGGAGTCCTCCACCTTCCCTTCCTCAGCCTTTATTCTGAAACCTTCCCTGCTCTTTGCTTGAACCCTTGAGGGAGGGCTCAGGGCCAAAACGTCTTTAGCTATGGACGATGTGAGTTGCTCCAGCGTGTCTGTGTGTTTTTATCACAGAACAATGCATCCCTGGAGCAGATGCTTTGGCCCGCCATATCTGTGCTGACCATTATGTAAAATTAAACTAATCCCATCTACCTGTGTTGTCCCTAAACCACTCCCACCCCCCCCCCACCCTATTCCCTGCTTGTTCACCTGCCTACCTAAATGATGATTAAACATCACTAAGATACCAGCTGCCACCAGCTACACATTCCTGGCACCTACCATTCGCTGTGTCAATAAAAAAAGAACATCAACTTTAATCATTCACCTTAAACATTTCTAGTTTTTAACATTTCCACTCTGGGGGAAAAGACCCTTGACCTTATCTTTGCTTCTCAAGAATTTATGAACTTCAATCAGATGCTCCTCAGTCTCCCGTGTGCCAGAGAAAACAAGTCAAATTTGTCAACCTCTCCTGAGATTTAATTATCTCTAACCCAAACAACCCCTTCTGCACCCTCTTCAAAACCTCCACATCCTTCTGCAATGTGATGACCTAGAATTGCACACAAATTCTCTGAATGTGGCCAAATCAAAATTTCACATAGATGCAACATGACTTCCTGACTTTTATCTTCAATACCCGAATCAAAAAAACAAGCCTTCTTCAACAGGGGTGGGCAACCTTTAAAAAAAATCTTGTATTGTACTTTAAGTATTCCCCATGCCATCGGTGCTCTGTGATTAGTAAGGGATTGCTTAAGGTGGGGTGTGAGTGGGAAAGGAAGGCTGAAAATCATTGCTCTGGACCCAATTGTTACAGAAATATTTTGCTTGAGAAAAATTGTTATTGGCCCATTTCCTTGGGAGTTATGAAACCCTGCACATAATGAGTCTACTAGATATGATTGAAACAGTGGTTTTCAAACTTACTAATCACAGAGCACCTATGGCATAGGGATGACGTAAGGTGATAGGTGAGTGGAAAGAAAAAAGTTGCCCACCACTGCTTATCAGCTTGTATTGCCACTTATGGGGAATGATGGGGAATGGGGAATTGGTGCTCCTCAAACTCATGCTATTTACTCTACACTTTCCCCTTACACTTGACCTCTCAAAGTCCCCAATTTCCTAATCTCCTCCACTGTATGCCTCTCTGTCTCCTTCCTCACTCTCCACTCTCCACTCTTTCTCCTATCTCTGCCCTCTCCCCATATCACTTCCAGGTCTTTTCTCTTCTACCTTTCCACCTGCCCTTTGCTCCTCACCCTATCCCTTCCTCCCTTCTCTCCTCTTCTTTCCCTCCCCCACCTTTTCATTCGGGCTCCTATCTGCATTGACGATACCTTGATTGCCCCTTACTTCCAATGAATGCGGCGTGACCTGCTGAAGCTTTTGCCGCAGGTATTGCACTGGACCGTGGCATCTGCAGACTTTCTTGTTTAAATTGTTGTGCCAACACCTCACACTTTCTTCACATTGGACCCCATCTGCCATTTCTCTGCCCATAATTCCAACAGATCGATATCTTTATTCACTAACTACGAATCCACCGGACTGCAGGCCCACACTCGCATTTTTTTTTAACGTGATTTCATTTGGCACCACTGGGACATAGCTGAAGCAGGGAAGGCTTAGAAAAGATTTAGAAAAGACCAGGGTTCAGGACTTCAGTTGCCCGGAGAAATGGGAGACGAGAGCTTTGGTCTCCATAGGGAAGAGAATTTTAAGAAGGCATTTGAAAGGAGTGATCAGAATTGTGAAGGGGTTTCATGAAATGATCACAAAACCAGTATGTTCAATGGGATAAGGGCTTGGTGACCAGAGGATTTGGATCTTTAAAATAAAATAAAGAACTAGACGCATCTTACAGGTAGACGGGTTTAGTTTAATTTGGCGTGATGTGTTCTGATCTGGAATGGGGAAACTAATTTCAATCAGAGAATTGGGGCGCATAATTCAAGGGCAAAGGGAGAAAGTGGCAGTGTGGGATTATGTAATTAACATGTGTAAACATTCATTACCATGCATGATGACCATGTCTTATTTCATAATCTGCCTGCATGAATCCTGGAACTTTAAAATAATAGATGGTGAAAGAGTCATCAATATGCATTGATTCATAGACTTGCTTGTTATATAAAGATATACACCTATTTTAACACTTTAACTGCAATAAGATCTCTGTCAGCTTCATGGAGTCAGAATAAACACAAAAGCTGGTCATTTAGGTTTGCATTTGAAATCAAACTGACTTATTAGTGTTCATTGAAATAATGTATTTATTTATACAGTTTTGCATTTAATAAATTGTTATGAAGTTGACTGCTCTTACAGAACAGGTAAATTGGTGGGAATTTTGCACACAAAATCTCCCATGAACATCAGTTATAGTTTTTAGACTGCAGGTGTGTAATGGCACAATCCAGGAATTTTGCCACTACCCGGGCGGTCTAAAAAGGAATGTGCAGGAATTTGGAGTCAGTTCCTGCCCTGCGATTGATCCTGCAGGACCCCTCAACGTTTTGGAGGCAGCCTGCGGTGTATATCATACTGGAAAAATTCATTGACGGTCATCCATTCTACAACACATCCAATCCACGGGACTGTTGCACTCAGGGACTTGCAGTCTAAAAAGGGGCCCAGTGTGAACGGCCACACAGGCAGAAAATTATGTTAATTTATTTTCCACAATTTTCCCAAAAAACCATAAGTGAAACGAGTTTTCAGTTGAAAGGAGAATTTTGTGTTGCCACAGCATTCAAGAGCAGGATTTAGGATCTGAGTTTGATATCCCATCCAAAGAATGGTGTTCTGAGAAAAGTCTGACTATGACTCAGAGGTTCTGTCAGATCCTCTACCCACGAGGATGGTGACACCATTTCTCTGATACTTCCACCAATTTTTCCGCAAAGGTTCAGGCGGGAGAACTGTGCGGTGGCTTGATCCTGCAGTTGGACTTGCGAACACTGGGTGAGGATGCAGTTGAAGTTGTCAGCAGCATGTTCCACCCTGAAGGAACATTTTTCATTTCACCTGCCTGTCCTGTGCATTTCACAGGGAACAATGGGGTGGATCGACATTGGAAGTTGCAAATGGGTCTCATTCTCTGCGGAGAAGATCTTTTCCTTTGAAAGATTCAAAGAGATGAAAGATTCCAATTTTAAAAAGTGAACGGTCAATTCATCCCCTGACTATTCTCCATTTTTATTTCACTCCATTTAAATGTAATAATTTAGCCAAATAATCATTATTTGAAATGCTTTAATTTGGGCACTGAGACTATCTTACTTCAAGACCAATTGCAGCCATCTGTTTGATTTAACTATTTTAGAATACAAAACCAGGTGCAGTAAAAATTAGCTCCAGTATAATGACATTCCATGACAAGAGGTGGCATCTGTGATTCAACAGTGGAATTAGCTCCCTGGTGTGGTAATATTATTGATGACAAACCCCTCTGCCTCCTTCCCAAGCTTAGATTGTGGCTGGGTACAGTACTAGGCAGGGCAAATTAAGTTCCAAGGAGAGATTGGAGAAGCTGGTATTGTCTGCTTCACAGCTGAGAAGGTTAGTGGAGGAGTGGGGACAGAGAAGTCTGGGATCTAAGGATAAGGAGGCATTGTTTATGCGGATCTGGAGGGCGCTGCTTCAAAGGACAATGGATGCAGATTCAGTGATAATTTTATGAAGAAAACTGGCCATGTTCTGGAAAAAGAGAGACATTATAGCGGGGGGGAGTGGATAGTTTTAGCAAAGTGTTGATGGGCCGGATGGCCTTTTGGCTGGGATTTGGTTTGATTTTGTGACCCTTTGGTACAGGAATCCCTTAATATCTCCAGCTAGTTGATTCCGATAAGAGCCTAATTGTCTTGTCACTGGAATATCCAACCACGAAGGATGTCACAACTCAGCCTCATCCTATTTGCATCCAATATTTGCACTGGCCAAATTTCCAGGTTTCTAAGGAAAAGTGATACCGAATGATATAGGATCGTCCGCCATCTTGTCTGATATTAGTTTACTGATTTTACCTGGTTTGCCTAGTTCAATACTTCATTGGGCGATACTTTCAACCAGTAAGGCTTCAAGGGATGCTTGAACATTAAGGAATTCCAGGTCAACACAGCCTGTGAATGGTGGGAGTTAACTGTCTGGGCAGGGAGTGATTCTTGATGAATATTAGCAAACCTAAAGTCGAGGGTGGGCTGCCATTGCTTGGCACTTGTTTTCACAGATGGTGCTCCTACTGGGATGATTTATATATTATCCGAGCTGGGGTAATTGGTGTAATTTTACAGTTACGGCACAGTGAGATGCCATGCATTCACTCCCTCAAAACAGAGCAGTTACTGACAGCAAGATCACACAGCCCTATTTGAACAGTACAGGAAAAGAACAGCTTGTGTCTGAAGACAGGTGGGCTGATTCTTCCACGTGCCATTTTGACTACTATTATTAGTGATTTTCTATCTGCACACTATTTTAATAGCCATACATCGATCTGAGTGTGCACGCGCATGCACATACACACACACACACACACACACACACACACACACACACACACACACACACACACACACACACACACACACACACACACACACACACACTCTTTGGTTTCTGCTTTGCTTTGCACGATATGCTTCAAATAAAATAACTTTAAAGAGTTTGGAGACAGCATGAATGTGACAAGACTGGATAGGGTTCAGGCAGCCCTGCACAAATCAGTTGAACGGATAACAGAATAAAAACAGAAAATTGTAGAAACACCCAGTGGGTCAGACAGCACCTTTGGAAAGATGAATGGTTAGTGTTTCAGGTCCCAAAACATTTGTCAGAATGGCCAGTAGTCTGATGGCCAGATGTCCTCTTACATTGGGGCCCTGCCTCAGAAGCTGGAACAGTCGTGGCCAATCTGACTCGTGCACAATGACTATATGTTGTTTTGGGTCGTTCTGAACCTGGCTGAGCTACAGGTCCAACACTAGTCTGTTGTTTGATTTGTTGCTGATGAAGATCCCTCCACCACCCACCCCCTCCCCCCATACACACCCCCCACAACAACATTTGACACCAGGAAGCAATTCTTGAGGGACCCTGAGCAAAGGCATTGGCAATGGAATCACATCTGCTGAGAATAGTGTGTGTGTGTGTGTGTGCGTGTGTGTGTGTGTGTGTGTGTGTGTGTGTGTGTGTGTGTGTGTGTGTGTGTGTGTGGGGGGGGGGTGGGGAGGGAGAGGGTGGAAAATAATTCAAAGTTCAGATTTATTTTCAGAGTACATACATGACATCACATAAAACCCTGAGATTCTTTTTCCTGTGGGCCAAGCACAATTTCTACTTTTCGATAATTGTAAACTGTACTGAAGAGAAGTTACATATATGAAAGAGAGTAATGTATACAAAGAAATGTAAATCAACTGACTGCAAATATATATATATTTAAATATATATAAATTAGTAATTAATAAAGTGAGTCCTTAGATGAAGAGCTGAAGGGATTGGCATAATGGTCGGTGAATGGGCACATTTTATAGAACCACAGAGAAACAAGCATCTTTGGACCTTCTAGTCTGTGCCGAACCATTTTTTATTTGCTTAATCCCATTGACCTGCACCCAGCCCATAACCCTCCATACCCCTCCCATCCATGTACCTGTCTAAATTCCTCTTAAATGTTAAAATTGAGCCCACATTCAGCTTGTTCCACACTCCCACCATGTGAAGAAGTTCCTCCTCATGTTCCCCCTAAACATTTCCCCTTTCACTCTTAACCCATGTCCTCTGGTTTGTGGCTCACCTACCCTCAGTGGAAAAAAAACCTATTCCGCTCCTAATTTTAAACACCTCTATCAAATCTCCCCTCATTCTACTACACTCCAGGGAATAAAGTTCTAATCATTTTAAACCTTTCCCTGTAACTTAGTTCCCGAAGTCCATCTTAGTAAATCTTCTCTGCACTCTTTCTAATCTTATTGATATCTTTCCTGCAATTAGGTGACCAAAACTGCACACAATACTCCAAATTTGACCTCACCAATCAATGTCTGATACAACATTCCAACTCCTGTACTCAGTATTTTGATTTATGAAGGCCAATATGCCAAAAGCTCTCTTTATGACCCTATCCACCTGTGACACTGCTTTTCACTATCTGCATTCCCAGGGATTTATGGTTAGGGTGTTTGAGATGGGATATTTCCACACACATTGGAGTTTAACGATACAGGAACAGGAACTGGCTGTTTGGTCGACAGTATCATGGCTGATCTGTGACTGAACTTTGTGTCCTCACCTTTGTCCCATATCTTTACCATCACCCAGTTATGATTATGTCAGATACTGCCAAGCGTTATAATCCCAAACGACTCTAAAACCAGCAGCAAGAGAAATTCACTAAAAGACACTGGTTGCTTAAGCAAAACTGGTTTTATAACAATGAGATCAATACTTAACATTACTATTAAGTTAACCTAAATTAATCCCCCCACCCCTCCAGTTCCCTGTTCAGGAATGCTCTGTTTTCACTGTTCAATCATTCACTTTTCACTTCTCCAAATTCACTGGTATCTTCCATACCAGTGGTTCTCAACCTTTTTCTTTCCATTCACATACCACTTGAAGTAATCCCTATGCCATTGATGCTCTGTGATTAGTAAGGGATTACTTCAGGTGGGATGTGATTGGAAAGAAAAAGGTTGAGATCTGTGCTCCATACTGTGCACAGAATTGAACTGATATTAAATTCACCAGCACTTTTTCCAAAAGATAAGCTCTTCTTCCAGGTTACTAGAAGGAGGTCTTCTTTTTCCCCTATTGCAGGAGAAACACAATAACCAGCCACAACCTCTGCAATTGACGATGGAAATTTAGAATAGGCTGAATTCAGATCTCAAAGCCCATCTTGAAATGGGGTTGTGCAGTAGGTCTGCCAGCTTGCAGCCTTCACTGCTTCAGAATACTCTCCCAAACAATGGATATTTGCAAAATGTGACCTAACAACGAAACCTTATGATCTTGCCCTTTTAAAATATATTTGATCATAATTTTATTAATATTCTGCAACACTCGTAATTAATTATTGACAATTATTGAATAGTCTTATGAAATTTTGTATCATGTGTTTCAACTATTGAGTATGGTCCCATTGTGTGATGCCATTTGAATAGTTTAATTTATAAATCAATGTTTGGGTTGGATGAAGCATCATGTATTGAGACAATGGGTGAAGGTTGATAGGGAAGTAAGGCATTCACTGCAGATTTCAGTGCAGTTTCAGTCCGGTCTGTTGCAGGTGATCACCCATATCCAAGATTTTTCCATTTACCACTCACACCCACCCTACCACCCTCACCTCCTAATTCCTTCCCTTTCGTTCCATGTATTAGCAACTCTCTGGCAGCTTGAGAAGGCAAATGCTATGTTTAAATGAAATGCTTGAGTTTGGGCGCGATGTGTTGGCTGGGCTGTGGCTGCAGGGAGGGTTGGCCGGTAGACTGAGCCGTTGAGGCGTCCTCTCTGCCATGTGATGAGCTCGCCCACGTCCTCACCTGGAACGAAGGAGGTGAGCGATCAGCTGGGCCCCAGGAGCTGCTGCTCGTTTCTCACCCTTACCCCGACTCTAGTCATGGCAGGACCGGGTAGGTCTTCCAGAGCTTGTGTGACTGCAGGTGCTGGGGAGCAGTTAGAAAATTGCTTGACCCCTGAACATGGGTGGATGACCTGAGTGTACTCGGCTACTTTTAATGTCCTCATATGAAGGGTAATTTTTCTGAAACCAAGTACCATGTCATTTGTCCTACCCACACCTTGATGAAGAGCTGAAGCCTGAATCATTGATGTATATTTAGCCTTGTTATTTAACTGTTTGACCAGCAGAGTTTCCCCAGCATTTGTGTCCTCGCCTTACGTTGAGTCTAATAATCCAATTTGATAATCAGAGATTCAAAGGGCCACCTGAGGTAGTCCACTTCCTTTTGATTTATAATTATCTTTCTTCCTAATTTTGTCTCCCCATTCCCACCAGATATTTCATCTCACTTGGCTGGAGATCTGTGGGGAACCAGCTTGCCTCCGATACCTTGCTCGAGTGGCCTTTATTCACGTCTGAACCTTGACAGTGAGTATTGGCCAGCTATAAGTCTCTGGAAGGTATCACAGCTGAACCTTCCCTCGATTCCCGTTCAGAATCCACCCACGTGCACTTCCCAACAGAGGTCGCCAGATTAGGGAACTGGTTTCCCCCCACCCCCACCCCCATCCCCCTTTCCCACCTTGCTAACTTAGTCATGAGTTGAACAGTAACCTATGAATTAACTCAGCACAGAGAGTACAACCTCAACACCATGTTTGGCTAAGTACTACATCAAGGAGCGCTCCCATCGATTTGGCAATGGGTGGAATGACCTATACTGATTAGCGTCTGGGATGAGGATCACTTTTGCCATCAATATTGCTTGCAATATAAAAATAAGTTGGAGAAATTCAGCAGTTAACACAGCATCCATAGGAAGTGAAGGGTGACCACTAGCCTGAGCCCTTCATCAGGAATAAGAAAAATAAAACGGGAAGAATTAAAAAGGTGGGGGAGGACCAGGTAAGAGGTCATTTAAAAATGCTAAACTTTATTTAATTTTACATTTTATTTACAGCACAGTGGAAGCCAATTCCAGCAATTTAATCCTGTGCTGCCCTATTACCCCCGAATTAACCTACAGCCCTGTCCGTATTGGAGGTGGGCGGAAATCGGAGCGCGTCGTATTAGGTGGGAGGGAGAGGCCAGAGGGGTAGCTGTCTGATAGGGCAGGAGCTGGAGGAAAGAGGGATAGGGAAAAAGAGAGTGTATGTGTGTGTGAGAGAGAGTGATAGAGAGAGTGAGAGAGTGAGAGAGTGAGAGAGTGAGAGAGAGAGAGAGATGGAGAAGGGGTGCTTCTTTACCAAAGTGGGCTGTACAGCATAACGAGTTAAACTGTTGAACTGCCAGGAAAGGCAACTGTAAAAATTATAATTGATTCTTTTCAGTCCCCAGCACAAACTCTCCACCTGTATCCTCGGCATCCAATGATCCCGTGGGATCCTACTCCATCAATGGAATTCTGGGCATTCCACGATCGAATGGTGATGCCAAGAGGAAACGAGATGAAGGTAAGCAAGAAACCCAATACAGCTTTTTTTTGTGCTGTCACCTGTGGGGCAGGTAGTGTTTCTGGCACTGCAACCGTGTGCTGCCCATCTGTTCTCTGATCACCTTCTAGCTTACATACGGTTCAGGCTGTTGGCTTCAGCTAGTCTGCAGATGGGGTTTAATGTTTATTATGGAATTTGGTCCTGCGATCGAGTTTGTGTAACGTGATCCGCTGTGAGGTATTGGTCATTGGGGCTGCCTAGTTGGAGTTTAGTTCAGTGGCTTCAAGCTTCAATACAGCCTCTTGCCTCGAAATGTTCATGCAGTGGTGGTTGACATTCCCAACCCATCTTTTGGGTGTTGTTTGTTGGTGGAACATGCTCATATGTAAAAAAAAAATTGCTGTGTACATTTATACTGAATTCCCTGAGTCCATCATGAGACCATTGCATTTGGTTTGAAAATTTTCCCTGATTAAACAGGGAGGAATGGTGCTGTTTAACTGCTTTAACCCATTTGGCTCTGGAAGATTGTATCACCTGTTGTATCAATTACACTGGACAACAATTTTTTTTCAAAAGGTTTGCTTCCTGAAAAAAAATTGGGGATTATGATAGACAACTTCAAGATGAACACAAAGATAATTTCAGATTTGCTGTATCACGTAGGTAGGTGGAGAAACATTAAATTAATTTTTATTGCATTTAACATGTTGAAGCCTATAACAATGCTGAAACATTGCGTTAGCTCAACTGACCGGAAAATGTTTTGCTGCTGACTTTAATTTGTACTCAGCATCTGATGCCTCTCATGTCCGTGCCCAACATTAGTCGGCCAACATTGCCCTGATATCGCTTTTCCATGGTTGCAATGTCCTGGTGAAGCCTTTCACCATCTTTGTCACTGACTGCGCCAAGATCAGCAGGGAAGAAGAACAAGTGAGAAGGCAGAAAATTAATTTTCAATGACACGTTACACTTCAGGGTTTTGTCTGCTTGAGGTAGGCTTAAAGTATGACAGGAAATCTCAAAAATAGGTTATACCTAAAAAAAAATGGTACACGATAGGAAAATTTTAAGGTGATTTTTGTGATCAACAGCCCCAAATTATAAAATGCACCCAAACATGTTCAGGAAACAAAATCTTTGTTGTCCAGTGTTATTTTGTGTAACAAAAGCAAATTGTTCTTACATCAGGATAAATGACCAGAAATTTTGTTCTGCTGTCTCTGTGCCATCAGTTTTAAAGCATCCTCTCCTGCATTGCAACAAAAGTGACAATTTGTAAAGGGGGAATGAATTAACAGTAACATTATGCAATATGGTGCATTGGTCATCTCCATTAGGCCCTTACCAGAGGAAGTCCAGTTAACAATAGAAAACTTACCACAGAAACGCTCATCTGGAATGGAAGGGCAAATT